>NC_082723.1:53537168-53874609 GCF_030144855.1 Hypanus sabinus
CAGGGTGTTTGGGGTCAGATACACTGGGGTCAGGGTGTATGGGATTGGATACTCTGGTGTAAGGATGTTTGGGATTGGATACTCTGGGGTCAGTGTGTTTGGGATTGGATACACTGTGGTCAGGGTGTTTGTGGTTGGACACACTGGGGTCAGTGTGTTTGGGGTCAGATACACTGGGGTCATGGCATTTGGGGTTGTTACACTGGTGTCAGGGTCTTTGTGGTTGGATACACTGGCGTCAGCGTGTTTGGGATTGGATACACTGGGGTCAGGGTGTCTGGGATTGGATACACTGGGGTCTGGGTGTTTGTGATTGGATACACTGGTGTCAGCGTGTTTGGGATTGGATACACTGGGGTCAGGGAGTTTGGGGTCAGATACACTGAGGTCAGGGTGTTTGGGATTGGATACACTGGGGTCAGCGTGTTTGGGATTGGATACACTGGGGTCAGGGTGTTTGAGGTCAGATACACTGAGGTCAGGGTGTTTGGGATTGGATACACTGGGTTCAGGGTGTTTGGGGTTGGATTCTCTGGTGTCAGGGTGTTTGGGGTCAGATACACTGGGGTCAGGGTGTATGGGATTCGATACACTGTGGTCAGGGTATTTGGGATTGGATACACCGGTGTAAGGGTGTTTGGGATTAGATACTCTGGGGACAAGGTGTTTTGGGTTGGATACACTGGGGTCAGGTTGTTTGGGATTGGATACACTGGGGTCAGGGTGTTTGGTGATGGATACACTGGGGTCAGGGCGTTTGGGATTGGATACACTGGGGTCAGGGTTTTTGGGGTCAGATACACTGGGGTCAGCGTGCTTGGGATTGGATACACTGTGGTCAGGGTATTTGGGATTGGATACACCGGTGTAAGGGTGTTTGGGATTAGATACTCTGGGGACAAGGTGTTTTGGGTTGGATACACTGGGGTCAGAGTGTTTGGGATTGGATACACTGGGGTCAGGGTGTTTGGGATTTGATACTCTGGTGTCACGGTGTTTGGGATTGGATACTCTGGGGTCAGAGTGTTTGGTATTGGATACACTGGGGTCAGGGTGTTTGTGGTCGGTTACAGTGTGGTCAGGGTGTTTGGGATTGGATACACTGGGGTCAGAGTGTTTGGGATTGGATACACTGGGGTCAGGGTGTTTGGTGATGGATACACTGGGGTCAGGGTGTTTGGTGATGGATACAGTGGGGTCAGGGTGTTTGGGATTGGATACACTGGGGTCAGAGTGTTTGGGATTGGATACACTGGGGTCAGGGTGTTTGGTGATGGATACACTGGGGTCAGTGTGTTTGGTGTTGGATACACTGGGATCAGGGTGTTTGTGGTTGGATACACTGGGGTCAGGGTGTTTGGGATTGGATACACTGGGGTCAGGGTGTTTGGGATTGGATACTCTGGTGTCACGGTGTTTGGGATTGGATACTCTGGGGTCAGAGTGTTTGGGATTGGATACACTGGGATCAGGGTGTTTGTGGTCGGTTACAGTGGGGTCAGGGTGTTTGGGATTGGATACTCTGGGGTCAGGGTGTTTGGTGATGGATACAGTGGGGTCAGGGTGTTTGTGATTGGATACACTGGGGTCAGGGTGTTTGTGGTTGGATACAGTGGCGTCAGGGTGTTTGGTGTTGGATACACTGGAGTCAGGGTGTTTCGGATTGGATACTCTGGTGTCACGGTGTTTGGGATTGGATACTCTGGGGTCAGAGTGTTTGGGATTTGATACACTGGGGTCAGGGTATTTGTGGTTGGATACACTGGGGTCAGGGTGTTTGTTGTTGGATTCTCTGGGGTCAGGGTATTTGTGGAAGGATACTCTGGGGTCAGGGTGTTTGGGGTCTGATACACTGGGGTCAGGGTGTTTGGTGATGGATACTCTGGGGTCAGGGTGTTTGGGATTGGATACACTGGGGTCAGGGTGTTTGAGGTCAGATACACTGGGGTCAGGGTGTTTGGGATTGGATACTCTGGTGTCAGGGTTTTTGGGATTGGATACACTGGGGTCAGGGTGTTTGGGGTCAGATACACTGGAGTCAATGTGTTTGGGATTGGATACACTGGTGTAAGAGTGTTTGTGATTAGATACTCAGGGGTCAAGGTGTTTGGGGTTGGATACACTGGGGTCAGGGTGTTTGGTGTTGGATACACTGGGGTCAGGGTGTTTGTGGTTGGACACACTGGGGTCAGGGTGTTTGGGGTCAGATACACTGGGGTCTGGGTCTTTGTGTTTGGATACACTGGCGTCAGCGTGTTTGGGATTGGATACACTGGGGTCAGGGTGTCTGGGATTGGATACACTGGGGTCTGGGTGTTTGTGATTGGATACACTGGTGTCAGCGTGTTTGGGATTGGATACACTGGGGTCAGGGAGTTTGGGGTCAGATACACTGAGGTCAGGGTGTTTGGGATTGGATACACTGGGGTCAGCGTGTTTGGGATTGGATACACTGGGGTCAGGGTGTTTGGGGTCAGATACACTGAGGTCAGGGTGTTTGGGATTGGATACACTGGGGTCAGGGTGTGTGGGGCTGGATTCTCTGGTGTCAGGGTGTTTGAGGTCAGATACACTGAGGTCCGGGTGTTTGTGGTTGGATACTCTGTTTTCAGGGTGTTTGTGATTGGATACACTGGGGTCAGGGTGTTTGGGGTCAGATACACTGGGGTCAGGGTGTTTGGGATTGGATACTCTGGTGTAAGGATGTTTGGGATTGGATACTCTGGGGTCAGTGTGTTTGGGATTGGATACACTGTGGTCAGGGTGTTTGTGGTTGGACACACTGGGGTCAGTGTGTTTGGGGTCAGATACACTGGGGTCATGGCATTTGGGGTTGTTACACTGGTGTCAGGGTCTTTGTGGTTGGATACACTGCCGTCAGCGTGTTTGGGATTGGATACACTGGGGTCAGGGTGTCTGGGATTGGATACACTGGGGTCTGGGTGTTTGTGATTGGATACACTGGTGTCAGCGTGTTTGGGATTGGATACTCTGGGGTCAGAGTGTTTGGGATTGGATACACTGGGATCAGGGTGTTTGTGGTCGGTTACAGTGGGGTCAGGGTGTTTGTGATTGGATACACTGGGGTCAGGGTGTTTGTGGTTGGATACAGTGGCGTCAGGGTGTTTGGTGTTGGATACACTGGAGTCAGGGTGTTTCGGATTGGATACTCTGGTGTCACGGTGTTTGGGATTGGATACTCTGGGGTCAGAGTGTTTGGGATTGGATACACTGGGGTCAGGGTATTTGTGGTTGGATACACTGGGGTCAGGGCGTTTGGGATTGGATACACTGGGGTCAGGGTTTTTGGGGTCAGATACACTGGGGTCAGCGTGCTTGGGATTGGATACACTGTGGTCAGGGTATTTGGGATTGGATACACCGGTGTAAGGGTGTTTGGGATTAGATACTCTGGGGACAAGGTGTTTTGGGTTGGATACACTGGGGTCAGAGTGTTTGGGATTGGATACACTGGGGTCAGGGTGTTTGGGATTTGATACTCTGGTGTCACGGTGTTTGGGATTGGATACTCTGGGGTCAGAGTGTTTGGTATTGGATACTCTGGGGTCAGGGTGTTTGGTGATGGATACAGTGGGGTCAGGGTGTTTGTGATTGGATACACTGGGGTCAGGGTGTTTGTGGTTGGATACAGTGGCGTCAGGGTGTTTGGTGTTGGATACACTGGAGTCAGGGTGTTTCGGATTGGATACTCTGGTGTCACGGTGTTTGGGATTGGATACTCTGGGGTCAGAGTGTTTGGGATTGGATACACTGGGGTCAGGGTATTTGTGGTTGGATACACTGGGGTCAGGGCGTTTGGGATTGGATACACTGGGGTCAGGGTTTTTGGGGTCAGATACACTGGGGTCAGCGTGCTTGGGATTGGATACACTGTGGTCAGGGTATTTGGGATTGGATACACCGGTGTAAGGGTGTTTGGGATTAGATACTCTGGGGACAAGGTGTTTTGGGTTGGATACACTGGGGTCAGAGTGTTTGGGATTGGATACACTGGGGTCAGGGTGTTTGGGATTTGATACTCTGGTGTCACGGTGTTTGGGATTGGATACTCTGGGGTCAGAGTGTTTGGTATTGGATACACTGGGGTCAGGGTGTTTGTGGTCGGTTACAGTGTGGTCAGGGTGTTTGGGATTGGATACACTGGGGTCAGAGTGTTTGGGATTGGATACACTGGGGTCAGGGTGTTTGGTGATGGATACACTGGGGTCAGGGTGTTTGGTGATGGATACAGTGGGGTCAGGGTGTTTGGGATTGGATACACTGGGGTCAGAGTGTTTGGGATTGGATACACTGGGGTCAGGGTGTTTGGTGATGGATACACTGGGGTCAGTGTGTTTGGTGTTGGATACACTGGGATCAGGGTGTTTGTGGTTGGATACACTGGGGTCAGGGTGTTTGGGATTGGATACACTGGGGTCAGGGTGTTTGGGATTGGATACTCTGGTGTCACGGTGTTTGGGATTGGATACTCTGGGGTCAGAGTGTTTGGGATTGGATACACTGGGATCAGGGTGTTTGTGGTCGGTTACAGTGGGGTCAGGGTGTTTGGGATTGGATACTCTGGGGTCAGGGTGTTTGGTGATGGATACAGTGGGGTCAGGGTGTTTGTGATTGGATACACTGGGGTCAGGGTGTTTGTGGTTGGATACAGTGGCGTCAGGGTGTTTGGTGTTGGATACACTGGAGTCAGGGTGTTTCGGATTGGATACTCTGGTGTCACGGTGTTTGGGATTGGATACTCTGGGGTCAGAGTATTTGGGATTTGATACACTGGGGTCAGGGTATTTGTGGTTGGATACACTGGGGTCAGGGTGTTTGTTGTTGGATTCTCTGGGGTCAGGGTATTTGTGGAAGGATACTCTGGGGTCAGGGTGTTTGGGGTCTGATACACTGGGGTCAGGGTGTTTGGTGATGGATACTCTGGGGTCAGGGTGTTTGGGATTGGATACACTGGGGTCAGGGTGTTTGAGGTCAGATACACTGGGGTCAGGGTGTTTGGGATTGGATACTCTGGTGTCAGGGTTTTTGGGATTGGATACACTGGGGCAGGGTGTTTGGGGTCAGATACACTGGAGTCAATGTGTTTGGGATTGGATACACTGGTGTAAGAGTGTTTGTGATTAGATACTCAGGGGTCA
The DNA here is from genome assembly GCF_030144855.1 of Hypanus sabinus. Lineage (NCBI taxonomy): Eukaryota > Metazoa > Chordata > Chondrichthyes > Myliobatiformes > Dasyatidae > Hypanus > Hypanus sabinus. The sequence continues at coordinate 53,542,328 of NC_082723.1, forward strand.
AGGTGTTTGGGGTTGGATACACTGGGGTCAGGGTGTTTGGTGTTGGATACACTGGGGTCAGGGTGTTTGTGGTTGGACACACTGGGGTCAGGGTGTTTGGGGTCAGATACACTGGGGTCTGGGTCTTTGTGTTTGGATACACTGGCGTCAGCGTGTTTGGGATTGGATACACTGGGGTCAGGGTGTCTGGGATTGGATACACTGGGGTCTGGGTGTTTGTGATTGGATACACTGGTGTCAGCGTGTTTGGGATTGGATACACTGGGGTCAGGGAGTTTGGGGTCAGATACACTGAGGTCAGGGTGTTTGGGATTGGATACACTGGGGTCAGCGTGTTTGGGATTGGATACACTGGGGTCAGGGTGTTTGGGGTCAGATACACTGAGGTCAGGGTGTTTGGGATTGGATACACTGGGGTCAGGGTGTGTGGGGCTGGATTCTCTGGTGTCAGGGTGTTTGAGGTCAGATACACTGAGGTCCGGGTGTTTGTGGTTGGATACTCTGTTTTCAGGGTGTTTGTGATTGGATACACTGGGGTCAGGGTGTTTGGGGTCAGATACACTGGGGTCAGGGTGTATGGGATTGGATACTCTGGTGTAAGGATGTTTGGGATTGGATACTCTGGGGTCAGTGTGTTTGGGATTGGATACACTGTGGTCAGGGTGTTTGTGGTTGGACACACTGGGGTCAGTGTGTTTGGGGTCAGATACACTGGGGTCATGGCATTTGGGGTTGTTACACTGGTGTCAGGGTCTTTGTGGTTGGATACACTGGCGTCAGCGTGTTTGGGATTGGATACACTGGGGTCAGGGTGTCTGGGATTGGATACACTGGGGTCTGGGTGTTTGTGATTGGATACACTGGTGTCAGCGTGTTTGGGATTGGATACACTGGGGTCAGGGAGTTTGGGGTCAGATACACTGAGGTCAGGGTGTTTGGGATTGGATACACTGGGGTCAGCGTGTTTGGGATTGGATACACTGGGGTCAGGGTGTTTGAGGTCAGATACACTGAGGTCAGGGTGTTTGGGATTGGATACACTGGGTTCAGGGTGTTTGGGGTTGGATTCTCTGGTGTCAGGGTGTTTGGGGTCAGATACATTGAGGTCAGGGTGTTTGGGATTGGATACACTGGGGTCAGGGTGTGTGGGGTTGGATTCTCTGGTGTCAGGGTGTTTGAGGTCAGATACACTGAGGTCCGGGTGTTTGTGGTTGGATACTCTGGTTTCAGGGTGTTTGTGATTGGATACACTGGGGTTAGGGTGTTTGGGGTCAGATACACTGGGGTCAGCGTGTTTGGGATTGGATACACTGGGGTCAGGGTGTTTGTGGTTGGATACACTGGGGTCAGGGTGTTTGGGGTCAGATACACTGGGGTCAGGGTGTTTGGTGCTGGATTCTCTGTGGTCAGGGTATTTGTGGAAGGATACTCTGGGGTCAGGGTGTTTGGGGTTGGATACACTGGGGTCAGGGTGTTTGGGATTGGATACACTGGGGTCAGGGTGTTTGGGATTGGATACACTGAGGTCAGGGTGTTTGGGATTGGATACACTGAGGTCAGGGTGTTTGGGTCAGATACACTGGGGTCAGGGTGTTTGGGATTGGATACACTGGGGTGAGGGGGTTTGGGATTGGATACACTGAGGTCAGGGTGTTTGGGATTGGATACACTGAGGTCAGTGTGTTTGGGATTGGATACACTGGGGTCAGGGTGTTTGGGATTGGATACACTGGGGTCAGGGTGTTTGGGATTGGATACACTGAGGTCAGGGTGTTTGGGATTGGATACACTGAGGTCAGGGTGTTTGGGGTCAGATACTCTGGGGACAAGGTGTTTGGGATTGGATACACTGAGGTCAGGGTGTTTGGGATTGGATACACTGGGGTCAGGGTGTTTGTTCTTGGATACACTGGGGTCAGGGTGTTTGGGGTTGGATACTCTGGGGTCAGGGTGTTTGGGATTGGATACACTGGGGTCAGGGTGTTTGGGATTGGATACACTGGGGTCAGGGTGTTTGTGGTTGGGTACACTGGGGTCAGGGTGTTTGAGATTGGATACACTGGGGTCAGGGTGTTTGTGGTTGGTTACACTGGGGTCAGGGTGTTTGGGATTTGATACACTGGGGTCAGGGTGTTTGCGATTGGATGCACTGGGGTAAGGGTGTTTGTCGTTGGGTACACTGGGGTCAGGGTGTTTGGGATTGGAAACACTGGGGTCAGGTTGTTTGTGGTTGGGTACACTGGGGTCAGGGTGTTTGGGGTCAGATACACTGGGGTCAGCGCGTTTGTGATTGGATACACTGGGGTCAGGGTGTTTGGGGTCAGATACACTGAGGTCAGGGTGTTTGGGATTGGATACACTGGGGTCAGCGTGTTTGGGATTGGATACACTGGGGTCAGGGTGTTTGGGGTCAGATACACTGAGGTCAGGGTGTTTGGGATTGGATACACTGGGGTCAGTGTGTGTGGGGCTGGATTCTCTGGTGTCAGGGTGTTTGAGGTCAGATACACTGAGGTCCGGGTGTTTGTGGTTGGATACTCTGTTTTCAGGGTGTTTGTGATTGGATACACTGGGGTCAGGGTGTTTGGGGTCAGATACACTGGGGTCAGGGTGTATGGGATTGGATACTCTGGTGTAAGGATGTTTGGGATTGGATACTCTGGGGTCAGTGTGTTTGGGATTGGATACACTGTGGTCAGGGTGTTTGTGGTTGGACACACTGGGGTCAGTGTGTTTGGGGTCAGATACACTGGGGTCATGGCATTTGGGGTTGTTACACTGGTGTCAGGGTCTTTGTGGTTGGATACACTGGCGTCAGCGTGTTTGGGATTGGATACACTGGGGTCAGGGTGTCTGGGATTGGATACACTGGGGTCTGGGTGTTTGTGATTGGATACACTGGTGTCAGCGGGTTTGGGATTGGATACACTGGGGTCAGGGAGTTTGGGGTCAGATACACTGAGGTCAGGGTGTTTGGGATTGGATACACTGGGGTCAGCGTGTTTGGGATTGGATACACTGGGGTCAGGGTGTTTGAGGTCAGATACACTGAGGTCAGGGTGTTTGGGATTGGATACACTGGGTTCAGGGTGTTTGGGGTTGGATTCTCTGGTGTCAGGGTGTTTGGGGTCAGATACATTGAGGTCAGGGTGTTTGGGATTGGATACACTGGGGTCAGGGTGTGTGGGGTTGGATTCTCTGGTGTCAGGGTGTTTGAGGTCAGATACACTGAGGTCCGGGTGTTTGTGGTTGGATACTCTGGTTTCAGGGTGTTTGTGATTGGATACACTGGGGTCAGGGTGTTTGGGGTCAGATACACTGGGGTCAGCGTGTTTGGGATTGGATACACTGGGGTCAGGGTGTTTGTGGTTGGATACACTGGGGTCAGGGTGTTTGGGGTCAGATACACTGGGGTCAGGGTGTTTGGTGCTGGATTCTCTGTGGTCAGGGTATTTGTGGAAGGATACTCTGGGGTCAGGGTGTTTGGGGTTGGATACACTGGGGTCAGGGTGTTTGGGATTGGATACACTGGGGTCAGGGTGTTTGGGATTGGATACACTGAGGTCAGGGTGTTTGGGATTGGATACACTGAGGTCAGGGTGTTTGGGTCAGATACACTGGGGTCAGGGTGTTTGGGATTGGATACACTGGGGTGAGGGGGTTTGGGATTGGATACACTGAGGTCAGGGTGTTTGGGATTGGATACACTGAGGTCAGTGTGTTTGGGATTGGATACACTGGGGTCAGGGTGTTTGGGATTGGATACACTGGGGTCAGGGTGTTTGGGATTGGATACACTGAGGTCAGGGTGTTTGGGATTGGATACACTGAGGTCAGGGTGTTTGGGGTCAGATACTCTGGGGACAAGGTGTTTGGGATTGGATACACTGAGGTCAGGGTGTTTGGGATTGGATACACTGGGGTCAGGGTGTTTGTTCTTGGATACACTGGGGTCAGGGTGTTTGGGGTTGGATACTCTGGGGTCAGGGTGTTTGGGATTGGATACACTGGGGTCAGGGTGTTTGGGATTGGATACACTGGGGTCAGGGTGTTTGTGGTTGGGTACACTGGGGTCAGGGTGTTTGAGATTGGATACACTGGGGTCAGGGTGTTTGTGGATGGTTACACTGGGGTCAGGGTGTTTGGGATTTGATACACTGGGGTCAGGGTGTTTGCGATTGGATGCACTGGGGTAAGGGTGTTTGTCGTTGGGTACACTGGGGTCAGGGTGTTTGGGATTGGAAACACTGGGGTCAGGTTGTTTGTGGTTGGGTACACTGGGGTCAGGGTGTTTGGGGTCAGATACACTGGGGTCAGCGTGTTTGGGATTGGATACACTGGGGTCAGGGTGTTTGTGGTTGGATACACTGGGTTCAGGGTGTTTGGAGTCAGATACACTGGGGTCAGGGTGTTTGGGATTGGATACACTGAGGTCAGGGTGTTTGGGATTGGATACTCTGGGGTCAGGGTGTTTGGGGTCAGATACACTGGTGTCAGTGTGTTTGTGGTTGGGTACACTGGGGTCAGGGTGTTTGGGGTCAAATACACTGGGGTCAGCATGTTTGGGATCGGATACACTGTGGTCAGGGTATTTGGGATTGGATACACCGGTGTAAGGGTGTTTGGGATTAAATACTCTGGGGACAAGGTGTTTTGGGTTGGATACACTGGGGTCAGGTTGTTTGGGATTGGATACACTGGGGTCAGGTTGTTTGGTGATGGATACACTGGGGTCAGGGCGTTTGGGATTGGATACACTGGGGTCAGGGTTTTTGGGGTCAGATACACTGGGGTCAGCGTGCTTGGGATTGGATACACTGTGGTCAGGGTATTTGGGATTGGATACACCGGTGTAAGGGTGTTTGGGATTAGATACTCTGGGGACAAGGTGTTTTGGGTTGGATACACTGGGGTCAGGTTGTTTGGGATTGGATACACTGGGGTCAGGGTGTTTGGTGATGGATACACCGGGGTCAGGGCGTTTGGGATTGGATACACTGGGGTCAGGGTTTTTGGGGTCAGATACACTGGGGTCAGCGTGCTTGTGATTGGATACACTGTGGTCAGGGTATTTGGGATTGGATACACCGGTGTAAGGGTGTTTGGGATTAGATACTCTGGGGACAAGGTGTTTTGGGTTGGATACACTGGGGTCAGAGTGTTTGGGATTGGATACACTGGGGTCAGGGTGTTTGGGATTTGATACTCTGGTGTCACGGTGTTTGGGATTGGATACTCTGGGGTCAGAGTGTTTGGTATTGGATACACTGGGGTCAGGGTGTTTGTGGTCGGTTACAGTGTGGTCAGGGTGTTTGGGATTGGATACACTGGGGTCAGAGTGTTTGGGATTGGATACACTGGGGTCAGGGTGTTTGGTGATGGATACACTGGGGTCAGTGTGTTTGGTGTTGGATACACTGGGATCAGGGTGTTTGTGGTTGGATACACTGGGGTCAGGGTGTTTGGGATTGGATACACTGGGGTCAGGGTGTTTGGGATTGGATACTCTGGTGTCACGGTGTTTGGGATTGGATACTCTGGGGTCAGAGTGTTTGGGATTGGATACACTGGGATCAGGGTGTTTGTGGTCGGTTACAGTGGGGTCAGGGTGTTTGGGATTGGATACTCTGGGGTCAGGGTGTTTGGTGATGGATACAGTGGGGTCAGGGTGTTTGTGATTGGATACACTGGGGTCAGGGTGTTTGTGATTGGATACAGTGGCGTCAGGGTGTTTGGTGTTGGATACACTGGGGTCAGGGTGTTTGTTGTTGGATTCTCTGGGGTCAGGGTATTTGTGGAAGGATACTCTGGGGTCAGGGTGTTTGGGGTCTGATACACTGGGGTCAGGGTGTTTGGTGATGGATACTCTGGGGTCAGGGTGTTTGGGATTGGATACACTGGGGTCAGGGTGTTTGGGGTCAGATACACTGGGGTCAGGGTGTTTGGGATTGGATACTCTGGTGTCAGGGTTTTTGGGATTGGATACACTGGGGTCAGGGTGTTTGGGGTCAGATACACTGGAGTCAATGTGTTTGGGATTGGATACACTGGTGTAAGAGTGTTTGTGATTAGATACTCAGGGGTCAAGGTGTTTGGGGTTGGATACACTGGGGTCAGGGTGTTTGGTGTTGGATACACTGGGGTCAGGGTGTTTGTGGTTGGACACACTGGGGTCAGGGTGTTTGGGGTCAGATACACTGGGGTCTGGGTCTTTGTGGTTGGATACACTGGCGTCAGCGTGTTTGGGATTGGATACACTGGGGTCAGGGTGCCTGGGATTGGATACACTGGGGTCTGGGTGTTTGTGATTGGATACACTGGTGTCAGCGTGTTTGGGATTGGATACACTGGGGTCCGGGAGTTTGGGGTCAGATACACTGAGGTCAGGGTGTTTGGGATTGGATACACTGGGGTCAGCGTGTTTGGGATTGGATACACTGGGGTCAGGGTGTGTGGGGCTGGATTCTCTGGTGTCAGGGTGTTTGAGGTCAGATACACTGAGGTCCGGGTTTTTGTGGTTGGATACTCTGTTTTCAGGGTGTTTGTGATTGGATACACTGGGGTCAGGGTGTTTGGGATTGGATACTCTGGTGTCACGGTGTTTGGGATTGGATACTCTGGGGTCAGAGTGTTTGGGATTGGATACACTGGGGTCAGAGTGTTTGGGATTGGATACACTGGGATCAGGGTGTTTGTGGTCGGTTACAGTGGGGTCAGGGTGTTTGGGATTGGATACTCTGGGGTCAGGGTGTTTGGTGATGGATACAGTGGGGTCAGGGTGTTTGTGATTGGATACACTGGGGTCAGGGTGTTTGTGATTGGATGCAGTGGCGTCAGGGTGTTTGGTGTTGGATACACTGGGGTCAGGGTGTTTGTTGTTGGATTCTCTGGGGTCAGGGTATTTGTGGAAGGATACTCTGGGGTCAGGGTGTTTGGGGTCTGATACACTGGGGTCAGGGTGTTTGGTGATGGATACTCTGGGGTCAGGGTGTTTGGGATTGGATACACTGGGGTCAGGGTGTTTGGGGTCAGATACACTGGGGTCAGGGTGTTTGGGATTGGATACTCTGGTGTCAGGGTTTTTGGGATTGGATACACTGGGGTCAGGGTGTTTGGGGTCAGATACACTGGAGTCAATGTGTTTGGGATTGGATACACTGGTGTAAGAGTGTTTGTGATTAGATACTCAGGGGTCAAGGTGTTTGGGGTTGGATACACTGGGGTCAGGGTGTTTGGTGTTGGATACACTGGAGTCAGGGTGTTTGTGGTTGGACACACTGGGGTCAGGGTGTTTGGGGTCAGATACACTGGGGTCTGGGTCTTTGTGGTTGGATACACTGGCGTCAGCGTGTTTGGGATTGGATACACTGGGGTCAGGGTGCCTGGGATTGGATACACTGGGGTCTGGGTGTTTGTGATTGGATACACTGGTGTCAGCGTGTTTGGGATTGGATACACTGGGGTCAGGGAGTTTGGGGTCAGATACACTGAGGTCAGGATGTTTGGGATTGGATACACTGGGGTCAGCGTGTTTGGGATTGGATACACTGGGGTCAGGGTGTGTGGGGCTGGATTCTCTGGTGTCAGGGTGTTTGAGGTCAGATACACTGAGGTCCGGGTGTTTGTGGTTGGATACTCTGTTTTCAGGGTGTTTGTGATTGGATACACTGGGGTCAGGGTGTTTGGGGTCAGATACACTGGGGTCAGGGTGTTTGGGATTGGATACTCTGGTGTAAGGGTGTTTGGGATTGGATACTCTGGGGTCAGTGTGTTTGGGATTGGATACACTGTGGTCAGGGTGTTTGTGGTTGGACACACTGGGGTCAGGGTGTTTGGGGTCAGATACACTGGGGTCATGGCATTTGGGGTTGTTACACTGGTGTCAAGGTCTTTGTGGTTGGATACACTGGCGTCAGCCTGTTTGGGATTGGATACCCTGGGGTCAGGGTGTCTGGGATTGGATACACTGGGGTCTGGGTGTTTGTGATTGGATACACTGGTGTCAGCGTGTTTGGGATTGGATACACTGGGGTCAGGGAGTTTGGGGTCAGATACACTGAGGTCAGGGTGTTTGGGATTGGATACACTGGGGTCAGCGTGTTTGGGATTGGATACACTGGGGTCAGGGTGTTTGGGGTCAGATACACTGAGGTCAGGGTGTTTGGGATTGGATACACTGGGTTCAGGGTGTTTGGGGTTGGATTCTCTGGTGTCAGGGTGTTTGGGGTCAGATACATTGAGGTCAGGGTGTTTGGGATTGGATACACTGGGGTCAGGGTGTGTGGGGTTGGATTCTCTGGTGTCAGGGTGTTTGGGGTCAGATACACTGAGGTCAGGGTGTTTGGGATTGGATACACTGGGGTCAGCGTGTTTGGGATTGGATACACGGGGGTCAGGGTGTTTGGGGTCAGATACACTGAGGTCAGGGTGTTTGGGATTGGATACACTGGGGTCAGGGTGTTTGGGGTTGGATTCTCTGGTGTCAGGGTGTTTGGGGTCAGATACATTGAGGTCAGGGTGTTTGGGATTGGATACACTGGGGTCAGGGTGTCTGGGGTTGGATTCTCTGGTGTCAGGGTGTTTGAGGTCAGATACACTGAGGTCAGGGTGTTTGTGGTTGGATACTCTGGTTTCAGGGTGTTTGTGATTCGATACACTGGGGTCAGGGTGTTTGTGGTTGGATACACTGGGGTCAGGGTGTTTGGGATTGGATACTCTGGTGTAAGTGTGTTTGGGATTGGATACTCTGGGGTCAGAGTGTTTGGAATTGGATACACCGGGGTCAGGGTGTTTGTGGTTGGATACACTGGGGTCAGGGTGTTTGTGGTTGGATACTCTGGGGTCAGGGTGTTAGGGTTCGAATGCACTGGTGTCCGGGTGTTTGGTGTTGGATACACTGGGGTCAGGGTGTTTGTGGTCGGTTACAGTGGGGTCAGGGTGTTTGGGATTGGATACTCTGGGGTCAGGGTGTTTGGTGATGGATACAGTGGGGTCAGGGTGTTTGTGATTGGATACACTGGGGTCAGGGTGTTTGTGGTTGGATACAGTGGGGTCAGGGTGTTTGGTGTTGGATACACTGGAGTCAGGGTGTTTCGGATTGGATACTCTGGTGTCACGGTGTTTGGGATTGGATACTCTGAGGTCAGAGTGTTTGGGATTGGATACACTGGGGTAAGGGTATTTGTGGTTGGATACACTGGGGTCAGGGTGTTTGGTGTTGGATTCTCTGGGGTCAGGGTATTTGTGGAAGGATACTCTGGGGTCAGGGTGTTTGGGGTCTGATACACTGGGGTCAGGGTGTTTGGGATTGGATACACTGGGGTCAGGGTGTTTGTGGTCAGATACACTGGAGTCAGGGTGTTTGGGATTGGATACACTGGTGTAAGAGATTTTGTGATTGGATACACTGGGGTCAGGGTGTTTGGTGTTGGATTCTCTGGGGTCAGGGTATTTGTGGTTGGATACTCTGGGGTCAGGGTGTTTGGGTTCGGATCCACTGGTGTCAGGGTGTTTGGTGTTGGATTCTCTGGGGTCAGGGTATTTGTGGATGGATACTCTGGGGTCAGGGTGTTTGGGGTCAGATACACTGGGGTCAGGGTGTTTGGGATTGGATACTCTGGTGTCAGGGTTTTTGGGATTGGATACACTGGGGTCAGGGTGTTTGGGGTCAGATACACTGGAGTCAATGTGTTTGGGATTGGATACACTGGGGTCAGGGTGTTTGGGATTGGATACACTGGGGTCAGGGTGTTTGGGATTGGATACACTGGTGTAAGAGTGTTTGTGATTAGATACTCAGGGGTCAAGGTGTTTGGGGTTGGATACACTGGGGTCAGGGTGTTTGGTGTTGGATACACTGGGGTCAGGGTGTTTGTGGTTGGACACACTGGGGTCAGGGTGTTTGGGGTCAGATACACTGGGGTCATGGCATTTGGGGTTGTTACACTGGTGTCAGGGTCTTTGTGGTTGGATACACTGGCGTCAGCGTGTTTGGGATTGCATACACTGGGGTCAGAGTGTCTGGGATTGGATACACTGGGGTCTGGGTGTTTGTGATTGGATACACTGGGGTCAGCGTGTTTGGGATTGGATACACTGGGGTCAGGGCGTTTGGGGTCAGATACACTGAGGTCAGGGTGTTTGGGATTGGATACACTGGGGTCAGCGTGTTTGGGATTGGATACACTGGGGTCAGGGTGTTTGGGATTGGATACACTGGGGTCAGGGTGTTTGGGGTCAGATACATTGAGGTCAGGGTGTTTGGGATTGGATACACTGGGGTCAGGGTGTGTGGGGTTGGATTCTCTGGTGTAAGGGTGTTTGAGGTCAGATACACTGAGGTCAGGGTGTTTGTGGTTGGATACTCTGGTTTCAGGGTGTTTGTGATTGGATACACTGGGGTCAGGGTGTTTGGGGTCAGATACACTGGGGTCATGGCATTTGAGGTTGTTACACTGGTGTCAGGGTCTTTGTGGTTGGATACACTGGCGTCAGCGTGTTTGGGATTGGATACACTGGGGTCAGGGTGTCTGGGATTGGATACACTGGGGTCTGGGTGTTTGTGATTGGATACACTGGGGTCAGCGTGTTTGGGATTGGATACACTGGGGTCAGGGCGTTTGGGGTCAGATACACTGAGGTCAGGGTGTTTGGGATTGGATACACTGGGGTCAGCATGTTTGGGATTGGATACACTGGGGTCAGGGTGTTTGGGGTCAGATACACTGAGGTCAGGGTGTTTGGGATTGGATACACTGGGGTCAGGGTGTTTGGGGTTGGATTCTCTGGTGTCAGGGTGTTTGGGGTCAGATACATTGAGGTCAGGGTGTTTGGGATTGGATACACTGGGGTCAGGGTGTGTGGGGTTGGATTCTCTGGTGTCAGGGTGTTTGAGGTCAGATACACTGAGGTCAGGGTGTTTGTGGTTGGATACTCTGGTTTCAGGGTGTTTGTGATTGGATACACTGGGGTCAGGGTGTTTGTGGTTGGATACACTGGGGTCAGGGTGTTTGGGATTGGATACTCTGGTGTAAGGGTGTTTGGGATTGGATACTCTGGGCTCAGAGTGTTTGGGATTGGATACACTGGGGTCAGGGTGTTTGTGGTTGGATACACTGGGGTCAGGGTGATTGTGGTTGGATACTCTGGGGTCAGGGTGTTTGGGTTCGAATCCACTGGTGTCCGGGTGTTTGGTGTTGGATACACTGGGGTCAGGGTGTTTGGGATTGTATACACTGGGGTCAGGGTGTTTGTGGTTGGATTCTCTGGGGTCAGGGTGTTTGTGGTTGGATACTCTGGGGTCAGGGTGTTTGGTGTTGGATACACTGGGGTCAGGGTGTTTGTGGTTGGATACACTGGGGTCAGGGTGTTTGGGATTGGATACTCTGGGGTCAGGGTGTTTGTGTTTGGATACACAGGGGTCAGGGTTTTTGGGGGCAGATACACTGGGGTAAGGGCGTTTGGGGTTGTTACACTGGTGTCAGGGTCTTTGTGGTTGGATACACTGGGGTCAGCGTGTTTGGGATTGCATACACTGGGGTCAGGGTGTTTGTGTTTGGATACACTGGGGTCAGGCTGTTTGAGGTCAGATACAGTGGGGTCAGGGCGTTTGCGGTTGTTACACTGGTGTCAGGGTCTTTGTGGTTGGATACACTGGGGTCAGCGTGTTTGGGATTGCATACACTGGGGTCAGGGTGTTTTGGGTCAGATACACTGGGGTCAGGATGTTTGGGGTCAGATACACTGGGGACAGGGCATTTGGGGTTGTTACACTGGTGTCAGGGTCTTTGTGGTTGGATACACTGGGGTCAGCATGTTTGGGATTGCATACACTGGGGTCAGGGTGTTTGGGGTCAGATACACTGGGGTCAGGGCTTTTGGGATTGGATACACTGGGGTCAGGGTGTTTGGGAATGGATACACTGGGGTCAGGGTGTTTGGGATTGTATACTCTGTGGTCAGGGTGTTTGGGTTTGGATACACTGGGGTCAGCGTGTTTGGGTTTGGATACTGTGGTCTGGGTGTTTGTGATTGGATACACTGGGGTCAGCGTGTTTGGGATTGGATACACTGGGGTCAGGGTGTTTGGGATTGTATACTCTGTGGTCAGGGTGTTTGGGTTTGGATACACTGGGGTCAGCGTGTTTGGGTTTGGATACTCTGCGGTCTGGGTGTTTGTGATTGGATACACTGGGGTCAGCGTGTTTGGGATTGGATACACTGGGGTCAGGGTGTTTGTGGTTGGATACACTGGGGTCAGGTTGTTTGTGGTTGGATACTCTGGGGATAGAGTATTTGGGATTGGTTACACTGGGGTCAGGGTATTTGTGGTTGTATACCCTGGGGTCAGGGTGTTTGGGTTTGGCTACACTGGTGTCAGGTTGTTTGGGATTGGATACACTGGGGTCAGGGTGTCTGTGGTTGGATACACTGGGGTCAGGTTGTTTGTGGTTGGATACACGGGGGTCAGGGTGTTTGTGGTTGGATACACTGTGGTCAGGGTATTTGGGATTGGATACACTGGGGTCAGGGTGTTTGTGGTTGGATACTCTGGGGACAAGGTGTTTGTGGTTGGATACACTGGGGTCAGGGTGTCTGTGGTTGGATACTCTGGGGTCAGGGTGTTTGGTGTTGGATACTCTGGGGTCAGGGTGTTTGTGGTTGGATACACTGGGGTCAGGGTGTTTGTGGTTGGATACACTAGGGTCAGGGTGTTTGGTGTTGGATTCTCTGTTGGCAGGGTGTTTGTGGTTGGATACTCTGGGGTCAGGGTGTCTGGTGTTGGATACTCTGGGGTCAGGGTGTTTGTGGTTGGATACACTGGGGTCAGGGTGTTTGTGGTTGGATACACTGGGGTCAGGGTGTTTGGGATTGGATACACTGGGGTCAGGGTGTTTGTGGTTGGATACTCTGGGGTCAGGGTGTTTGTGGTTGGATACACTGGGGTCAGGGTGTTTGTGGTTGGATACACTGGGGTCAGCGTGTTTGGGTTTGGATACTCTGTGGTCTGGGTGTTTGTGATTGGATACACTGAGGTCAGCGTGTTTGGGATTGGATACACTGGGGTCAGGTTCTTTGTGGTTGGATACACGGGGGTCAGGGTGTTTGTGGTTGGATACACTGGGGTCAGGGTATTTGGGATTGGATACACTGGGGTCAGGGTGTTTGTGGTTGGATACTCTGGGGACAAGGTGTTTGTGGTTGGATACACTGGGGTCAGGGTGTCTGTGGTTGGATACTCTGGGGTCAGGGTGTTTGGTATTGGATACTCTGGGGTCAGGGTGTTTGTGGTTGGATACACTGGGGTCAGGGTGTTTGTGGTTGGATACACTGGGGTCAGGGTGTTTGGTGTTGGATTCTCTGTTGGCAGGGTGTTTGTGGTTGGATACTCTGGGGTCAGGGTGTCTGGTGTTGGATACTCTGGGGTCAGGGTGTTTGTGGTTGGATACACTGGGGTCAGGGTGTTTGTGGTTGGATACTCTGAGGACAGAGTATTTGGGATTGGATACACTGGGGTCAGGGTATTTGTGGTTGTATACCCTGGGGTCAGGGTGTTTGGTGATGGATACACTGGGGTCAGGGCGTTTGGGATTGGATACACTGGGGTCAGGGTTTTTGGGGTCAGATACACTGGGGTCAGAGTGTTTGGGATTGGATACACTGGGGTCAGAGTGTTTGGGATTGGATACACTGGGGTCAGGGTGTTTGGTGATGGATACACTGGGGTCAGGGTGTTTGGTGATGGATACAGTGGGGTCAGGGTGTTTGGGATTGGATACACTGGGGTCAGAGTGTTTGGGATTGGATACACTGGGGTCAGGGTGTTTGGTGATGGATACACTGGGGTCAGGGTGTTTGGTGTTGGATACACTGGGGTCAGGGTGTTTGGGATTGGATACACTGGTGTCAGGGTGTTTGGGATTGGATACTCTGGTGTCACGGTGTTTGGGATTGGATACTCTGGGGTCAGAGTGTTTGGGATTGGATACACTGGAATCAGGGTGTTTGTGGTCGGTTACAGTGGGGTCAGGGTGTTTGGGATTGGATACTCTGGGGTCAGGGTGTTTGGTGATGGATACAGTGGGGTCAGGGTGTTTGTGATTGGATACACTGGGGTCAGGGTGTTTGTGGTTGGATACAGTGGGGTCAGGGTGTTTGGTTTTGGATACACTGGAGTCAGGGTGTTTCGGATTGGATACTCTGGTGTCACTGTGTTTGGGATTGGATACTCTGAGGTCAGAGTGTTTGGGATTGGATACACTGGGGTCAGGGTATTTGTGGTTGGATACACTGGGGTCAGGGTGTTTGGTGTTGGATTCTCTGGGGTCAGGGTATTTGTGGAAGGATACTCTGGGGTCAGGGTGTTTGGGGTCTGATACACTGGGGTCAGGGTGTTTGGTGATGGATACACTGGGGTCAGGGTGTTTGGGATTGGATACACTGGGGTCAGGGTGTTTGTGTGTCAGATACACTGGAGTCAGTGTGTTTGGGATTGGATACACTGGTGTAAGAGATTTTGTGATTGGATACACTGGGGTCAGGGTGTTTGGTGTTGGATTCTCTGGGGTCAGGGTATTTGTGGTTGGATACTCTGGGGTCAGGGTGTTTGGGTTCGGATCCACTGGTGTCAGGGTGTTTGGTGTTGGATTCTCTGGGGTCAGGGTATTTGTGGATGGATACTCTGGGGTCAGGGTGTTTGGGGTCAGATACACTGGGGTCAGGGTGTTTGGGATTGGATACTCTGGTGTCAGGGTTTTTGGGATTGGATACACTGGGGTCAGGGTGTTTGGGATTGGATACACTGGGGTCAGGGTGTTTGGGATTGGATACACTGGTGTAAGAGTGTTTGTGATTAGATACTCAGGGGTCAAGGTGTTTGGGGTTGGATACACTGGGGTCAGGGTGTTTGGTGTTGGATACACTGGGGTCAGGGTGTTTGTGGTTGGACACACTGGGGTCAGGGTGTTTGGGGTCAGATACACTGGGGTCATGGCATTTGGGGTTGTTACACTGGTGTCAGGGTCTTTGTGGTTGGATACACTGGCGTCAGTGTGTTTGGGATTGGATACACTGGGGTCAGAGTGTCTGGGATTGGATACACTGGGGTCTGGGTGTTTGTGATTGGATACACTGGGGTCAGCGTGTTTGGGATTGGATACACTGGGGTCAGGGCGTTTGGGGTCAGATACACTGAGGTCAGGGTGTTTGGGATTGGATACACTGGGGTCAGGGTGTGTGGGGTTAGATTCTCTGGTGTCAGGGTGTTTGAGGTCAGATACACTGAGGTCAGGGTGTTTGTGGTTGGATACTCTGGTTTCAGGGTGTTTGTGATTGGATACACTGGGGTCAGGGTGTTTGGGGTCAGATACACTGGGGTCATGGCATTTGAAGTTGTTACACTGGTGTCAGGGTCTTTGTGGTTGGATACACTGGCGTCAGCGTGTTTGGGATTGGATATACTGGGGTCAGGATGTCTGGGATTGGATACACTGGGGTCTGGGTGTTTGTGATTGGATACACTGGGGTCAGCGTGTTTGGGATTGGATACACTGGGGTCAGGGCGTTTGGGGTCAGATACACTGAGGTCAGGGTGTTTGGGATTGGATACACTGGGGTCAGCATGTTTGGGATTGGATACACTGGGGTCAGGGTGTTTGGGGTCAGATACACTGAGGTCAGGGTGTTTGGGATTGGATACACTGGGGTCAGGGTGTTTGGGGTTGGATTCTCTGGTGTCAGGGTGTTTGGGGTCAGATACACTGAGGTCAGGGTGTTTGTGGTTGGATACACTGGTTTCAGGGTGTTTGTGATTGGATACACTGGTGTCAGGTTGTTTGTGGTTGGATACACTGGGGTCAGGGTGTTTGGGATTCGATACTCTGGTGTAAGGGTGTTTGGGATTGGATACTCTGGGGTCAGAGTGTTTGGGATTGGATACACTGTGGTCAGGGTGTTTGTGGTTGTATACACTGGGGTCAGGGTGTTTGTGGTTGGATACACTGGGGTCAGGGTGTTTGGGATTGGATACTCTGGTGTAAGGGTGTTTGGGATTGGATACTCTGGGGTCAGAGTGTTTGGGATTGGATACACTGTGGTCAGGGTGTTTGTGGTTGGATACACTGGGGTCAGGGTGTTTGTGGTTGGATACTCTGGGGTCAGGGTGTTTGGGTTCGAATCCACTGGTGTCCGGGTGTTTGGTGTTGGATACACTGGGGTCAGGGTGTTTGGGATTGTATACACTGGGGTCAGGGTGTTTGTGGTTGGATTCTCTGGGGTCAGGGTGTTTGTGGTTGGATACTCTGGGGTCAGGGTGTTTGGTGTTGGATACACTGGGGTCAGGGTGTTTGTGGTTGGATACACTGGGGTCAGGATGTTTGGGATTGGATACTCTGGGGTCAGGGTGTTTGTGTTTGGATACACAGGGGTCAGGGTTTTTGGGGGCAGATACACTGGGGTAAGGGCGTTTGGGGTTGTTACACTGGTGTCAGGGTCTTTGTGGTTGGATACACTGGGGTCAGCGTGTTTGGGATTGCATACACTGGGGTCAGGGTGTTTGTGTTTGGATACACTGGGGTCAGGCTGTTTGAGGTCAGATACAGTGGGGTCAGGGCGTTTGGGGTTGTTACACTGGTGTCAGGGTCTTTGTGGTTGGATACACTGGGGTCAGGGTGTTTGGGATTAGATACTCTGTGGTCTGGGTGTTTGTGATTGGATACACTGGGGTCAGCGTGTTTGGGATTGGATACACTGGGTTCAGGGTGTGTGGGGTTGGATTCTCTGGTGTCAGGGTGTTTGAGGTCAGATACACTGAGGTCAGGGTGTTTGTGATTGGATACTCTGGTTTCAGGGTGTTTGTGATTGGATACACTGGGGTCAGGGTGTTTGGGGTCAGATACACTGGGGTCATGGCATTTGAAGTTGTTACACTGGTGTCAGGGTCTTTGTGGTTGGATACACTGGCGTCAGCGTGTTTGGGATTGGATATACTGGGGTCAGGATGTCTGGGATTGGATACACTGGGGTCTGGGTGTCTGTGATTGGATACACTGGGGTCAGCGTGTTTGGGATTGGATACACTGGGGTCAGGGCGTTTGGGGTCAGATACACTGAGGTCAGGGTGTTTGGGATTGGATACACTGGGGTCAGCATGTTTGGGATTGGATACACTGGGGTCAGGGTGTTTGGGGTCAGATACACTGAGGTCAGGGTGTTTGGGATTGGATACACTGGGGTCAGGGTGTTTGGGGTTGGATTCTCTGGTGTCAGGGTGTTTGGGGTCAGATACATTGAGGTCAGGGTGTTTGGGATTGGATACACTGGTGTCAGGTTGTTTGGGATTGGATACACTGGGGTCAGGGTGTTTGTGGTTGGATACACTGGGGTCAGGTTGTTTGTGGTTGGATACACGGGGGTCAGGGTGTTTGTGGTTGGATACACTGGGGTCAGGGTATTTGGGATTGGATACACTGGGGTCAGGGTGTTTGTGGTTGGATACTCTGGGGACAAGGTGTTTGTGGTTGGATACACTGGGGTCAGGGTGTCTGTGGTTGGATACTCTGGGGTCAGGGTGTTTGGTGTTGGATACTCTGGGGTCAGGGTGTTTGTGGTTGGATACACTGGGGTCAGGCTGTTTGTGGTTGGATACACTGGGGTCAGGGTGTTTGGTGTTGGATTCTCTGTTGGCAGGGTGTTTGTGGTTGGATACTCTGGGGTCAGGGTGTCTGGTGTTGGATACTCTGGGGTCAGGGTGTTTGTGGTTGGATACACTGGGGTCTGGGTGTTTGTGGTTGGATACACTGGGGTCAGGGTGTTTGGGATTGGATACACTGGGGTCAGGGTGTTTGTGGTTGGATACTCTGGGGTCAGGGTGTTTGTGTTTGGATACACTGGGGTCAGCGTGTTTGGGTTTGGATACTCTGTGGTCTGGGTGTTTGTGATTGGATACACTGAGGTCAGCGTGTTTGGGATTGGATACACTGTGGTCAGGGTGTTTGTGGTTGGATACACTGGGGTCAGGTTGTTTGTGGTTGGATACTCTGGGGACAGAGTATTTGGGATTGGATACACTGGGTTCAGGGTGTGTGGGGTTGGATTCTCTGGTGTCAGGGTGTTTGAGGTCAGATACACTGAGGTCAGGGTGTTTGTGATTGGATACTCTGGTTTCAGGGTGTTTGTGATTGGATACACTGGGGTCAGGGTGTTTGGGGTCAGATACACTGGGGTCATGGCATTTGAAGTTGTTACACTGGTGTCAGGGTCTTTGTGGTTGGATACACTGGCGTCAGCGTGTTTGGGATTGGATATACTGGGGTCAGGATGTCTGGGATTGGATACACTGGGGTCTGGGTGTCTGTGATTGGATACACTGGGGTCAGCGTGTTTGGGATTGGATACACTGGGGTCAGGGCGTTTGGGGTCAGATACACTGAGGTCAGGGTGTTTGGGATTGGATACACTGGGGTCAGCATGTTTGGGATTGGATACACTGGGGTCAGGGTGTTTGGGGTCAGATACACTGAGGTCAGGGTGTTTGGGATTGGATACACTGGGGTCAGGGTGTTTGGGGTTGGATTCTCTGGTGTCAGGGTGTTTGGGGTCAGATACATTGAGGTCAGGGTGTTTGGGATTGGATACACTGGTGTCAGGTTGTTTGGGATTGGATACACTGGGGTCAGGGTGTTTGTGGTTGGATACACTGGGGTCAGGTTGTTTGTGGTTGGATACACGGGGGTCAGGGTGTTTGTGGTTGGATACACTGGGGTCAGGGTATTTGGGATTGGATACACTGGGGTCAGGGTGTTTGTGGTTGGATACTCTGGGGACAAGGTGTTTGTGGTTGGATACACTGGGGTCAGGGTGTCTGTGGTTGGATACTCTGGGGTCAGGGTGTTTGGTGTTGGATACTCTGGGGTCAGGGTGTTTGTGGTTGGATACACTGGGGTCAGGCTGTTTGTGGTTGGATACACTGGGGTCAGGGTGTTTGGTGTTGGATTCTCTGTTGGCAGGGTGTTTGTGGTTGGATACTCTGGGGTCAGGGTGTCTGGTGTTGGATACTCTGGGGTCAGGGTGTTTGTGGTTGGATACACTGGGGTCTGGGTGTTTGTGGTTGGATACACTGGGGTCAGGGTGTTTGGGATTGGATACACTGGGGTCAGGGTGTTTGTGGTTGGATACTCTGGGGTCAGGGTGTTTGTGTTTGGATACACTGGGGTCAGCGTGTTTGGGATTGGATACACTGGGGTCAGGGTGTTTGTGGTTGGATACTCTGGGGTCAGGGTGTTTGTGTTTGGATACACTGGGGTCAGCGTGTTTGGGTTTGGATACTCTGTGGTCTGGGTGTTTGTGATTGGATACACTGAGGTCAGCGTGTTTGGGATTGGATACACTGTGGTCAGGGTGTTTGGGATTGGATACACTGGGGTCAGGGTGTTTGTGGTTGGATACTCTGGGGTCAGGTTGTTTGTGGTTGGATACACTGGCGTCAGCGTGTTTGGGATTGGATATACTGGGGTCAGGATGTCTGGGATTGGATACACTGGGGTCTGGGTGTCTGTGATTGGATACACTGGGGTCAGCGTGTTTGGGATTGGATACACTGGGGTCAGGGCGTTTGGGGTCAGATACACTGAGGTCAGGGTGTTTGGGATTGGATACACTGGGGTCAGCATGTTTGGGATTGGATACACTGGGGTCAGGGTGTTTGGGGTCAGATACACTGAGGTCAGGGTGTTTGGGATTGGATACACTGGGGTCAGGGTGTTTGGGGTTGGATTCTCTGGTGTCAGGGTGTTTGGGGTCAGATACATTGAGGTCAGGGTGTTTGGGATTGGATACACTGGTGTCAGGTTGTTTGGGATTGGATACACTGGGGTCAGGGTGTTTGTGGTTGGATACACTGGGGTCAGGTTGTTTGTGGTTGGATACACGGGGGTCAGGGTGTTTGTGGTTGGATACACTGGGGTCAGGGTATTTGGGATTGGATACACTGGGGTCAGGGTGTTTGTGGTTGGATACTCTGGGGACAAGGTGTTTGTGGTTGGATACACTGGGGTCAGGGTGTCTGTGGTTGGATACTCTGGGGTCAGGGTGTTTGGTGTTGGATACTCTGGGGTCAGGGTGTTTGTGGTTGGATACACTGGGGTCAGGCTGTTTGTGGTTGGATACACTGGGGTCAGGGTGTTTGGTGTTGGATTCTCTGTTGGCAGGGTGTTTGTGGTTGGATACTCTGGGGTCAGGGTGTCTGGTGTTGGATACTCTGGGGTCAGGGTGTTTGTGGTTGGATACACTGGGGTCTGGGTGTTTGTGGTTGGATACACTGGGGTCAGGGTGTTTGGGATTGGATACACTGGGGTCAGGGTGTTTGTGGTTGGATACTCTGGGGTCAGGGTGTTTGTGTTTGGATACACTGGGGTCAGCGTGTTTGGGTTTGGATACTCTGTGGTCTGGGTGTTTGTGATTGGATACACTGAGGTCAGCGTGTTTGGGATTGGATACACTGTGGTCAGGGTGTTTGTGGTTGGATACACTGGGGTCAGGTTGTTTGTGGTTGGATACTCTGGGGACAGAGTATTTGGGATTGGATACACTGGGTTCAGGGTGTGTGGGGTTGGATTCTCTGGTGTCAGGGTGTTTGAGGTCAGATACACTGAGGTCAGGGTGTTTGTGATTGGATACTCTGGTTTCAGGGTGTTTGTGATTGGATACACTGGGGTCAGGGTGTTTGGGGTCAGATACACTGGGGTCATGGCATTTGAAGTTGTTACACTGGTGTCAGGGTCTTTGTGGTTGGATACACTGGCGTCAGCGTGTTTGGGATTGGATATACTGGGGTCAGGATGTCTGGGATTGGATACACTGGGGTCTGGGTGTCTGTGATTGGATACACTGGGGTCAGCGTGTTTGGGATTGGATACACTGGGGTCAGGGCGTTTGGGGTCAGATACACTGAGGTCAGGGTGTTTGGGATTGGATACACTGGGGTCAGCATGTTTGGGATTGGATACACTGGGGTCAGGGTGTTTGGGGTCAGATACACTGAGGTCAGGGTGTTTGGGATTGGATACACTGGGGTCAGGGTGTTTGGGGTTGGATTCTCTGGTGTCAGGGTGTTTGGGGTCAGATACATTGAGGTCAGGGTGTTTGGGATTGGATACACTGGTGTCAGGTTGTTTGGGATTGGATACACTGGGGTCAGGGTGTTTGTGGTTGGATACACTGGGGTCAGGTTGTTTGTGGTTGGATACACTGGGGTCAGGGTGTTTGTGGTTGGATACTCTGGGGACAAGGTGTTTGTGGTTGGATACACTGGGGTCAGGGTGTCTGTGGTTGGATACTCTGGGGTCAGGGTGTTTGGTGTTGGATACTCTGGGGTCAGGGTGTTTGTGGTTGGATACACTGGGGTCAGGCTGTTTGTGGTTGGATACACTGGGGTCAGGGTGTTTGGTGTTGGATTCTCTGTTGGCAGGGTGTTTGTGGTTGGATACTCTGGGGTCAGGGTGTCTGGTGTTGGATACTCTGGGGTCAGGGTGTTTGTGGTTGGATACACTGGGGTCTGGGTGTTTGTGGTTGGATACACTGGGGTCAGGGTGTTTGGGATTGGATACACTGGGGTCAGGGTGTTTGTGGTTGGATACTCTGGGGTCAGGGTGTTTGTGTTTGGATACACTGGGGTCAGCGTGTTTGGGTTTGGATACTCTGTGGTCTGGGTGTTTGTGATTGGATACACTGAGGTCAGCGTGTTTGGGATTGGATACACTGTGGTCAGGGTGTTTGTGGTTGGATACACTGGGGTCAGGTTGTTTGTGGTTGGATACTCTGGGGACAGAGTATTTGGGATTGGATACACTGGGGTCAGGGTATTTGTGGTTGTATACCCTGGGGTCAGGGTGTTTGGGTTCGGCTACACTGGTGTCAGGGTGTTTGGGATTGGATACACTGGGGTCAGGGTGTTTGTGGTTGGATACACGGGGGTCAGGGTGTTTGTGGTTGGATACACTGGGGTCAGGGTATTTGGGATTGGATACACTGGGGTCAGGGTGTTTGTGGTTGGATACTCTGGGGACAAGGTGTTTGTGGTTGGATACACTGGGGTCAGGGTGTCTGTGGTTGGATTCTCTGTTGGCAGGGTGTTTGTGGTTGGATACTCTGGGGTCAGGGTGTCTGGTGTTGGATACTCTGGGGTCAGGGTGTTTGTGGTTTGATACACTGGGGTCAGGGTGTTTGTGGTTGGATACACTAGGGTCAGGGTGTTTGGGATTGGATACACTAGGGTCAGGGTGTTTGGGATTGGATACACTGGGGTCAGGGTCTTTGTGGTTGGATACACTGGCGTCAGCGTGTTTGTGATTGGATACACTGGGGTCAGGGTGTCTGGGATTGGATACACTGGGGTCTGGGTGTTTGTGATTGGATACCCTGGGGTCAGCGTGTTTGGGATTGGATACACTGGGGTCAGGGCGTTTGGGGTCAGATACACTGAGGTCAGGGTGTTTGGGATTGGATACACTGGGGTCAGCATGTTTGGGATTGGATACACTGGGGTCAGGGTGTTTGGGGTCAGATACACTGAGGTCAGGGTGTTTGGGATTGGATACACTGGGGTCAGGGTGTTTGGGGTTGGATTCTCTGGTGTCAGGGTGTTTGGGGTCAGATACACTGAGGTCAGGGTGTTTGTGGTTGGATACTCTGGTTTCAGGGTGTTTGTGATTGGATACACTGGGGTCAGGGTGTTTGTGGTTGGATACACTGGGGTCAGGGTGTTTGGGATTGGATACTCTGGTTTAAGGGTGTTTGGGATTGGATACTCTGGGGTCAGACTGTTTGGCATTGGATACACTGGGGTCAGGGTGTTTGTGGTTGGATACACTGGGGTCAGGGTGTTTGTGGTTGGATACTCTGGGGTCAGGGTGTTTGGGTTCGAATCCACTGGTGTCCGGGTGTTTGGTGTTGATACACTGGGGTCAGGCTGTTTGGGATTGTATACACTGGGGTCAGGGTGTTTGTGGTTGGATACTCTGTGGTCAGGGTGTTTGGGATTGGATACTCTGGGGTCAGGGTGTTTGTGTTTGGATACACAGGGGTCAGGGTTTTTGGGGGCAGATACACTGGGGTAAGGGCGTTTGGGGTTGTTACACTGGTGTCAGGGTCTTTGTGGTTGGATACACTGGGGTCAGCGTGTTTGGGATTGCATACACTGGGGTCAGGGTGTTTGTGTTTGGATACACTGGGGTCAGGCTGTTTGAGGTCAGATACAGTGGGGTCAGGGCGTTTGGGGTTGTTACACTGGTGTCAGGGTCTTTGTGGTTGGATACACTGGGGTCAGCGTGTTTGGGATTGCATACACTGGGGTCAGGGTGTTTTGGGTCAGATACACTGGGGTCAGGATGTTTGGGGTCAGATACACTGGGGACAGGGCATTTGGGTTTGTTACACTGGTGTCAGGGTCTTTGTGGTTGGATACACTGGGGTCAGCATGTTTGGGATTGCATACACTGGGGTCAGGGTATTTGGGGTCAGATACACTGGGGTCAGGGCTTTTGGGATTGGATACACTCGGGTCAGGGTGTTTGGGAATGGATACACTGGGGTCAGGGTGTTTGGGATTGTATACTCTGTGGTCAGGGTGTTTGGGTTTGGATACACTGGGGTCAGCGTGTTTGGGTTTGGATACTCTGTGGTGTGGGTGTTTGTGATTGGATACACTGGGGTCAGCATGTTTGGGATTGGATACACTGGGGCAGGGTGTTTGGGATTGTATACTCTGTGGTCAGGGTGTTTGGGTTTGGATACACTGGGGTCAGCGTGTTTGGGTTTGGATACTCTGTGGTCTGGGTGTTTGTGATTGGATACACTGGGGTCAGCGTGTTTGGGATTGGATACACTGGGGTCAGGGTGTTTGTGGTTGGATACACTGGGGTCAGGTTGTTTGTGGTTGGATACTCTGGGGACAGAGTATTTGGGATTGGTTACACTGGGGTCAGGGTATTTGTGGTTGTATACCCTGGGGTCAGGGTGTTTGGGTTCGTCTACACTGGTGTCAGGTTGTTTGGGATTGGATACACTGGGGTCAGCGTGTTTGGGATTGGATACACTGGGGTCAGGGCGTTTGGGGTCAGATACACTGAGGTCAGGGTGTTTGGGATTGGATACACTGGGGTCAGCATGTTTGGGATTGGATACACTGGGGTCAGGGTGTTTGGGGTCAGATACACTGAGGTCAGGGTGTTTGGGATTGGATACACTGGGGTCAGGGTGTTTGGGGTTGGATTCTCTGGTGTCAGGGTGTTTGGGGTCAGATACATTGAGGTCAGGGTGTTTGGGATTGGATACACTGGTGTCAGGTTGTTTGGGATTGGATACACTGGGGTCAGGGTGTTTGTGGTTGGATACACTGGGGTCAGGTTGTTTGTGGTTGGATACACTGGGGTCAGGGTGTTTGTGGTTGGATACTCTGGGGACAAGGTGTTTGTGGTTGGATACACTGGGGTCAGGGTGTCTGTGGTTGGATACTCTGGGGTCAGGGTGTTTGGTGTTGGATACTCTGGGGTCAGGGTGTTTGTGGTTGGATACACTGGGGTCAGGCTGTTTGTGGTTGGATACACTGGGGTCAGGGTGTTTGGTGTTGGATTCTCTGTTGGCAGGGTGTTTGTGGTTGGATACTCTGGGGTCAGGGTGTCTGGTGTTGGATACTCTGGGGTCAGGGTGTTTGTGGTTGGATACACTGGGGTCTGGGTGTTTGTGGTTGGATACACTGGGGTCAGGGTGTTTGGGATTGGATACACTGGGGTCAGGGTGTTTGTGGTTGGATACTCTGGGGTCAGGGTGTTTGTGTTTGGATACACTGGGGTCAGCGTGTTTGGGTTTGGATACTCTGTGGTCTGGGTGTTTGTGATTGGATACACTGAGGTCAGCGTGTTTGGGATTGGATACACTGTGGTCAGGGTGTTTGTGGTTGGATACACTGGGGTCAGGTTGTTTGTGGTTGGATACTCTGGGGACAGAGTATTTGGGATTGGATACACTGGGGTCAGGGTATTTGTGGTTGTATACCCTGGGGTCAGGGTGTTTGGGTTCGGCTACACTGGTGTCAGGGTGTTTGGGATTGGATACACTGGGGTCAGGGTGTTTGTGGTTGGATACACGGGGGTCAGGGTGTTTGTGGTTGGATACACTGGGGTCAGGGTATTTGGGATTGGATACACTGGGGTCAGGGTGTTTGTGGTTGGATACTCTGGGGACAAGGTGTTTGTGGTTGGATACACTGGGGTCAGGGTGTCTGTGGTTGGATTCTCTGTTGGCAGGGTGTTTGTGGTTGGATACTCTGGGGTCAGGGTGTCTGGTGTTGGATACTCTGGGGTCAGGGTGTTTGTGGTTTGATACACTGGGGTCAGGGTGTTTGTGGTTGGATACACTAGGGTCAGGGTGTTTGGGATTGGATACACTAGGGTCAGGGTGTTTGGGATTGGATACACTGGGGTCAGGGTCTTTGTGGTTGGATACACTGGCGTCAGCGTGTTTGTGATTGGATACACTGGGGTCAGGGTGTCTGGGATTGGATACACTGGGGTCTGGGTGTTTGTGATTGGATACCCTGGGGTCAGCGTGTTTGGGATTGGATACACTGGGGTCAGGGCGTTTGGGGTCAGATACACTGAGGTCAGGGTGTTTGGGATTGGATACACTGGGGTCAGCATGTTTGGGATTGGATACACTGGGGTCAGGGTGTTTGGGGTCAGATACACTGAGGTCAGGGTGTTTGGGATTGGATACACTGGGGTCAGGGTGTTTGGGGTTGGATTCTCTGGTGTCAGGGTGTTTGGGGTCAGATACACTGAGGTCAGGGTGTTTGTGGTTGGATACTCTGGTTTCAGGGTGTTTGTGATTGGATACACTGGGGTCAGGGTGTTTGTGGTTGGATACACTGGGGTCAGGGTGTTTGGGATTGGATACTCTGGTTTAAGGGTGTTTGGGATTGGATACTCTGGGGTCAGACTGTTTGGCATTGGATACACTGGGGTCAGGGTGTTTGTGGTTGGATACACTGGGGTCAGGGTGTTTGTGGTTGGATACTCTGGGGTCAGGGTGTTTGGGTTCGAATCCACTGGTGTCCGGGTGTTTGGTGTTGATACACTGGGGTCAGGCTGTTTGGGATTGTATACACTGGGGTCAGGGTGTTTGTGGTTGGATACTCTGTGGTCAGGGTGTTTGGGATTGGATACTCTGGGGTCAGGGTGTTTGTGTTTGGATACACAGGGGTCAGGGTTTTTGGGGGCAGATACACTGGGGTAAGGGCGTTTGGGGTTGTTACACTGGTGTCAGGGTCTTTGTGGTTGGATACACTGGGGTCAGCGTGTTTGGGATTGCATACACTGGGGTCAGGGTGTTTGTGTTTGGATACACTGGGGTCAGGCTGTTTGAGGTCAGATACAGTGGGGTCAGGGCGTTTGGGGTTGTTACACTGGTGTCAGGGTCTTTGTGGTTGGATACACTGGGGTCAGCGTGTTTGGGATTGCATACACTGGGGTCAGGGTGTTTTGGGTCAGATACACTGGGGTCAGGATGTTTGGGGTCAGATACACTGGGGACAGGGCATTTGGGTTTGTTACACTGGTGTCAGGGTCTTTGTGGTTGGATACACTGGGGTCAGCATGTTTGGGATTGCATACACTGGGGTCAGGGTATTTGGGGTCAGATACACTGGGGTCAGGGCTTTTGGGATTGGATACACTCGGGTCAGGGTGTTTGGGAATGGATACACTGGGGTCAGGGTGTTTGGGATTGTATACTCTGTGGTCAGGGTGTTTGGGTTTGGATACACTGGGGTCAGCGTGTTTGGGTTTGGATACTCTGTGGTGTGGGTGTTTGTGATTGGATACACTGGGGTCAGCATGTTTGGGATTGGATACACTGGGGCAGGGTGTTTGGGATTGTATACTCTGTGGTCAGGGTGTTTGGGTTTGGATACACTGGGGTCAGCGTGTTTGGGTTTGGATACTCTGTGGTCTGGGTGTTTGTGATTGGATACACTGGGGTCAGCGTGTTTGGGATTGGATACACTGGGGTCAGGGTGTTTGTGGTTGGATACACTGGGGTCAGGTTGTTTGTGGTTGGATACTCTGGGGACAGAGTATTTGGGATTGGTTACACTGGGGTCAGGGTATTTGTGGTTGTATACCCTGGGGTCAGGGTGTTTGGGTTCGTCTACACTGGTGTCAGGTTGTTTGGGATTGGATACACTGGGGTCAGGGTGTTTGTGGTTGGATACACTGGGGTCAGGTTGTTTGTGGTTGGATACACGGGGGTCAGGGTGTTTGTGGTTGGATACACTGGGGTCAGGGTATTTGGGATTGGATACACTGGGGTCAGGGTGTTTGTGGTTGGATACTCTGGGGACAAGGTGTTTGTGGTTGGATACACTGGGGTCAGGGTGTCTGTGGTTGGATACTCTGGGGTCAGGGTGTTTGGTGTTGGATACTCTGGGGTCAGGGTGTTTGTGGTTGGATACACTGGGGTCAGGGTGTTTGTGGTTGGATACACTGGGGTCAGGGTGTTTGGTGTTGGATTCTCTGTTGGCAGGGTGTTTGTGGTTGGATACTCTGGGGTCAGGGTGTCTGGTGTTGGATACTCTGGGGTCAGGGTGTTTGTGGTTGGATACACTGGGGTCAGGTTGTTTGGGATTGGATACACTGGGGTCAGGGTGTTTGGTGTTGGATACACTGGGGTCAGGGTGTTTGGGATTGGATACACTGGGGTCAGGGTGTTTGGGATTGGATACACTGAGGTCAGGGTGTTTGGGATTGGATACACTGCGGTCAGGGTGTTTGGGTCAGATACACTGGGGTCAGGGTATTTGGGATTGGATACACTGGGGTCAGGGTGTTTGGGATTGGATACACTGGGGTCAGGGTGTTTGGGATTGGATACACTGAGGTCAGGGTGTTTGGGATTGGATACACTGAGGTCAGGGTGTTTGGGATTGGATACACTGGGGTCAGGGTGTTTGTTCTTGGATACACTGGGGTCAGGGTGTTTGGGGTTGGATACTCTGGGGTCAGGGTGTTTGGGATTGGATACACTGGGGTCAGGGTGTTTGGGATTGGAAACACTGGGGTCAGGTTGTTTGGGATTGGATACACTGGGGTCAGGGTGTTTGTGGTTGGGTACACTGGGGTCAGGGTGTTTGAGATTGGATACCCTGGGGTCAGGGTGTTTGTGGTTGGTTACACTGGGGTCAGGGTGTTTGGGATTGGATACACTGTGGTCAGGGTGTTTGCGATTGGATGCACTGGGGTAAGGGTGTTTGTCGTTGGGTACACTGGGGTCAGGGTGTTTGGGATTGGAAACACTGGGGTCAGGGTGTTTGTGGTTGGGTACACTGGGGTCAGGGTGTTTGGGGTCAGATACACTGGGGTCAGCGTGTTTGGGATTGGATACACTGGGGTCAGGGTGTTTGTGGTTGGATACACTGGGTTCAGGGTGTTTGGGGTCAGATACACTGGGGTCAGGGTGTTTGGGATTGGATACACTGAGGTCAGGGTGTTTGGGATTGGATACTCTGGGGTCAGGGTGTTTGGGGTCAGATACACTGGTGTCAGGGTGTTTGTGGTTGGGTACGCTGGGGTCAGGGTGTTTGGGGTCAGATACACTGGGGTCAGCATGTTTGGGATCGGATACACAGTGGTCAGGGTATTTGGTATTGGATACACCGGTGTAAGGGTGTTTGCGATTAGATACTCTGGGGACAAGGTGTTTTGGGTTGGATACACTGGGGTCAGGTTGTTTGGGATTGGATACACTGGGGTCAGGTTGTTTGGTGATGGATACACTGGGGTCAGGGCGTTTGGGATTGGATACACTGGGGTCAGGGTTTTTGGGGTCAGATACACTGGGGTCAGCGTGCTTGGGATTGGATACACTGTGGTCAGGGTATTTGGGATTGGATACACCGGTGTAAGGGTGTTTGGGATTAGATACTCTGGGGACAAGGTGTTTTGGGTTGGATACACTGGGGTCAGGTTGTTTGGGATTGGATACACTGGGGTCAGGGTGTTTGG
This sequence comes from Hypanus sabinus, assembly GCF_030144855.1. Taxonomy (NCBI): domain Eukaryota; kingdom Metazoa; phylum Chordata; class Chondrichthyes; order Myliobatiformes; family Dasyatidae; genus Hypanus; species Hypanus sabinus. The sequence goes on from NC_082723.1 coordinate 53,571,379, forward strand.
TGATGGATACACTGGGGTCAGGGCGTTTGGGATTGGATACACTGGGGTCAGGGTTTTTGGGGTCAGATACACTGGGGTCAGCGTGCTTGGGATTGGATACACTGTGGTCAGGGTATTTGGGATTGGATACACCGGTGTAAGGGTGTTTGGGATTAGATACTCTGGGGACAAGGTGTTTTGGGTTGGATACACTGGGGTCAGAGTGTTTGGGATTGGATACACTGGGGTCAGGGTGTTTGGGATTTGATACTCCGGTGTCACGGTGTTTGGGATTGGATACTCTGGGGTCAGAGTGTTTGGTATTGGATACACTGGGGTCAGGGTGTTTGTGGTCGGTTACAGTGTGGTCAGGGTGTTTGGGATTGGATACACTGGGGTCAGAGTGTTTGGGATTGGATACACTGGGGTCAGGGTGTTTGGTGATGGATACAGTGGGGTCAGGGTGTTTGGGATTGGATACACTGGGGTCAGAGTGTTTGGGATTGGATACACTGGGGTCAGGGTGTTTGGTGATGGATACACTGGGGTCAGTGAGTTTGGTGTTGGATACACTGGGATCAGGGTGTTTGTGGTTGGATACACTGGGGTCAGGGTGTTTGGGATTGGATACACTGGGGTCAGGGTGTTTGGGATTGGATACTCTGGTGTCACGGTGTTTGGGATTGGATACTCTGGGGTCATAGTGTTTGAGATTGGATACACTGGGATCAGGGTGTTTGTGGTCGGTTACAGTGGGGTCAGGGTGTTTGGGATTGGATACTCTGGGGTCAGGGTGTTTGGTGATGGATACAGTGGGGTCAGGGTGTTTGTGATTGGATACACTGGGGTCAGGGTGTTTGTGGTTGGATACAGTGGCGTCAGGGTGTTTGGTGTTGGATACACTGGAGTCAGGGTGTTTCGGATTGGATACTCTGGTGTCACGGTGTTTGGGATTGGATACTCTGGGGTCAGAGTGTTTGGGATTGGATACACTGGGGTCAGGGTATTTGTGGTTGGATACACTGGGGTCAGGGCGTTTGGGATTGGATACACTGGGGTCAGGGTTTTTGGGGTCAGATACACTGGGGTCAGCGTGCTTGGGATTGGATACACTGTGGTCAGGGTATTTGGGATTGGATACACCGGTGTAAGGGTGTTTGGGATTAGATACTCTGGGGACAAGGTGTTTTGGGTTGGATACACTGGGGTCAGAGTGTTTGGGATTGGATACACTGGGGTCAGGGTGTTTGGGATTTGATACTCTGGTGTCAGGGTGTTTGGGATTGGATACTCTGGGGTCAGAGTGTTTGGTATTGGATACACTGGGGTCAGGGTGTTTGTGGTCGGTTACAGTGTGGTCAGGGTGTTTGGGATTGGATACACTGGGGTCAGAGTGTTTGGGATTGGATACACTGGGGTCAGGGTGTTTGGTGATGGATACACTGGGGTCAGGGTGTTTGGTGATGGATACAGTGGGGTCAGGGTGTTTGGGATTGGATACACTGGGGTCAGAGTGTTTGGGATTGGATACACTGGGGTCAGGGTGTTTGGTGATGGATACACTGGGGTCAGTGTGTTTGGTGTTGGATACACTGGGATCAGGGTGTTTGTGGTTGGATACACTGGGGTCAGGGTGTTTGGGATTGGATACACTGGGGTCAGGGTGTTTGGGATTGGATACTCTGGTGTCACGGTGTTTGGGATTGGATACTCTGGGGTCAGAGTGTTTGGGATTGGATACACTGGGATCAGGGTGTTTGTGGTCGGTTACAGTGGGGTCAGGGTGTTTGGGATTGGATACTCTGGGGTCAGGGTGTTTGGTGATGGATACAGTGGGGTCAGGGTGTTTGTGATTGGATACACTGGGGTCAGGGTGTTTGTGGTTGGATACAGTGGCGTCAGGGTGTTTGGTGTTGGATACACTGGAGTCAGGGTGTTTCGGATTGGATACTCTGGTGTCACGGTGTTTGGGATTGGATACTCTGGGGTCAGAGTGTTTGGGATTGGATACACTGGGGTCAGGGTATTTGTGGTTGGATACACTGGGGTCAGGGTGTTTGTTGTTGGATTCTCTGGGGTCAGGGTATTTGTGGAAGGATACTCTGGGGTCAGGGTGTTTGGGGTCTGATACACTGGGGTCAGGGTGTTTGGTGATGGATACTCTGGGGTCAGGGTGTTTGGGATTGGATACACTGGGGTCAGGGTGTTTGAGGTCAGATACACTGGGGTCAGGGTGTTTGGGATTGGATACTCTGGTGTCAGAGTTTTTGGGATTGGATACACTGGGGTCAGGGTGTTTGGGGTCAGATACACTGGAGTCAATGTGTTTGGGATTGGATACACTGGTGTAAGAGTGTTTGTGATTAGATACTCAGGGGTCAAGGTGTTTGGGGTTGGATACACTGGGGTCAGGGTGTTTGGTGTTGGATACACTGGGGTCAGGGTGTTTGTGGTTGGACACACTGGGGTCAGGGTGTTTGGGGTCAGATACACTGGGGTCTGGGTCTTTGTGTTTGGATACACTGGCGTCAGCGTGTTTGGGATTGGATACACTGGGGTCAGGGTGTCTGGGATTGGATACACTGGGGTCTGGGTGTTTGTGATTGGATACACTGGTGTCAGCGTGTTTGGGATTGGATACACTGGGGTCAGGGAGTTTGGGGTCAGATACACTGAGGTCAGGGTGTTTGGGATTGGATACACTGGGGTCAGCGTGTTTGGGATTGGATACACTGGGGTCAGTGTGTTTGGGGTCAGATACACTGAGGTCAGGGTGTTTGGGATTGGATACACTGGGGTCAGGGTGTGTGGGGCTGGATTCTCTGGTGTCAGGGTGTTTGAGGTCAGATACACTGAGGTCCGGGTGTTTGTGGTTGGATACTCTGTTTTCAGGGTGTTTGTGATTGGATACACTGGGGTCAGGGTGTTTGGGGTCAGATACACTGGGGTCAGGGTGTTTGGGATTGGATACTCTGGTGTAAGGATGTTTGGGATTGGATTCTCTGGGGTCAGTGTGTTTGGGATTGGATACACTGTGGTCAGGGTGTTTGTGGTTGGACACACTGGGGTCAGTGTGTTTGGGGTCAGATACACTGGGGTCATGGCATTTGGGGTTGTTACACTGGTGTCAGCGTGTTTGGGATTGGATACACTGGGGTCAGGGTGTCTGGGATTGGATACACTGGGGTCTGGGTGTTTGTGATTGGATACACTGGTGTCAGCGTGTTTGGGATTGGATACACTGGGGTCAGGGAGTTTGGGGTCAGATACACTGAGGTCAGGGTGTTTGGGATTGGATACACTGGGGTCAGCGTGTTTGGGATTGGATACACTGGGGTCAGGGTGTTTGGGGTCAGATACACTGAGGTCAGGGTGTTTGGGATTGGATACACTGGGTTCAGGGTGTTTGGGGTTGGATTCTCTGGTGTCAGGGTGTTTGGGGTCAGATACATTGAGGTCAGGGTGTTTGGGATTGGATACACTGGGGTCAGGGTGTGTGGGGTTGGATTCTCTGGTGTCAGGGTGTTTGAGGTCAGATACACTGAGGTCCGGGTGTTTGTGGTTGGATACTCTGGTTTCAGGGTGTTTGTGATTGGATACACTGGGGTCAGGGTGTTTGGGGTCAGATACACTGGGGTCAGCGTGTTTGGGATTGGATACACTGGGGTCAGGGTGTTTGTGGTTGGATACACTGGGGTCAGGGTGTTTGGGGTCAGATACACTGGGGTCAGGGTGTTTGGTGCTGGATTCTCTGGGGTCAGGGTATTTGTGGAAGGATACTCTGGGGTCAGGGTGTTTGGGGTTGGATACAGTGGGGTCAGGGTGTTTGGGATTGGATACACTGGGGTTAGGGTGTTTGGGATTGTATACACTGAGGTCAGGGTGTTTGGGATTGGATACACTGAGGTCAGGGTGTTTGGGTCAGATACACTGGGGTCAGGGTGTTTGGGATTGGATACACTGGGGTGAGGGTGTTTGGGATTGGATACACTGAGGTCAGGGTGTTTGGGATTGGATACACTGAGGTCAGGGTGTTTGGGATTGGATACACTGGGGTCAGGGTGTTTGGGATTGGATACACTGGGGTCAGGGTGTTTGGGATTGGATACACTGAGGTCAGGGTGTTTGGGATTGGATACACTGAGGTCAGGGTGTTTGGGGTCAGATACTCTGGGGACAAGGTGTTTGGGATTGGATACACTGAGGTCAGGGTGTTTGGGCTTGGATACACTGGGGTCAGGGTGTTTGTTCTTGGATACACTGGGGTCAGGGTGTTTGGGGTTGGATACTCTGGGGTCAGGGTGTTTGGGATTGGATACACTGGGGTCAGGGTGTTTGGGATTGGATACACTGGGGTCAGGGTGTTTGAGATTGGATACACTGGGGTCAGGGTGTTTGTGGTTGGTTACACTGGGGTCAGGGTGTTTGGGATTGGATACACTGGGGTCAGGGTGTTTGCGATTGGATGCACTGGGGTAAGGGTGTTTTTCGTTGGGTACACTGGGGTCAGGGTGTTTGGGATTGGAAACACTGGGGTCAGGGTGTTTGTGGTTGGGTACACTGGGGTCAGGGTGTTTGGGGTCAGATACACTGGGGTCAGAGTGTTTGGGATTGGATACACTGGGGTCAGGGTGTTTGTGGTTGGATACACTGGGTTCAGGGTGTTTGGAGTCAGATACACTGGGGTCAGGGTGTTTGGGATTGGATACACTGAGGTCAGGGTGTTTGGGATTGGATACTCTGGGGTCAGGGTGTTTGGGGTCAGATACACTGGTGTCAGTGTGTTTGTGGTTGGGTACACTGGGGTCAGGGTGTTTGGGGTCAGATACACTGGGGTCAGCATGTTTGGGATCGGATACACTGTGGTCAGGGTATTTGGGATTGGATACACCGGTGTAAGGGTGTTTGGGATTAGATACTCTGGGGACAAGGTGTTTTGGGTTGGATACACTGGGGTCAGGTTGTTTGGGATTGGATACACTGGGGTCAGGTTGTTTGGTGATGGATACACTGGGGTCAGGGCGTTTGGGATTGGATACACTGGGGTCAGGGTTTTTGGGGTCAGATACACTGGGGTCAGCGTGCTTGGGATTGGATACACTGTGGTCAGGGTATTTGGGATTGGATACACCGGTGTAAGGGTGTTTGGGATTAGATACTCTGGGGACAAGGTGTTTTGGGTTGGATACACTGGGGTCAGGTTGTTTGGGATTGGATACACTGGGGTCAGGGTGTTTGGTGATGGATACACCGGGGTCAGGGCGTTTGGGATTGGATACACTGGGGTCAGGGTTTTTGGGGTCAGATACACTGGGGTCAGCGTGCTTGGGATTGGATACACTGTGGTCAGGGTATTTGGGATTGGATACACCGGTGTAAGGGTGTTTGGGATTAGATACTCTAGGGACAAGGTGTTTTGGGTTGGATACACTGGGGTCAGAGTGTTTGGGATTGGATACACTGGGGTCAGGGTGTTTGGGATTTGATACTCTGGTGTCACGGTGTTTGGGATTGGATACTCTGGGGTCAGAGTGTTTGGTATTGGATACACTGGGGTCAGGGTGTTTGTGGTCGGTTACAGTGTGGTCAGGGTGTTTGGGATTGGATACACTGGGGTCAGAGTGTTTGGGATTGGATACACTGGGGTCAGGGTGTTTGGGATTTGATACTCTGGTGTCAGGGTGTTTGGGATTGGATACTCTGGGGTCAGAGTGTTTGGTATTGGATACACTGGGGTCAGGGTGTTTGTGGTCGGTTACAGTGTGGTCAGGGTGTTTGGGATTGGATACACTGGGGTCAGAGTGTTTGGGATTGGATACACTGGGGTCAGGGTGTTTGGTGATGGATACACTGGGGTCAGGGTGTTTGGTGATGGATACAGTGGGGTCAGGGTGTTTGGGATTGGATACACTGGGGTCAGAGTGTTTGGGATTGGATACACTGGGGTCAGGGTGTTTGGTGATGGATACACTGGGGTCAGTGTGTTTGGTGTTGGATACACTGGGATCAGGGTGTTTGTGGTTGGATACACTGGGGTCAGGGTGTTTGGGATTGGATACACTGGGGTCAGGGTGTTTGGGATTGGATACTCTGGTGTCACGGTGTTTGGGATTGGATACTCTGGGGTCAGAGTGTTTGGGATTGGATACACTGGGATCAGGGTGTTTGTGGTCGGTTACAGTGGGGTCAGGGTGTTTGGGATTGGATACTCTGGGGTCAGGGTGTTTGGTGATGGATACAGTGGGGTCAGGGTGTTTGTGATTGGATACACTGGGGTCAGGGTGTTTGTGGTTGGATACAGTGGCGTCAGGGTGTTTGGTGTTGGATACACTGGAGTCAGGGTGTTTCGGATTGGATACTCTGGTGTCACGGTGTTTGGGATTGGATACTCTGGGGTCAGAGTGTTTGGGATTGGATACACTGGGGTCAGGGTATTTGTGGTTGGATACACTGGGGTCAGGGTGTTTGTTGTTGGATTCTCTGGGGTCAGGGTATTTGTGGAAGGATACTCTGGGGTCAGGGTGTTTGGGGTCTGATACACTGGGGTCAGGGTGTTTGGTGATGGATACTCTGGGGTCAGGGTGTTTGGGATTGGATACACTGGGGTCAGGGTGTTTGAGGTCAGATACACTGGGGTCAGGGTGTTTGGGATTGGATACTCTGGTGTCAGAGTTTTTGGGATTGGATACACTGGGGTCAGGGTGTTTGGGGTCAGATACACTGGAGTCAATGTGTTTGGGATTGGATACACTGGTGTAAGAGTGTTTGTGATTAGATACTCAGGGGTCAAGGTGTTTGGGGTTGGATACACTGGGGTCAGGGTGTTTGGTGTTTGATACACTGGGGTCAGGGTGTTTGTGGTTGGACACACTGGGGTCAGGGTGTTTGGGGTCAGATACACTGGGGTCTGGGTCTTTGTGTTTGGATACACTGGCGTCAGCGTGTTTGGGATTGGATACACTGGGGTCAGGGTGTCTGGGATTGGATACACTGGGGTCTGGGTGTTTGTGATTGGATACACTGGTGTCAGCGTGTTTGGGATTGGATACACTGGGGTCAGGGAGTTTGGGGTCAGATACACTGAGGTCAGGGTGTTTGGGATTGGATACACTGGGGTCAGCGTGTTTGGGATTGGATACACTGGGGTCAGTGTGTTTGGGGTCAGATACACTGAGGTCAGGGTGTTTGGGATTGGATACACTGGGGTCAGGGTGTGTGGGGCTGGATTCTCTGGTGTCAGGGTGTTTGAGGTCAGATACACTGAGGTCCGGGTGTTTGTGGTTGGATACTCTGTTTTCAGGGTGTTTGTGATTGGATACACTGGGGTCAGGGTGTTTGGGGTCAGATACACTGGGGTCAGGGTGTTTGGGATTGGATACTCTGGTGTAAGGATGTTTGGGATTGGATTCTCTGGGGTCAGTGTGTTTGGGATTGGATACACTGTGGTCAGGGTGTTTGTGGTTGGACACACTGGGGTCAGTGTGTTTGGGGTCAGATACACTGGGGTCATGGCATTTGGGGTTGTTACACTGGTGTCAGCGTGTTTGGGATTGGATACACTGGGGTCAGGGTGTCTGGGATTGGATACACTGGGGTCTGGGTGTTTGTGATTGGATACACTGGTGTCAGCGTGTTTGGGATTGGATACACTGGGGTCAGGGAGTTTGGGGTCAGATACACTGAGGTCAGGGTGTTTGGGATTGGATACACTGGGGTCAGCGTGTTTGGGATTGGATACACTGGGGTCAGGGTGTTTGGGGTCAGATACACTGAGGTCAGGGTGTTTGGGATTGGATACACTGGGTTCAGGGTGTTTGGGGTTGGATTCTCTGGTGTCAGGGTGTTTGGGGTCAGATACATTGAGGTCAGGGTGTTTGGGATTGGATACACTGGGGTCAGGGTGTGTGGGGTTGGATTCTCTGGTGTCAGGGTGTTTGAGGTCAGATACACTGAGGTCCGGGTGTTTGTGGTTGGATACTCTGGTTTCAGGGTGTTTGTGATTGGATACACTGGGGTCAGGGTGTTTGGGGTCAGATACACTGGGGTCAGCGTGTTTGGGATTGGATACACTGGGGTCAGGGTGTTTGTGGTTGGATACACTGGGGTCAGGGTGTTTGGGGTCAGATACACTGGGGTCAGGGTGTTTGGTGCTGGATTCTCTGGGGTCAGGGTATTTGTGGAAGGATACTCTGGGGTCAGGGTGTTTGGGGTTGGATACAGTGGGGTCAGGGTGTTTGGGATTGGATACACTGGGGTTAGGGTGTTTGGGATTGTATACACTGAGGTCAGGGTGTTTGGGATTGGATACACTGAGGTCAGGGTGTTTGGGTCAGATACACTGGGGTCAGGGTGTTTGGGATTGGATACACTGGGGTGAGGGTGTTTGGGATTGGATACACTGAGGTCAGGGTGTTTGGGATTGGATACACTGAGGTCAGGGTGTTTGGGATTGGATACACTGGGGTCAGGGTGTTTGGGATTGGATACACTGGGGTCAGGGTGTTTGGGATTGGATACACTGAGGTCAGGGTGTTTGGGATTGGATACACTGAGGTCAGGGTGTTTGGGGTCAGATACTCTGGGGACAAGGTGTTTGGGATTGGATACACTGAGGGCAGGGTGTTTGGGCTTGGATACACTGGGGTCAGGGTGTTTGTTCTTGGATACACTGGGGTCAGGGTGTTTGGGGTTGGATACTCTGGGGTCAGGGTGTTTGGGATTGGATACACTGGGGTCAGGGTGTTTGGGATTGGATACACTGGGGTCAGGGTGTTTGAGATTGGATACACTGGGGTCAGGGTGTTTGTGGTTGGTTACACTGGGGTCAGGGTGTTTGGGATTGGATACACTGGGGTCAGGGTGTTTGCGATTGGATGCACTGGGGTAAGGGTGTTTTTCGTTGGGTACACTGGGGTCAGGGTGTTTGGGATTGGAAACACTGGGGTCAGGGTGTTTGTGGTTGGGTACACTGGGGTCAGGGTGTTTGGGGTCAGATACACTGGGGTCAGCGTGTTTGGGATTGGATACACTGGGGTCAGGGTGTTTGTGGTTGGATACACTGGGTTCAGGGTGTTTGGAGTCAGATACACTGGGGTCAGGGTGTTTGGGATTGGATACACTGAGGTCAGGGTGTTTGGGATTGGATACTCTGGGGTCAGGGTGTTTGGGGTCAGATACACTGGTGTCAGTGTGTTTGTGGTTGGGTACACTGGGGTCAGGGTGTTTGGGGTCAGATACACTGGGGTCAGCATGTTTGGGATCGGATACACTGTGGTCAGGGTATTTGGGATTGGATACACCGGTGTAAGGGTGTTTGGGATTAGATACTCTGGGGACAAGGTGTTTTGGGTTGGATACACTGGGGTCAGGTTGTTTGGGATTGGATACACTGGGGTCAGGTTGTTTGGTGATGGATACACTGGGGTCAGGGCGTTTGGGATTGGATACACTGGGGTCAGGGTTTTTGGGGTCAGATACACTGGGGTCAGCGTGCTTGGGATTGGATACACTGTGGTCAGGGTATTTGGGATTGGATACACCGGTGTAAGGGTGTTTGGGATTAGATACTCTGGGGACAAGGTGTTTTGGGTTGGATACACTGGGGTCAGGTTGTTTGGGATTGGATACACTGGGGTCAGGGTGTTTGGTGATGGATACACCGGGGTCAGGGCGTTTGGGATTGGATACACTGGGGTCAGGGTTTTTGGGGTCAGATACACTGGGGTCAGCGTGCTTGGGATTGGATACACTGTGGTCAGGGTATTTGGGATTGGATACACCGGTGTAAGGGTGTTTGGGATTAGATACTCTAGGGACAAGGTGTTTTGGGTTGGATACACTGGGGTCAGAGTGTTTGGGATTGGATACACTGGGGTCAGGGTGTTTGGGATTTGATACTCTGGTGTCACGGTGTTTGGGATTGGATACTCTGGGGTCAGAGTGTTTGGTATTGGATACACTGGGGTCAGGGTGTTTGTGGTCGGTTACAGTGTGGTCAGGGTGTTTGGGATTGGATACACTGGGGTCAGAGTGTTTGGGATTGGATACACTGGGGTCAGGGTGTTTGGTGATGGATACACTGGGGTCAGGGTGTTTGGTGATGGATACAGTGGGGTCAGGGTGTTTGGGATTGGATACACTGGGGTCAGAGTGTTTGGGATTGGATACACTGGGGTCAGGGTGTTTGGTGATGGATACACTGGGGTCAGTGTGTTTGGTGTTGGATACACTGGGATCAGGGTGTTTGTGGTTGGATACACTGGGGTCAGGGTGTTTGGGATTGGATACACTGGGGTCAGGGTGTTTGGGATTGGATACTCTGGTGTCACGGTGTTTGGGATTGGATACTCTGGGGTCAGAGTGTTTGGGATTGGATACACTGGGATCAGGGTGTTTGTGGTCGGTTACAGTGGGGTCAGGGTGTTTGGGATTGGATACTCTGGGGTCAGGGTGTTTGGTGATGGATACAGTGGCGTCAGGGTGTTTGGTGTTGGATACACTGGGGTCAGGGTGTTTGTTGTTGGATTCTCTGGGGTCAGGGTATTTGTGGAAGGATACTCTGGGGTCAGGGTGTTTGGGGTCTGATACACTGGGGTCAGGGTGTTTGGTGATGGATACTCTGGGGTCAGGGTGTTTGGGATTGGATACACTGGGGTCAGGGTGTTTGGGGTCAGATACACTGGGGTCAGGGTGTTTGGGATTGGATACTCTGGTGTCAGGGTTTTTGGGATTGGATACACTGGGGTCAGGGTGTTTGGGGTCAGATACACTGGAGTCAATGTGTTTGGATTGGATACACTGGTGTAAGAGTGTTTGTGATTAGATACTCAGGGGTCAAGGTGTTTGGGGTTGGATACACTGGGGTCAGGGTGTTTGGTGTTGGATACACTGGGGTCAGGGTGTTTGTGGTTGGACACACTGGGGTCAGGGTGTTTGGGGTCAGATACACTGGGGTCTGGGTCTTTGTGGTTGGATACACTGGCGTCAGCGTGTTTGGGATTGGTTACACTGGGGTCAGGGTGCCTGGGATTGGATACACTGGGGTCTGAGTGTTTGTGATTGGATACACTGGTGTCAGCGTGTTTGGGATTGGATACACTGGGGTCAGGGAGTTTGGGGTCAGATACACTGAGGTCAGGGTGTTTGGGATTGGATACACTGGGGTCAGCGTGTTTGGGATTGGATACACTGGGGTCAGGGTGTGTGGTGCTGGATTCTCTGGTGTCAGGGTGTTTGAGGTCAGATACACTGAGGTCCGGGTGTTTGTGGTTGGATACTCTGTTTTCAGGGTGTTTGTGATTGGATACACTGGGGTCAGGGTGTTTGGGGTCAGATACACTGGGGTCAGGGTGTTTGGGATTGGATACTCTGGTGTAAGGGTGTTTGGGATTGGATACTCTGGGGTCAGTGTGTTTGGGATTGGATACACTGTGGTCAGGGTGTTTGTGGTTGGACACACTGGGGTCAGGGTGTTTGGGGTCAGATACACTGGGGTCATGGCATTTGGGGTTGTTACACTGGTGTCAGGGTCTTTGTGGTTGGATACACTGGCGTCAGCCTGTTTGGGATTGGATACACTGGGGTCAGGGTGTCTGGGATTGGATACACTGGCGTCTGGGTGTTTGTGATTGGATACACTGGTGTCAGCGTGTTTGGGATTGGATACACTGGGGTCAGGGAGTTTGGGGTCAGATACACTGAGGTCAGGGTGTTTGGGATTGGATACACTGGGGTCAGCGTGTTTGGGATTGGATACACTGGGGTCAGGGTGTTTGGGGTCAGATACACTGAGGTCAGGGTGTTTGGGATTGGATACACTGGGTTCAGGGTGTTTGGGGTTGGATTCTCTGGTGTCAGGGTGTTTTGGGTCAGATACATTGAGGTCAGGGTGTTTGGGATTGGATGCACTGGGGTCAGGGTGTGTGGGGTTGGATTCTCTGGTGTCAGGGTGTTTGAGGTCAGATACACTGAGGTCCGGGTGTTTGTGGTTGGATACTCTGGTTTCAGGGTGTTTGTGATTGGATACACTGGGGTCAGGGTGTTTGGGGTCAGATACACTGGGGTCATGGCATTTGGGGTTGTTACACTGGTGTCAGGGTCTTTGTGGTTGGATACACTGGCGTCAGCGTGTTTGGGATTGGATACACTGGGGTCAGGGTGTCTGGGATTGGATACAATGGGGTCTGGGTGTTTGTGATTGGATACACTGGGGTCAGCGTGTTTGGGATTGGATACACTGGGGTCAGGGCGTTTGGGGTCAGATACACTGAGGTCAGGGTGTTTGGGATTGGATACACTGGGGTCAGCGTGTTTGGGATTGGATACACGGGGGTCAGGGTGTTTGGGGTCAGATACACTGAGGTCAGGGTGTTTGGGATTGGATACACTGGGGTCAGGGTGTTTGGGGTTGGGTTCTCTGGTGTCAGGGTGTTTGGGGTCAGATACATTGAGGTCAGGGTGTTTGGGATTGGATACACTGGGGTCAGGGTGTCTGGGGTTGGATTCTCTGGTGTCAGGGTGTTTGAGGTCAGATACACTGAGGTCAGGGTGTTTGTGGTTGGATACTCTGGTTTCAGGGTGTTTGTGATTCGATACACTGGGGTCAGGGTGTTTGTGTTTGGATACACTGGGGTCAGGGTGTTTGGGATTGGATACTCTGGTGTAAGTGTGTTTGGGATTGGATACTCTGGGGTCAGAGTGTTTGGAATTGGATACACCGGGGTCAGGGTGTTTGTGGTTGGATACACTGGGGTCAGGGTGTTTGTGGTTGGATACTCTGGGGTCAGGGCGTTAGGGTTCGAATGCACTGGTGTCCGGGTGTTTGGTGTTGGATACACCGGGGTCAGGGTGTTTGGGATTGTATACACTGGGGTCAGGGTGTTTGTGGTTGGATTCTCTGGGGTCAGGGTGTTTGTGGTTGGATACTCTGGGGTCAGGGTGTTTGGTGTTGGATACACTGGGGTCAGGGTGTTTGTGGTTGGATACACTGGGGTCAGGGTGTTTGGGATTGGATTCTCTGGGGTCAGGGTGTTTGTGTTTGGATACAAACACGGGTCAGGGTTTTTGGGGGCAGATACACTGGGGTCAGGGCGATTGGGGTTGTTACACTGGTGTCAGGGTGTTTGTGGTTGGATACACTGGGGTCAGCGTGTTTGGGATTGCATACACTGGGGTCAGGGTGTTTGTGTTTGGATACACTGGGGTCAGGCTGTTTGAGGTCAGATACAGTGGGGTCAGGGCGTTTGGGGTTGTTACACTGGTGTCAGGGTCTTTGTGGTTGGATACACTGGGGTCAGCGTGTTTGGGATTGCATACACTGGGGTCAGGGTGTTTTGGGTCAGATACACTGGGGTCAGGATGTTTGGGGTCAGATACACTGGGGACAGGGCGTTTGGGGTTGTTACACTGGTGTCAGGGTCTTTGTGGTTGGATACACTGGGGTCAGCATGTTTGGGATTGCATACACTGGGGTTAGGGTGTTTGTGGTCAGATACACTGGGGTCAGGGCTTTTGGGATTGGATACACTGGGGTCAGGGTGTTTGGGATTGTATACTCTGTGGTCAGGGTGTTTGGGTTTGGATACACTGGGGTCAGCGTGTTTGGGTTTGGATACTCTGTGGTCTGGGTGTTTGTGATTGGATACACTGGGGTCAGCGTGTTTGGGATTGGATACACTGGGGTCAGGGTGTTTGTGGTTGGATATACTGGGGTCAGGTTGTTTGTGGTTGGATACTCTGAGGACAGAGTATTTGGGATTGGATACACTGGGGTCAGGGTATTTGTGGTTGTATTCCCTGGGGTCAGGGTGTTTGGTGATGGATACACTGGGGTCAGGTCATTTGGGATTGGATACACTGGGGTCAGGGTTTTTGGGGTCAGATACACTGGGGTCAGCGTGCTTGGGATTGGATACACTGTGGTCAGGGTATTTGGGATTGGATACACCGGTGTAAGGGTGTTTGGGATTAGATACTCTGGGGACAAGGTGTTTTGGGTTGGATACACTGGGGTCAGGTTGTTTGGGATTGGATACACTGGGGTCAGGGTGTTTCGTGATGGATACACTGGGGTCAGGGTGTTTGGGATTGGATACACTGGGGTCAGAGTGTTTGGGATTGGATTCACTGGGGTCAGGGTGTTTGGTGATGGATACACTGGGGTCAGGGTGTTTGGTGATGGATACAGTGGGGTCAGGGTGTTTGGGATTGGATACACTGGGGTCAGAGTGTTTGGGATTGGATACACTGGGGTCAGGGTGTTTGGTGATGGATACACTGGGGTCAGGGTGTTTGGTGTTGGATACACTGGGGTCAGGGTGTTTGTGGTTGGATACACTGGGGTCAGGGTGTTTGGGATTGGATACACTGGTGTCAGGGTGTTTGGGATTGGATACTCTGGTGTCACGGTGTTTGGGATTGGATACTCTGGGGTCAGAGTGTTTGGGATTGGATACACTGGAATCAGGGTGTTTGTGGTCGGTTACAGTGGGGTCAGGGTGTTTGGGATTGGATACTCTGGGGTCAGGGTGTTTGGTGATGGATACAGTGGGGTCAGGGTGTTTGTGATTGGATACACTGGGGTCAGGGTGTTTGTGGTTGGATACAGTGGGGTCAGGGTGTTTGGTGTTGGATACACTGGAGTCAGGGTGTTTCGGATTGGATACTCTGGTGTCACGGTGTTTGGGATTGGATACTCTGAGGTCAGAGTGTTTGGGATTGGATACACTGGGGTCAGGGTATTTGTGGTTGGATACACTGGGGTCAGGGTGTTTGGTGTTGGATTCTCTGGGGTCAGGGTATTTGTGGAAGGATACTCTGGGGTCAGGGTGTTTGGGGTCTGATACACTGGGGTCAGGGTGTTTGGGATTGGATACACTGGGGTCAGGGTGTTTGTGGTCAGATACACTGGAGTCAGGGTGTTTGGGATTGGATACACTGGTGTAAGAGATTTTGTGATTGGATACACTGGGGTCAGGGTGTTTGGTGTTGGATTCTCTGGGTTCAGGGTATTTGTGGTTGGATACTCTGGGGTCAGGGTGTTTGGGTTCGGATCCACTGGTGTCAGGGTGTTTGGTGTTGGATTCTCTGGGGTCAGGGTATTTGTGGATGGATACTCTGGGGTCAGGGTGTTTGGGGTCAGATACACTGGGGTCAGGGTGTTTGGGATTGGATACTCTGGTGTCAGGGTTTTTGGGATTGGATACACTGGGGTCAGGGTGTTTGGGGTCAGATACACTGGAGTCAATGTGTTTGGGATTGGATACACTGGGGTCAGGGTGTTTGGGATTGGATACACTGGGGTCAGGGTGTTTGGGATTGGATACACTGGTGTAAGAGTGTTTGTGATTAGATACTCAGGGGTCAAGGTGTTTGGGGTTGGATACACTGGGGTCAGGGTGTTTGGTGTTGGATACACTGGGGTCAGGGTGTTTGTGGTTGGACACACTGGGGTCAGGGTGTTTGGGGTCAGATACACTGGGGTCATGGCATTTGGGGTTGTTACACTGGTGTCAGGGTCTTTGTGGTTGGATACACTGGCGTCAGCGTGTTTGGGATTGGATACACTGGGGTCAGAGTGTCTGGGATTGGATACACTGGGGTCTGGGTGTTTGTGATTGGATACACTGGGGTCAGCGTGTTTGGGATTGGATACACTGGGGTCAGGGCGTTTGGGGTCAGATACACTGAGGTCAGGATGTTTGGGATTGGATACACTGGGGTCAGCGTGTTTGGGATTGGATACACTGGGGTCAGGGTGTTTGGAATTGGATACACCGGGGTCAGGGTGTTTGTGGTTGGATACACTGGGGTCAGGGTGTTTGTGGTTGGATACTCTGGGGTCAGGGCGTTAGGGTTCGAATGCACTGGTGTCCGGGTGTTTGGTGTTGGATACACCGGGGTCAGGGTGTTTGGGATTGTATACACTGGGGTCAGGGTGTTTGTGGTTGGATTCTCTGGGGTCAGGGTGTTTGTGGTTGGATACTCTGGGGTCAGGGTGTTTGGTGTTGGATACACTGGGGTCAGGGTGTTTGTGGTTGGATACACTGGGGTCAGGGTGTTTGGGATTGGATTCTCTGGGGTCAGGGTGTTTGTGTTTGGATACAAACACGGGTCAGGGTTTTTGGGGGCAGATACACTGGGGTCAGGGCGATTGGGGTTGTTACACTGGTGTCAGGGTGTTTGTGGTTGGATACACTGGGGTCAGCGTGTTTGGGATTGCATACACTGGGGTCAGGGTGTTTGTGTTTGGATACACTGGGGTCAGGCTGTTTGAGGTCAGATACAGTGGGGTCAGGGCGTTTGGGGTTGTTACACTGGTGTCAGGGTCTTTGTGGTTGGATACACTGGGGTCAGCGTGTTTGGGATTGCATACACTGGGGTCAGGGTGTTTTGGGTCAGATACACTGGGGTCAGGATGTTTGGGGTCAGATACACTGGGGACAGGGCGTTTGGGGTTGTTACACTGGTGTCAGGGTCTTTGTGGTTGGATACACTGGGGTCAGCATGTTTGGGATTGCATACACTGGGGTTAGGGTGTTTGTGGTCAGATACACTGGGGTCAGGGCTTTTGGGATTGGATACACTGGGGTCAGGGTGTTTGGGATTGTATACTCTGTGGTCAGGGTGTTTGGGTTTGGATACACTGGGGTCAGCGTGTTTGGGTTTGGATACTCTGTGGTCTGGGTGTTTGTGATTGGATACACTGGGGTCAGCGTGTTTGGGATTGGATACACTGGGGTCAGGGTGTTTGTGGTTGGATACACTGGGGTCAGGTTGTTTGTGGTTGGATACTCTGAGGACAGAGTATTTGGGATTGGATACACTGGGGTCAGGGTATTTGTGGTTGTATTCCCTGGGGTCAGGGTGTTTGGTGATGGATACACTGGGGTCAGGTCATTTGGGATTGGATACACTGGGGTCAGGGTTTTTGGGGTCAGATACACTGGGGTCAGCGTGCTTGGGATTGGATACACTGTGGTCAGGGTATTTGGGATTGGATACACCGGTGTAAGGGTGTTTGGGATTAGATACTCTGGGGACAAGGTGTTTTGGGTTGGATACACTGGGGTCAGGTTGTTTGGGATTGGATACACTGGGGTCAGGGTGTTTCGTGATGGATACACTGGGGTCAGGGTGTTTGGGATTGGATACACTGGGGTCAGAGTGTTTGGGATTGGATTCACTGGGGTCAGGGTGTTTGGTGATGGATACACTGGGGTCAGGGTGTTTGGTGATGGATACAGTGGGGTCAGGGTGTTTGGGATTGGATACACTGGGGTCAGAGTGTTTGGGATTGGATACACTGGGGTCAGGGTGTTTGGTGATGGATACACTGGGGTCAGGGTGTTTGGTGTTGGATACACTGGGGTCAGGGTGTTTGTGGTTGGATACACTGGGGTCAGGGTGTTTGGGATTGGATACACTGGTGTCAGGGTGTTTGGGATTGGATACTCTGGTGTCACGGTGTTTGGGATTGGATACTCTGGGGTCAGAGTGTTTGGGATTGGATACACTGGAATCAGGGTGTTTGTGGTCGGTTACAGTGGGGTCAGGGTGTTTGGGATTGGATACTCTGGGGTCAGGGTGTTTGGTGATGGATACAGTGGGGTCAGGGTGTTTGTGATTGGATACACTGGGGTCAGGGTGTTTGTGGTTGGATACAGTGGGGTCAGGGTGTTTGGTGTTGGATACACTGGAGTCAGGGTGTTTCGGATTGGATACTCTGGTGTCACGGTGTTTGGGATTGGATACTCTGAGGTCAGAGTGTTTGGGATTGGATACACTGGGGTCAGGGTATTTGTGGTTGGATACACTGGGGTCAGGGTGTTTGGTGTTGGATTCTCTGGGGTCAGGGTATTTGTGGAAGGATACTCTGGGGTCAGGGTGTTTGGGGTCTGATACACTGGGGTCAGGGTGTTTGGGATTGGATACACTGGGGTCAGGGTGTTTGTGGTCAGATACACTGGAGTCAGGGTGTTTGGGATTGGATACACTGGTGTAAGAGATTTTGTGATTGGATACACTGGGGTCAGGGTGTTTGGTGTTGGATTCTCTGGGGTCAGGGTATTTGTGGTTGGATACTCTGGGGTCAGGGTGTTTGGGTTCGGATCCACTGGTGTCAGGGTGTTTGGTGTTGGATTCTCTGGGGTCAGGGTATTTGTGGATGGATACTCTGGGGTCAGGGTGTTTGGGGTCAGATACACTGGGGTCAGGGTGTTTGGGATTGGATACTCTGGTGTCAGGGTTTTTGGGATTGGATACACTGGGGTCAGGGTGTTTGGGGTCAGATACACTGGAGTCAATGTGTTTGGGATTGGATACACTGGGGTCAGGGTGTTTGGGATTGGATACACTGGGGTCAGGGTGTTTGGGATTGGATACACTGGTGTAAGAGTGTTTGTGATTAGATACTCAGGGGTCAAGGTGTTTGGGGTTGGATACACTGGGGTCAGGGTGTTTGGTGTTGGATACACTGGGGTCAGGGTGTTTGTGGTTGGACACACTGGGGTCAGGGTGTTTGGGGTCAGATACACTGGGGTCATGGCATTTGGGGTTGTTACACTGGTGTCAGGGTCTTTGTGGTTGGATACACTGGCGTCAGCGTGTTTGGGATTGGATACACTGGGGTCAGAGTGTCTGGGATTGGATACACTGGGGTCTGGGTGTTTGTGATTGGATACACTGGGGTCAGCGTGTTTGGGATTGGATACACTGGGGTCAGGGCGTTTGGGGTCAGATACACTGAGGTCAGGATGTTTGGGATTGGATACACTGGGGTCAGCGTGTTTGGGATTGGATACACTGGGGTCAGGGTGTTTGGGATTGGATACACTGGGGTCAGGGTGTTTGGGGTCAGATACATTGAGGTCAGGGTGTTTGGGATTGGATACACTGGGGTCAGGGTGTGTGGGGTTGGATTCTCTGGTGTAAGGGTGTTTGAGGTCAGAAACACTGAGGTCAGGGTGTTTGTGGTTGGATACTCTGGTTTCAGGGTGTTTGTGATTGGATACACTGGGGTCAGGGTGTTTGGGGTCAGATACACTGGGGTCATGGCATTTGAGGTTGTTACACTGGTGTCAGGGTCTTTGTGGTTGGATACACTGGCGTCAGCGTGTTTGGGATTGGATACACTGGGGTCAGGGTGTCTGGGATTGGATACACTGGGGTCTGGGTGTTTGTGATTGGATACACTGGGGTCAGCGTGTTTGGGATTGGATACACTGGGGTCAGGGCGTTTGGGGTCAGATACACTGAGGTCAGGGTGTTTGGGATTGGATACACTGGGGTCAGCATGTTTGGGATTGGATACACTGGGGTCAGGGTGTTTGGGGTCAGATACACTGAGGTCAGGGTGTTTGGGATTGGATACACTGGGGTCAGGGTGTTTGGGGTTGGATTCTCTGGTGTCAGGGTGTTTGGGGTCAGATACATTGAGGTCAGGGTGTTTGGGATTGGATGCACTGGGGTCAGGGTGTGTGGGGTTGGATTCTCTGGTGTCAGGGTGTTTGAGGTCAGATACACTGAGGTCAGGGTGTTTGTGTTTGGATACTCTGGTTTCAGGGTGTTTGTGATTGGATACACTGGGGTCAGGGTGTTTTTGGTTGGATACACTGGGGTCAGGGTGTTTGGGATTGGATACTCTGGTGTAAGGGTGTTTGGGATTGGATACTCTGGGGTCAGAGTGTTTGGGATTGGATACACTGGGGTCAGGGTGTTTGTGGTTGGATACACTGGGGTCAGGGTGATTGTGGTTGGATACTCTGGGGTCAGGGTGTTTGGGTTCGAATCCACTGGTGTCCGGGTGTTTGGTGTTGGATACACTGGGGTCAGGGTGTTTGGGATTGTATACACTGGGTTCAGGGTGTTTGTGGTTGGATTCTCTGGGGTCAGGGTGTTTGTGGTTGGATACTCTGGGGTCAGGGTGTTTGGTGTTGGATACACTGGGGTCAGGGTGTTTGTGGTTGGATACACTGGGGTCAGGGTGTTTGGGATTGGATACTCTGGGGTCAGGGTGTTTGTGTTTGGATACACAGGGGTCAGGGTTTTTGGGGGCAGATACACTGGGGTAAGGGCGTTTGGGGTTGTTACACTGGTGTCAGGGTCTTTGTGGTTGGATACACTGGGGTCAGCGTGTTTGGGATTGCATACACTGGGGTCAGGGTGTTTGTGTTTGGATACACTGGGGTCAGGCTGTTTGAGGTCAGATACAGTGGGGTCAGGGCGTTTGCGGTTGTTACACTGGTGTCAGGGTCTTTGTGGTTGGATACACTGGGGTCAGAGTGTTTGGGATTGCATACACTGGGGTCAGGGTGTTTTGGGTCAGATACACTGGGGTCAGGATGTTTGGGGTCAGATACACTGGGGACAGGGCATTTGGGGTTGTTACACTGGTGTCAGGGTCTTTGTGGTTGGATACACTGGGGTCAGCATGTTTGGGATTGCATACACTGGGGTCAGGGTGTTTGGGGTCAGATACACTGGGGTCAGGGCTTTTGGGATTGGATACACTGGGGTCAGGGTGTTTGGGAATGGATACACTGGGGTCAGGGTGTTTGGGATTGTATACTCTGTGGTCAGGGTGTTTGGGTTTGGATACACTGGGGTCAGCGTGTTTGGGTTTGGATACTGTGGTCTGGGTGTTTGTGATTGGATACACTGGGGTCAGCGTGTTTGGGATTGGATACACTGGGGTCAGGGTGTTTGAGATTGTATACTCTGTGGTCAGGGTGTTTGGGTTTGGATACACTGGGGTCAGCGTGTTTGGGTTTGGATACTCTGTGGTCTGGGTGTTTGTGATTGGATACACTGGGGTCAGCGTGTTTGGGATTGGATACACTGGGGTCAGGGTGTTTGTGGTTGGATACACTGGGGTCAGGTTGTTTGTGGTTGGATACTCTGGGGATAGAGTATTTGGGATTGGTTACACTGGGGTCAGGGTATTTGTGGTTGTATACCCTGGGGTCAGGGTGTTTGGGTTTGGCTACACTGGTGTCAGGTTGTTTGGGATTGGATACACTGGGGTCAGGGTGTTTGTGGTTGGATACACTGGGGTCAGGTTGTTTGTGGTTGGATACACGGGGGTCAGGGTGTTTGTGGTTGGATACACTGGGGTCAGGGTATTTGGGATTGGATACACTGGGGTCCGGGTGTTTGTGGTTGGATACTCTGGGGACAAGGTGTTTGTGGTTGGATACACTGGGGTCAGGGTGTCTGTGGTTGGATACTCTGGGGTCAGGGTGTTTGGTGTTGGATACTCTGGGGTCAGGGTGTTTGTGGTTGGATACACTGGGGTCAGGGTGTTTGTGGTTGGATACACTGGGGTCAGGGTGTTTGCTGTTGGATTCTCTGTTGGCAGGGTGTTTCTGGTTGGATACTCTGGGGTCAGGGTGTCTGGTGTTGGATACTCTGGGGTCAGGGTGTTTGTGGTTGGATACACTGGGGTCAGGGTGTTTGTGGTTGGATACACTGGGGTCAGGGTGTTTGGGATTGGATACACTGGGGTCAGGGTGTTTGTGGTTGGATACTCTGGGGTCAGGGTGTTTGTGGTTGGATACACTGGGGTCAGGGTGTTTGTGGTTGGATACACTGGGGTCAGCGTGTTTGGGTTTGGATACTCTGTGGTCTGGGTGTTTGTGATTGGATACACTGAGGTCAGCGTGTTTGGGATTGGATACACTGGGGTCAGGTTCTTTGTGGTTGGATACACGGGGGTCAGGGTGTTTGTAGTTGGATACACTGGGGTCAGGGTATTTGGGATTGGATACACTGGGGTCAGGGTGTTTGTGGTTGGATACTCTGGGGACAAGGTGTTTGTGGTTGGATACACTGGGGTCAGGGTGTCTGTGGTTGGATACTCTGGGGTCAGGGTGTTTGGTGTTGGATACTCTGGGGTCAGGGTGTTTGTGGTTGGATACACTGGGGTCAGGGTGTTTGTGGTTGGATACACTGGGGTCAGGGTGTTTGGTGTTGGATTCTCTGTTGGCAGGGTGTTTGTGGTTGGATACACTGGGGTCAGGGAGTTTGTGGTTGGATACACTGGGGTCAGGGTGTCTGGTGTTGGATACTCTGGGGTCAGGGTGTTTGTGGTTGGATACACTGGGGTCAGGGTGTTTGTGGTTGGATACTCTGAGGACAGAGTATTTGGGATTGGATACACTGGGGTCAGGGTATTTGTGGTTGTATACCCTGGGGTCAGGGTGTTTGGTGATGGATACACTGGGGTCAGGGCGTTTGGGATTGGATACACTGGGGTCAGGGTTTTTGGGGTCAGATACACTGGGGTCAGAGTGTTTGGGATTGGATACACTGGGGTCAGAGTGTTTGGGATTGGATACACTGGGGTCAGGGTGTTTGGTGATGGATACACTGGGGTCAGGGTGTTTGGTGATGGATACAGTGGGGTTAGGGTGTTTGGGATTGGATACACTGGGGTCAGAGTGTTTGGGATTGGATACACTGGGGTCAGGGTGTTTGGTGATGGATACACTGGGGTCAGGGTGTTTGGTGTTGGATACACTGGGGTCAGGGTGTTTGTGGTTGGATACACTGGGGTCAGGGTGTTTGGGATTGGATACACTGGTGTCAGGGTGTTTGGGATTGGATACTCTGGTGTCACGGTGTTTGGGATTGGATACTCTGGGGTCAGAGTGTTTGGGATTGGATACACTGGAATCAGGGTGTTTGTGGTCGGTTACAGTGGGGTCAGGGTGTTTGGGATTGGATACTCTGGGGTCAGGGTGTTTGGTGATGGATACAGTGGGGTCAGGGTGTTTGTGATTGGATACACTGGGGTCAGGGTGTTTGTGGTTGGATACAGTGGGGTCAGGGTGTTTGGTTTTGGATACACTGGAGTCAGGGTGTTTCGGATTGGATACTCTGGTGTCACTGTGTTTGGGATTGGATACTCTGAGGTCAGAGTGTTTGGGATTGGATACACTGGGGTCAGGGTATTTGTGGTTGGATACACTGGGGTCAGGGTGTTTGGTGTTGGATTCTCTGGGGTCAGGGTATTTGTGGAAGGATACTCTGGGGTCAGGGTGTTTGGGGTCTGATACACTGGGGTCAGGGTGTTTGGTGATGGATACACTGGGGTCAGGGTGTTTGGGATTGGATACACTGGGGTCAGGGTGTTTGTGTGTCAGATACACTGGAGTCAGGGTGTTTGGGATTGGATACACTGGTGTAAGAGATTTTGTGATTGGATACACTGGGGTCAGGGTGTTTGGTGTTGGATTCTCTGGGGTCAGGGTATTTGTGGTTGGATACTCTGGGGTCAGGGTGTTTGGGTTCGGATCCACTGGTGTCAGGGTGTTTGGTGTTGGATTCTCTGGGGTCAGGGTATTTGTGGATGGATACTCTGGGGTCAGGGTGTTTGGGGTCAGATACACTGGGGTCAGGGTGTTTGGGATTGGATACTCTGGTGTCAGGGTTTTTGGGATTGGATACACTGGGGTCAGGGTGTTTGGGATTGGATACACTGGGGTCAGGGTGTTTGGGATTGGATACACTGGTGTAAGAGTGTTTGTGATTAGATACTCAGGGGTCAAGGTGTTTGGGGTTGGATACACTGGGGTCAGGGTGTTTGGTGTTGGATACACTGGGGTCAGGGTGTTTGTGGTTGGACACACTGGGGTCAGGGTGTTTGGGGTCAGATACACTGGGGTCATGGCATTTGGGGTTGTTACACTGGTGTCAGGGTCTTTGTGGTTGGATACACTGGCGTCAGCGTGTTTGGGATTGGATACACTGGGGTCAGAGTGTCTGGGATTGGATACACTGGGGTCTGGGTGTTTGTGATTGGATACACTGGGGTCAGCGTGTTTGGGATTGGATACACTGGGGTCAGGGCGTTTGGGGTCAGATACACTGAGGTCAGGGTGTTTGGGATTGGATACAATGGGGTCAGCGTGTTTGGGATTGGATACACTGGGGTCAGGGTGTTTGGGGTCAGATACACTGAGGTCAGGGTGTTTGGGATTGGATACACTGGGGTCAGGGTGTTTGGGGTTGGATTCTCTGGTGTCAGGGTGTTTGGGGTCAGATACATTGAGGTCAGGGTGTTTGGGATTGGATACACTGGGGTCAGGGTGTTTGGGGTTGGATTCTCTGGTGTCAGGGTGTTTGAGGTCAGATACATTGAGGTCAGGGTGTTTGGGATTGGATACACTGGGGTCAGGGTGTGTGGGGTTGGATTCTCTGGTGTCAGGGTGTTTGAGGTCAGATACACTGAGGTCAGGGTGTTTGTGGTTGGATACTCTGGTTTCAGGGTGTTTGTGATTGGATACACTGGGGTCAGGGTGTTTGGGGTCAGATACACTGGGGTCATGGCATTTGAAGTTGTTACACTGGTGTCAGGGTCTTTGTGGTTGGATACACTGGCGTCAGCGTGTTTGGGATTGGATATACTGGGGTCAGGATGTCTGGGATTGGATACACTGGGGTCTGGGTGTTTGTGATTGGATACACTGGGGTCAGCGTGTTTGGGATTGGATACACTGGGGTCAGGGCGTTTGGGGTCAGATACACTGAGGTCAGGGTGTTTGGGATTGGATACACTGGGGTCAGCATGTTTGGGATTGGATACACTGGGGTCAGGGTGTTTGGGGTCAGATACACTGAGGTCAGGGTGTTTGGGATTGGATACACTGGGGTCAGGGTGTTTGGGGTTGGATTCTCTGGTGTCAGGGTGTTTGGGGTCAGATACACTGAGGTCAGGGTGTTTGTGGTTGGATACTCTGGTTTCAGGGTGTTTGTGATTGGATACACTGGGGTCAGGGTGTTTGTGGTTGGATACACTGGGGTCAGGGTGTTTGGGATTCGATACTCTGGTGTAAGGGTGTTTGGGATTGGATACTCTGGGGTCAGAGTGTTTGGGATTGGATACACTGTGGTCAGGGTGTTTGTGGTTGTATACACTGGGGTCAGGGTGTTTGTGGTTGGATACACTGGGGTCAGGGTGTTTGGGATTGGATACTCTGGTGTAAGGGTGTTTGGGATTGGATACTCTGGGGTCAGAGTGTTTGGGATTGGATACACTGTGGTCAGGGTGTTTGTGGTTGGATACACTGGGGTCAGGGTGTTTGTGGTTGGATACTCTGGGGTCAGGGTGTTTGGGTTCGAATCCACTGGTGTCCGGGTGTTTGGTGTTGGATACACTGGGGTCAGGGTGTTTGGGATTGTATACACTGGGGTCAGGGTGTTTGTGGTTGGATTCTCTGGGGTCAGGGTGTTTGTGGTTGGATACTCTGGGGTCAGGGTGTTTGGTGTTGGATACACTGGGGTCAGGGTGTTTGTGGTTGGATACACTGGGGTCAGGGTGTTTGGGATTGGATACTCTGGGGTCAGGGTGTTTGTGTTTGGATACACAGGGGTCAGGGTTTTTGGGGGCAGATACACTGGGGTAAGGGCGTTTGGGGTTGTTACACTGGTGTCAGGGTCTTTGTGGTTGGATACACTGGGGTCAGCGTGTTTGGGATTGCATACACTGGGGTCAGGGTGTTTGTGTTTGGATACACTGGGGTCAGGCTGTTTGAGGTCAGATACAGTGGGGTCAGGGCGTTTGAGGTTGTTACACTGATGTCAGGGTCTTTGTGGTTGGATACACTGGGGTCAGCGTGTTTGGGTTTAGATACTCTGTGGTCTGGGTGTTTGTGATTGGATACACTGGGGTCAGTATGTTTGGGATTGGATACACTGGGGTCAGGGTGTTTGGGATTGTATACTCTGTGGTCAGGGTGTTTGGGTTTGGATACACTGGGGTCAGCGTGTTTGGGTTTGGATACTCTGTGGTCTGGGTGTTTGTGATTGGATACACTGGGGTCAGCGTGTTTGGGATTGGATACACTGGGGTCAGGGTGTGTGGGGTTGGATTCTCTGGTGTCAGGGTGTTTGAGGTCAGATACACTGAGGTCAGGGTGTTTGTGGTTGGATACTCTGGTTTCAGGGTGTTTGTGATTGGATACACTGGGGTCAGGGTGTTTGGGGTCAGATACACTGGGGTCATGGCATTTGAAGTTGTTACACTGGTGTCAGGGTCTTTGTGGTTGGATACACTGGCGTCAGCGTGTTTGGGATTGGATATACTGGGGTCAGGATGTCTGGGATTGGATACACTGGGGTCTGGGTGTTTGTGATTGGATACACTGGGGTCAGCGTGTTTGGGATTGGATACACTGGGGTCAGGGCGTTTGGGGTCAGATACACTGAGGTCAGGGTGTTTGGGATTGGATACACTGGGGTCAGCATGTTTGGGATTGGATACACTTGGGTCAGGGTGTTTGGGGTCAGATACACTGAGGTCAGGGTGTTTGGGATTGGATACACTGGGGTCAGGGTGTTTGGGGTTGGATTCTCTGGTGTCAGGGTGTTTGGGTTCAGATACACTGAGGTCAGGGTGTTTGTGGTTGGATACTCTGGTTTCAGGGTGTTTGTGATTGGATACACTGGGGTCAGGGTGTTTGTGGTTGGATACACTGGGGTCAGGGTGTTTGGGATTGGATACTCTGGTGTAAGGGTGTTTGGGATTGGATACTCTGGGGTCAGAGTGTTTGGGATTGGATACACTGTGGTCAGTGTGTTTGTGGTTGTATACACTGGGGTCAGGGTGTTTGTGGTTGGATACACTGGGGTCAGGGTGTTTGGGATTGGATACTCTGGTGTAAGGGTGTTTGGGATTGGATACTCTGGGGTCAGAGTGTTTGGGATTGGATACACTGGGGTCAGGGTGTTTGTGGTTGGATACACTGGGGTCAGGGTGTTTGTGGTTGGATACTCTGGGGTCAGGGTGTTTGGGTTCGAATCCACTGGTGTCCGGGTGTTTGGTGTTGGATACACTGGGGTCAGGGTGTTTGGGATTGTATACACTGGGGTCAGGGTGTTTGTGGTTGGATTCTCTGGGGTCAGGGTGTTTGTGGTTGGATACTCTGGGGTCAGGGTGTTTGGTGTTGGATACACTGGGGTCAGGGTGTTTGTCGTTGGATACACTGGGGTCAGGGTGTTTGGGATTGGATACTCTGGGGTCAGGGTGTTTGTGTTTGGATACACAGGGGTCAGGGTTTTTGGGGGCAGATACACTGGGGTAAGGGCGTTTGGGGTTGTTACACTGGTGTCAGGGTCTTTGTGGTTGGATACACTGGGGTCAGCGTGTTTGGGATTGCATACACTGGGGTCAGGGTGTTTGTGTTTGGATACACTGGGGTCAGGCTGTTTGAGGTCAGATACAGTGGGGTCAGGGCGTTTGGGGTTGTTACACTGGTGTCAGGGTCTTTGTGGTTGGATACACTGGGGTCAGCGTGTTTGGGTTTGGATACTCTGTGGTCTGGGTGTTTGTGATTGGATACACTGGGGTCAGTATGTTTGGGATTGGATACACTGGGGTCAGGGTGTTTGGGATTGTATACTCTGTGGTCTGGGTGTTTGTGATTGGATACACTGGGGTCAGCGTGTTTGGGATTGGATACACTGGGGTCAGGGTGTTTGTGGTTGGATACTCTGGGGACAGAGTATTTGGGATTGGTTACACTGGGGTCAGGGTATTTGTGGTTGTATACCCTGGGGTCAGGGTGTTTGGGTTCGAATCCACTGGTGTCCGGGTGTTTGGTGTTGGATACAATGGGGTCAGGGTGTTTGGGATTGTATACACTGGGGTCAGGGTGTTTGTGGTTGGATTCTCTGGGGTCAGGGTGTTTGTGGTTGGATACTCTGGGGTCAGCGTGTTTGGGATTGGATACACTGGGGTCAGGGTGTTTGTGGTTGGATACTCTGGGGACAGAGTATTTGGGATTGGTTACACTGGGGTCAGGGTATTTGTGGTTGTATACCCTGGGGTCAGGGTGTTTGGGTTCGGCTACACTGGTGTCAGGTTGTTTGGGATTGGATACACTGGGGTCAGGGTGTTTGTGGTTGGATACACTGGGGTCAGGTTGTTTGTGGTTGGATACACGGGGGTCAGGGTGTTTGTGGTTGGATACACTGGGGTCAGGGTATTTGGGATTGGATACACTGGGGTCAGGGTGTTTGTGGTTGGATACTCTGGGGACAAGGTGTTTGTGGTTGGATACACTGGGGTCAGGGTGTCTGTGGTTGGATACTCTGGGGTCAGGGTGTTTGGTGTTGGATACTCTGGGGTCAGGGTGTTTGTGGTTGGATACACTGGGGTCAGGGTGTTTGTGGTTGGATACACTGGGGTCAGGGTGTTTGGTGTTGGATTCTCTGTTGGCAGGGTGTTTGTGGTTGGATACTCTGGGGTCAGGGTGTCTGGTGTTGGATACTCTGGGGTCAGGGTGTTTGTTGTTGGATACACTGGGGTCAGGGTGTTTGTGGTTGGATACACTGGGGTCAGGGTGTTTGGGATTGGATACACTGGGGTCAGGGTGTTTGTGGTTGGATACTCTGGGGTCAGGGTGTTTGTGGTTGGATACACTGGGGTCAGGGTGTTTGTGTTTGGATACACTGGGGTCAGCGTGTTTGGGTTTGGATACTCTGTGGTCTGGGTGTTTGTGATTGGATACACTGAGGTCAGCGTGTTTGGGATTGGATACACTGTGGTCAGGGTGTTTGTGGTTGGATACACTGGGGTCAGGTTGTTTGTGGTTGGATACTCTGGGGACAGAGTATTTGGGATTGGATACACTGGGGTCAGGGTATTTGTGGTTGTATACCCTGGGGTCAGGGTGTTTGGGTTCGGCTACACTGGTGTCAGGGTGTTTGGGATTGGATACACTGGGGTCAGGGTGTTTGTGGTTGGATACACGGGGGTCAGGGTGTTTGTGGTTGGATACACTGGGGTCAGGGTATTTGGGATTGGATACACTGGGGTCAGGGTGTTTGTGGTTGGATACTCTGGGGACAAGGTGTTTGTGGTTGGATACACTGGGGTCAGGGTGTCTGTGGTTGGATACTCTGGGGTCAGGGTGTTTGGTGTTGGATACTCTGGGGTCAGGGTGTTTGTGGTTGGATACACTGGGGTCAGGGTGTTTGTGGTTGGATACACTGGGGTCAGGGTGTTTGGTGTTGGATTCTCTGTTGGCAGGGTGTTTGTGGTTGGATACTCTGGGGTCAGGGTGTCTGGTGTTGGATACTCTGGGGTCAGGGTGTTTGTGGTTTGATACTCTGGGGTCAGGGTTTTTGTGGTTGGATACACTAGGGTCAGGGTGTTTGGGATTGGATACACTGGGGTCAGGGTGTTTGTGGTTGGATACTCTGGGGTCAGGGTGTTTGTGGTTGGATACACTGGGGTCAGGGTGTTTGTGATTGGATACACTGGGGTCAGGGTGTTTGGGGTCAGATACACTGGGGTCATGGCATTTGAGGTTGTTACACTGGTGTCAGGGTCTTTGTGGTTGGATACACTGGCGTCAGCGTGTTTGGGATTGGATACACTGGGGTCAGGGTGTCTGGGATTGGATACACTGGGGTCTGGGTGTTTGTGATTGGATACCCTGGGGTCAGCGTGTTTGGGATTGGATACACTGGGGTCAGGGCGTTTGTGGTCAGATACACTGAGGTCAGGGTGTTTGGGATTGGATACACTGGGGTCAGCATGTTTGGGATTGGATACACTGGGGTCAGGGTGTTTGGGGTCAGATACACTGAGGTCAGGGTGTTTGTGGTTGGATACTCTGGTTTCAGGGTGTTTGTGATTGGATACACTGGGGTCAGGGTGTTTGTGGTTGGATACACTGGGGTCAGGGTGTTTGGGATTGGATACTCTGGTGTAAGGGTGTTTGGGATTGGATACTCTGGGGTCAGAGTGTTTGGCATTGGATACACTGGGGTCAGGGTGTTTGTGGTTGGATACACTGGGGTCAGGGTGTTTGTGGTTGGATACTCTGGGGTCAGGGTGTTTGGGTTCGAATCCACTGGTGTCCGGGTGTTTGGTGTTGATACACTGGGGTCAGGCTGTTTGGGATTGTATACACTGGGGTCAGGGTGTTTGTGGTTGGATACTCTGGGGTCAGGGTGTTTGGGATTGGATACTCTGGGGTCAGGGTGTTTGTGTTTGGATACACAGGGGTCAGGGTTTTTGGGGGCAGATACACTGGGGTAAGGGCGTTTGGGGTTGTTACACTGGTGTCAGGGTCTTTGTGGTTGGATACACTGGGGTCAGCGTGTTTGGGATTGCATACACTGGGGTCAGGGTGTTTGTGTTTGGATACACTGGGGTCAGGCTGTTTGAGGTCAGATACAGTGGGGTCAGGGCGTTTGGGGTTGTTACACTGGTGTCAGGGTCTTTGTGGTTGGATACACTGGGGTCAGCGTGTTTGGGATTGCATACACTGGGGTCAGGGTGTTTTGGGTCAGATACACTGGGGTCAGGATGTTTGGGGTCAGATACACTGGGGACAGGGCATTTGGGGTTGTTACACTGGTGTCAGGGTCTTTGTGGTTGGATACACTGGGGTCAGCATGTTTGGGATTGGATACACTGGGGTCAGGGTGTTTTGGGTCAGATACACTGGGGTCAGGGCTTTTGGGATTGGATACACTCGGGTCAGGGTGTTTGGGAATGGATACACTGGGGTCAGGGTGTTTGGGATTGTATACTCTGTGGTCAGGATGTTTGGGTTTGGATACACTGGGGTCAGCGTGTTTGGGTTTGGATACTCTGTGGTGTGGGTGTTTGTGATTGGATACACTGGGGTCAGCATGTTTGGGATTGGATACACTGGGGTCAGGGTGTTTGGGATTGTATACTCTGTGGTCAGGGTGTTTGGGTTTGGATACACTGGGGTCAGCGTGTTTGGGTTTGGATACTCTGTGGTCTGGGTGTTTGTGATTGGATACACTGGGGTCAGCGTGTTTGGGATTGGATACACTGGGGTCAGGGTGTTTGTGGTTGGATACACTGGGGTCAGGTTGTTTGTGGTTGGATACTCTGGGGACAGAGTATTTGGGATTGGTTACACTGGGGTCAGGGTATTTGTGTTTGTATACCCTGGGGTCAGGGTGTTTGGGTTCGTCTACACTGGTGTCAGGTTGTTTGGGATTGGATACACTGGGGTCAGGGTGTTTGTGGTTGGATACACTGGGGTCAGGTTGTTTGTGGTTGGATACACGGGGGTCAGGGTGTTTGTGGTTGGATACACTGGGGTCAGGGTGTTTGTGGTTGGATACTCTGGGGTCAGGGTGTTTGGGGTCAGATACACTGAGGTCAGGGTGTTTGGGATTGGATACACTGGGGTCAGGGTGTTTGGGGATGGATTCTCTGGTGTCAGGGTGTTTGGGGTCAGATACATTGAGGTCAGGGTGTTTGGGATTGGATACACTGGGGTCAGGGTGTGTGGGGTTGGATTCTCTGGTGTCAGGGTGTTTGAGGTCAGATACACTGAGGTCAGGGTGTTTGTGGTTGGATACTCTGGTTTCAGGGTGTTTGTGATTCGATACACTGGGGTCAGGGTGTTTGTGGTTGGATACACTGGGGTCAGGGTGTTTGGGATTGGATACTCTGGTGTAAGGGTGTTTGGGATTGGATACTCTGGGGTCAGAGTGTTTGGGATTGGATACACTGGGGTCAGGGTGTTTGTGGTTGGATACACTGGGGTCAGGGTGTTTGTGGTTGGATACTCTGGGGTCAGGGTGTTTGGGTTCGAATCCACTGGTGTCCGGGTGTTTGGTGTTGGATACACTGGGGTCAGGGTGTTTGGGATTGTATACACTGGGGTCAGGGTGTTTGTGGTTGGATTCTCTGGGGTCAGGGTGTTTGTGGTTGGATACTCAGGGGTCAGGGTGTTTGGTGTTGGATACACTGGGGTCAGGGTGTTTGTGGTTGGATACACTGGGGTCAGGGTGTTTGGGATTGGATACTCTGGGGTCAGGGTGTTTGTGTTTGGATACACAGGGGTCAGGGTTTTTGGGGGCAGATACACTGGGGTAAGGGCGTTTGGGGTTGTTACACTGGTGTCAGGGTCTTTGTGGTTGGATACACTGGGGTCAGCGTGTTTGGGATTGCATACACTGGGGTCAGGGTGTTTGTGTTTGGATACACTGGGGTCAGGCTGTTTGAGGTCAGATACAGTGGGGTCAGGGCGTTTGGGGTTGTTACACTGGTGTCAGGGTCTTTGTGGTTGGATACACTGGGGTCAGCGTGTTTGGGATTGCATACACTGGGGTCAGGGTGTTTTGGGTCAGATACACTGGGGTCAGGATGTTTGGGGTCAGATACACTGGGGACAGGGCATTTGGGGTTGTTACACTGGTGTCAGGGTCTTTGTGGTTGGATACACTGGGGTCAGCATGTTTGGGATTGCATACACTGGGGTCAGGGTGTTTGGGGTCAGATACACTGGGGTCAGGGCTTTTGGGATTGGATACACTCGGGTCAGGGTGTTTGGGAATGGATACACTGGGGTCAGGGTGTTTGGGATTGTATACTCTGTGGTCAGGGTGTTTGGGTTTGGATACACTGGGGTCAGCGTGTTTGGGTTTGGATACTCTGTGGTGTGGGTGTTTGTGATTGGATACACTGGGGTCAGCATGTTTGGGATTGGATACACTGGGGTCAGGGTGTTTGGGATTGTATACTCTGTGGTCAGGGTGTTTGGGTTTGGATACACTGGGGTCAGCGTGTTTGGGTTTGGATACTCTGTGGTCTGGGTGTTTGTGATTGGATACACTGGGGTCAGCGTGTTTGGGATTGGATACACTGGGGTCAGGGTGTTTGTGGTTGGATACACTGGGGTCAGGTTGTTTGTGGTTGGATACTCTGGGGACAGAGTATTTGGGATTGGTTACACTGGGGTCAGGGTATTTGTGGTTGTATACCCTGGGGTCAGGGTGTTTGGGTTCGTCTACACTGGTGTCAGGTTGTTTGGGATTGGATACACTGGGGTCAGGGTGTTTGTGGTTGGATACACTGGGGTCAGGTTGTTTGTGGTTGGATACACGGGGGTCAGGGTGTTTGTGGTTGGATACACTGGGGTCAGGGTATTTGGGATTGGATACACTGGGGTCAGGGTGTTTGTGGTTGGATACTCTGGGGACAAGGTGTTTGTGGTTGGATACACTGGGGTCAGGGTGTCTGTGGTTGGATACTCTGGGGTCAGGGTGTTTGGTGTTGGATACTCTGGGGTCAGGGTGTTTGTGGTTGGATACACTGGGGTCAGGGTGTTTGGTGTTGGATTCTCTGTTGGCAGGGTGTTTGTGGTTGGATACTCTGGGGTCAGGGTGTCTGGTGTTGGATACTCTGGGGTCAGGGTGTTTGTGGTTGGATACACTGGGGTCAGGGTGTTTGTGGTTGGATACACTGGGGTCAGGGTGTTTGGGATTGGATACACTGTGGTCAGGGTGTTTGTGGTTGGATACTCTGGGGTCAGGGTGTTTGTGGTTGGATACACTGTGGTCAGGGTGTTTGTGGTTGGATACACTGGGGTCAGCGTGTTTGGGTTTGGATACTCTGTGGTCTGGGTGTTTGTGATTGGATACACTGAGGTCAGCGTGTTTGGGATTGGATACACTGGGGTCAGGGTATTTGTGGTTGTATACCCTGGGGTCAGGGTGTTTGGGTTCGGCTACACTGGTGTCAGGGTGTTTGGGATTGGATACACTGGGGTCAGGTCTTTTGTGGTTGGATACACGGGGGTCAGGGTGTTTGTGGTTGGATACACTGGGGTCAGGGTATTTGGGATTGGATACACTGGGGTCAGGGTGTTTGTGTTTGGATACACTGGGGTCAGGCTGTTTGAGGTCAGATACAGTGGGGTCAGGGCGTTTGGGGTTGTTACACTGGTGTCAGGGTCTTTGTGGTTGGATACACTGGGGTCAGCGTGTTTGGGATTGCATACACTGGGGTCAGGGTGTTTTGGGTCAGATACACTGGGGTCAGGATTTTTGGGGTCAGATACACTGGGGACAGGGCATTTGGGGTTGTTACACTGGTGTCAGGGTCTTTGTGGTTGGATACACTGGGGTCAGGGTGTTTGGGATTGGATACACTGTGGTCAGGGTGTTTGTGGTTGGATACTCTGGGGTCAGGGTGTTTGTGGTTGGATACACTGTGGTCAGGGTGTTTGTGGTTGGATACACTGGGGTCAGCGTGTTTGGGTTTGGATACTCTGTGGTCTGGGTGTTTGTGATTGGATACACTGAGGTCAGCGTGTTTGGGATTGGATACACTAGGGACAGGGTGTTTGTGGTTGGATACACTGGGGTCAGGTTGTTTGTGGTTGGATACTCTGGGGACAGAGTATTTGGGATTGGATACACTGGGGTCAGGGTATTTGTGGTTGTATACCCTGGGGTCAGGGTGTTTGGGTTCGGCTACACTGGTGTCAGGGTGTTTGGGATTGGATACACTGGGGTCAGGTCTTTTGTGGTTGGATACACGGGGGTCAGGGTGTTTGTGGTTGGATACACTGGGGTCAGGGTATTTGGGATTGGATACACTGGGGTCAGGGTGTTTGTGGTTGGATACTCTGGGGACAAGGTGTTTGTGGTTGGATACCCTGGGGTCAGGGTGTCTGTGGTTGGATACTCTGGGGTCAGGGTGTTTGGTGTTGGATACTCTGGGGTCAGGGTGTTTGTGGTTGGATACACTGGGGTCAGGGTGTTTGTGGTTGGATACACTGGGGTCAGGGTGTTTGGTGTTGGATTCTCTGTTGGCAGGGTGTTTGTGGTTGGATACTCTGGGGTCAGGGTGTCTGGTGTTGGATACTCTGGGGTCAGGGTGTTTGTGGTTGGATACACTGGGGTCAGGGTGTTTGTGGTTGGATACACTGGGGTCAGGGTGTTTGGGATTGGATACACTGGGGTCAGGGTGTTTGTGGTTGGATACTCTGGGGTCAGGGTGTTTGTGGTTGGATACACTGGGGTCAGGGTGTTTGTGGTTGGATACACTGGGGTCAGGGTGTTTGGGATTGGATACACTGGGGTCAGGTTGTTTGTGTTTGGATACTCTGGGGCCAGGGTATTTGTGTTTGGATACGCTGGGTTCATGGTTGTGTGGTTGGCTACTCTGGGGTCAGAGTATTTGGGATTGGATACACTGGGGTCAGGGTATTTGTGGTTGTATACTCTGGGGTCAGGGTGTTTGGGTTCGGATACACTGGTGTCAGGGTGTTTGGTGTTGGATACTCTGGGGACAAGGTGTTTGGGGTCAGATACACTGAGGTCAGGATGTTTGGGGTCAGATACACTGAGGTCAGGGTGTTTGGTGATGGATACACTGGGGTCAGGGTGTTTGGGGTCAGAGACACTGGGGTCAGGATGTTTCGGATTGTATACACTGGGGTCAGGGTGTTTGGGGTCAGATACACTGGGGTCAGGGTGTTTGGGGTCAGATACACTGGGGTCAGGGTGTTTGGGGTCAGATACTCTGAGGTCAGGGTGTTTGGGATTGGATACACTGGGGTCAGGGTGTTTGGTGTTGGATACACTGGGGTCAGGGTGTTTGTGGTTGGATACACTGGGGTCAGGGTATTTGTGGTTGTATACACTGGGGTCAGGGTGTTTGTGGTTGGATACTCTGGGGTCAGGGTGTTTGTGGTTGGATACACTGGGGTCAGGGTTTTTGGGATTGTATACACTGGGGTCAGGGTGTTTGTGGTTGGATACTCTGGGGTCAGGGTGTTTGGGGTCAGATACACTGAGGTCAGGGTGTTTGGGATTGGATACACTGGGGTCAGGGTGTTTGGGGTTGGATTCTCTGGTGTCAGGGTGTTTGGGGTCAGATACATTGAGGTCAGGGTGTTTGGGATTGGATACACTGGGGTCAGGGTGTGTGGGGTTGGATTCTCTGGTGTCAGGGTGTTTGAGGTCAGATACACTGAGGTCAGGGTGTTTGTGGTTGGATACTCTGGTTTCAGGGTGTTTGTGATTCGATACACTGGGGTCAGGGTGTTTGTGGTTGGATACACTGGGGTCAGGGTGTTTGGGATTGGATACTCTGGTGTAAGGGTGTTTGGGATTGGATACTCTGGGGTCAGAGTGTTTGGGATTGGATACACTGGGGTCAGGGTGTTTGTGGTTGGATACACTGGGGTCAGGGTGTTTGTGGTTGGATACTCTGGGGTCAGGGTGTTTGGGTTCGAATCCACTGGTGTCCGGGTGTTTGGTGTTGGATACACTGGGGTCAGGGTGTTTGGGATTGTATACACTGGGGTCAGGGTGTTTGTGGTTGGATTCTCTGGGGTCAGGGTGTTTGTGGTTGGATACTCAGGGGTCAGGGTGTTTGGTGTTGGATACACTGGGGTCAGGGTGTTTGTGGTTGGATACACTGGGGTCAGGGTGTTTGGGATTGGATACTCTGGGGTCAGGGTGTTTGTGTTTGGATACACAGGGGTCAGGGTTTTTGGGGGCAGATACACTGGGGTAAGGGCGTTTGGGGTTGTTACACTGGTGTCAGGGTCTTTGTGGTTGGATACACTGGGGTCAGCGTGTTTGGGATTGCATACACTGGGGTCAGGGTGTTTTGGGTCAGATACACTGGGGTCAGGATGTTTGGGGTCAGATACACTGGGGACAGGGCATTTGGTGTTGTTACACTGGTGTCAGGGTCTTTGTGGTTGGATACACTGGGGTCAGCATGTTTGGGATTGCATACACTGGGGTCAGGGTGTTTGGGGTCAGATACACTGGGGTCAGTGCTTTTGGGATTGGATACACTGGGGTCAGGGTGTTTGGGAATGGATACACTGGGGTCAGGGTGTTTGGGATTGTATACTCTGTGGTCAGGGTGTTTGGGTTTGGATACACTGGGGTCAGCGTGTTTGGGTTTGGATACTCTGTGGTCTGGGTGTTTGTGATTGGATACACTGGGGTCAGCGTGTTTGGGATTGGATACACTGGGGTCAGGGTGTTTGGGATTGTATACTCTGTGGTCAGGGTGTTTGGGTTTGGATACACTGGGGTCAGCGTGTTTGGGTTTGGATACTCTGTGTTCTGGGTGTTTGTGATTGGATACACTGAGGTCAGCGTGTTTGGGATTGGATACACTGGGGTCAGGGTGTTTGTGGTTGGATACACTGGGGTCAAGTTGTTTGTGGTTGGATACTCTGGGGACAGAGTATTTGGGATTGGATACACTGGGGTCAGGGTATTTGGGATTGGATACACTGGGGTCAGGGTGTTTGTGGTTGGATACTCTGGGGACAAGGTGTTTGTGGTTGGATACACTGGGGTCAGGGTGTCTGTGGTTGGATACTCTGGGGTCAGGGTGTTTGGTGTTGGATACTCTGGGGTCAGGGTGTTTGTGGTTGGATACACTGGGGTCAGGGTGTTTGTGGTTGGATACACTGGGGTCAGGGTGTTTGGTGTTGGATTCTCTGTTGGCAGGGTGTTTGTGGTTGGATACTCTGGGGTCAGGGTGTCTGGTGTTGGATACTCTGGGGTCAGGGTGTTTGTGGTTGGATACACTGGGGTCAGGGTGTTTGTGGTTGGATACACTGGGGTCAGGGTGTTTGGGATTGGATACACTGGGGTCAGGGTGTTTGTGGTTGGATACTCTGGGGTCAGGGTGTTTGTGGTTGGATACACTGGGGTCAGGGTGTTTGTGGTTGGATACACTGGGGTCAGGGTGTTTGGGATTGGATACACTGGGGTCAGGTTGTTTGTGTTTGGATACTCTGGGGCCAGGGTATTTGTGTTTGGATACGCTGGGTTCATGGTTGTGTGGTTGGCTACTCTGGGGTCAGAGTATTTGGGATTGGATACACTGGGGTCAGGGTATTTGTGGTTGTATACTCTGGGGTCAGGGTGTTTAGGTTCGGATACACTGGTGTCAGGGTGTTTGGTGTTGGATACTCTGGGGACAAGGTGTTTGGGGTCAGATACACTGAGGTCAGGATGTTTGGGGTCAGATACACTGAGGTCAGGGTGTTTGGTGATGGATACACTGGGGTCAGGGTGTTTGGGGTCAGAGACACTGGGGTCAGGATGTTTCGGATTGTATACACTGGGGTCAGGGTGTTTGGGGTCAGATACACTGGGGTCAGGGTGTTTGGGGTCAGATACACTGGGGTCAGGGTGTTTGGGGTCAGATACTCTGAGGTCAGGGTGTTTGGGATTGGATACACTGGGGTCAGGGTGTTTGGTGTTGGATACACTGGGGTCAGGGTGTTTGTGGTTGGATACACTGGGGTCAGGGTATTTGTGGTTGTATACACTGGGGTCAGGGTGTTTGTGGTTGGATACTCTGGGGTCAGGGTGTTTGTGGTTGGATACACTGGGGTCAGGGTTTTTGGGATTGTATACACTGGGGTCAGGGTGTTTGTGGTTGGATACTCTGGGGTCAGGGTGTTTGGGGTCAGATACACTGAGGTCAGGGTGTTTGGGATTGGATACACTGGGGTCAGGGTGTTTGGGGTTGGATTCTCTGGTGTCAGGGTGTTTGGGGTCAGATACATTGAGGTCAGGGTGTTTGGGATTGGATACACTGGGGTCAGGGTGTGTGGGGTTGGATTCTCTGGTGTCAGGGTGTTTGAGGTCAGATACACTGAGGTCAGGGTGTTTGTGGTTGGATACTCTGGTTTCAGGGTGTTTGTGATTCGATACACTGGGGTCAGGGTGTTTGTGGTTGGATACACTGGGGTCAGGGTGTTTGGGATTGGATACTCTGGTGTAAGGGTGTTTGGGATTGGATACTCTGGGGTCAGAGTGTTTGGGATTGGATACACTGGGGTCAGGGTGTTTGTGGTTGGATACACTGGGGTCAGGGTGTTTGTGGTTGGATACTCTGGGGTCAGGGTGTTTGGGTTCGAATCCACTGGTGTCCGGGTGTTTGGTGTTGGATACACTGGGGTCAGGGTGTTTGGGATTGTATACACTGGGGTCAGGGTGTTTGTGGTTGGATTCTCTGGGGTCAGGGTGTTTGTGGTTGGATACTCAGGGGTCAGGGTGTTTGGTGTTGGATACACTGGGGTCAGGGTGTTTGTGGTTGGATACACTGGGGTCAGGGTGTTTGGGATTGGATACTCTGGGGTCAGGGTGTTTGTGTTTGGATACACAGGGGTCAGGGTTTTTGGGGGCAGATACACTGGGGTAAGGGCGTTTGGGGTTGTTACACTGGTGTCAGGGTCTTTGTGGTTGGATACACTGGGGTCAGCGTGTTTGGGATTGCATACACTGGGGTCAGGGTGTTTGTGTTTGGATACACTGGGGTCAGGCTGTTTGAGGTCAGATACAGTGGGGTCAGGGCGTTTGGGGTTGTTACACTGGTGTCAGGGTCTTTGTGGTTGGATACACTGGGGTCAGCGTGTTTGGGATTGCATACACTGGGGTCAGGGTGTTTTGGGTCAGATACACTGGGGTCAGGATTTTTGGGGTCAGATACACTGGGGACAGGGCATTTGGGGTTGTTACACTGGTGTCAGGGTCTTTGTGGTTGGATACACTGGGGTCAGCATGTTTGGGATTGCATACACTGGGGTCAGGGTGTTTGGGGTCAGATACACTGGGGTCAGGGCTTTTGGGATTGGATACACTCGGGTCAGGGTGTTTGGGAATGGATACACTGGGGTCAGGGTGTTTGGGATTGTATACTCTGTGGTCAGGGTGTTTGGGTTTGGATACACTGGGGTCAGCGTGTTTGGGTTTGGATACTCTGTGGTGTGGGTGTTTGTGATTGGATACACTGGGGTCAGCGTGTTTGGGATTGGATACACTGGGGTCAGGGTGTTTGTGGTTGGATACACTGGGGTCAGGTTGTTTGTGGTTGGATACTCTGGGGACAGAGTATTTGGGATTGGTTACACTGGGGTCAGGGTATTTGTGGTTGTATACCCTGGGGTCAGGGTGTTTGGGTTCGTCTACACTGGTGTCAGGTTGTTTGGGATTGGATACACTGGGGTCAGGGTGTTTGTGGTTGGATACACTGGGGTCAGGTTGTTTGTGGTTGGATACACGGGGGTCAGGGTGTTTGTGGTTGGATACACTGGGGTCAGGGTATTTGGGATTGGATACACTGGGGTCAGGGTGTTTGTGGTTGGATACTCTGGGGACAAGGTGTTTGTGGTTGGATACACTGGGGTCAGGGTGTCTGTGGTTGGATACTCTGGGGTCAGGGTGTTTGGTGTTGGATACTCTGGGGTCAGGGTGTTTGTGGTTGGATACACTGGGGTCAGGGTGTTTGGTGTTGGATTCTCTGTTGGCAGGGTGTTTGTGGTTGGATACTCTGGGGTCAGGGTGTCTGGTGTTGGATACTCTGGGGTCAGGGTGTTTGTGGTTGGATACACTGGGGTCAGGGTGTTTGTGGTTGGATACACTGGGGTCAGGGTGTTTGGGATTGGATACACTGTGGTCAGGGTGTTTGTGGTTGGATACTCTGGGGTCAGGGTGTTTGTGGTTGGATACACTGTGGTCAGGGTGTTTGTGGTTGGATACACTGGGGTCAGCGTGTTTGGGTTTGGATACTCTGTGGTCTGGGTGTTTGTGATTGGATACACTGAGGTCAGCGTGTTTGGGATTGGATACACTGGGGACAGGGTGTTTGTGGTTGGATACACTGGGGTCAGGTTGTTTGTGGTTGGATACTCTGGGGACAGAGTATTTGGGATTGGATACACTGGGGTCAGGGTATTTGTGGTTGTATACCCTGGGGTCAGGGTGTTTGGGTTCGGCTACACTGGTGTCAGGGTGTTTGGGATTGGATACACTGGGGTCAGGTCTTTTGTGGTTGGATACACGGGGGTCAGGGTGTTTGTGGTTGGATACACTGGGGTCAGGGTATTTGGGATTGGATACACTGGGGTCAGGGTGTTTGTGGTTGGATACTCTGGGGACAAGGTGTTTGTGGTTGGATACCCTGGGGTCAGGGTGTCTGTGGTTGGATACTCTGGGGTCAGGGTGTTTGGTGTTGGATACTCTGGGGTCAGGGTGTTTGTGGTTGGATACACTGGGGTCAGGGTGTTTGTGGTTGGATACACTGGGGTCAGGGTGTTTGGTGTTGGATTCTCTGTTGGCAGGGTGTTTGTGGTTGGATACTCTGGGGTCAGGGTGTCTGGTGTTGGATACTCTGGGGTCAGGGTGTTTGTGGTTGGATACACTGGGGTCAGGGTGTTTGTGGTTGGATACACTGGGGTCAGGGTGTTTGGGATTGGATACACTGGGGTCAGGGTGTTTGTGGTTGGATACTCTGGGGTCAGGGTGTTTGTGGTTGGATACACTGGGGTCAGGGTGTTTGTGGTTGGATACACTGGGGTCAGGGTGTTTGGGATTGGATACACTGGGGTCAGGTTGTTTGTGTTTGGATACTCTGGGGCCAGGGTATTTGTGTTTGGATACGCTGGGTTCATGGTTGTGTGGTTGGCTACTCTGGGGTCAGAGTATTTGGGATTGGATACACTGGGGTCAGGGTATTTGTGGTTGTATACTCTGGGGTCAGGGTGTTTGGGTTCGGATACACTGGTGTCAGGGTGTTTGGTGTTGGATACTCTGGGGACAAGGTGTTTGGTGATGGATACACTGGGGTCAGGGTGTTTGGGGTCAGAGACACTGGGGTCAGGATGTTTCGGATTGTATACACTGGGGTCAGGGTGTTTGGGGTCAGATACACTGGGGTCAGGGTGTTTGGGGTCAGATACACTGGGGTCAGGGTGTTTGGGGTCAGATACTCTGAGGTCAGGGTGTTTGGGGTCAGATACACTGAGGTCAGGGTGTTTGGTGATGGATACACTGGGGTCAGGGTGTTTGGGGTCAGAGACACTGGGGTCAGGATGTTTCGGATTGTATACACTGGGGTCAGGGTGTTTGGGGTCAGATACACTGGGGTCAGGGTGTTTGGGGTCAGATACACTGGGGTCAGGGTGTTTGGGGTCAGATACTCTGAGGTCAGGGTGTTTGGGATTGGATACACTGGGGTCAGGGTGTTTGGTGTTGGATACACTGGGGTCAGGGTGTTTGTGGTTGGATACACTGGGGTCAGGGTATTTGTGGTTGTATACACTGGGGTCAGGGTGTTTGTGGTTGGATACTCTGGGGTCAGGGTGTTTGTGGTTGGATACACTGGGGTCAGGGTTTTTGGGATTGTATACACTGGGGTCAGGGTGTTTGTGGTTGGATACTCTGGGGTCAGGGTGTTTGGGGTCAGATACACTGAGGTCAGGGTGTTTGGGATTGGCTACACTGGGGTCAGGGTGTTTGGGGTTGGATTCTCTGGTGTCAGGGTGTTTGGGGTCAGATACATTGAGGTCAGGGTGTTTGGGATTGGATACACTGGGGTCAGGGTGTGTGGGGTTGGATTCTCTGGTGTCAGGGTGTTTGAGGTCAGATACACTGAGGTCAGGGTGTTTGTGGTTGGATACTCTGGTTTCAGGGTGTTTGTGATTCGATACACTGGGGTCAGGGTGTTTGTGGTTGGATACACTGGGGTCAGGGTGTTTGGGATTGGATACTCTGGTGTAAGGGTGTTTGGGATTGGATACTCTGGGGTCAGAGTGTTTGGGATTGGATACACTGGGGTCAGGGTGTTTGTGGTTGGATACACTGGGGTCAGGGTGTTTGTGGTTGGATACTCTGGGGTCAGGGTGTTTGGGTTCGAATCCACTGGTGTCCGGGTGTTTGGTGTTGGATACACTGGGGTCAGGGTGTTTGGGATTGTATACACTGGGGTCAGGGTGTTTGTGGTTGGATTCTCTGGGGTCAGGGTGTTTGTGGTTGGATACTCAGGGGTCAGGGTGTTTGGTGTTGGATACACTGGGGTCAGGGTGTTTGTGGTTGGATACACTGGGGTCAGGGTGTTTGGGATTGGATACTCTGGGGTCAGGGTGTTTGTGTTTGGATACACAGGGGTCAGGGTTTTTGGGGGCAGATACACTGGGGTAAGGGCGTTTGGGGTTGTTACACTGGTGTCAGGGTCTTTGTGGTTGGATACACTGGGGTCAGCGTGTTTGGGATTGCATACACTGGGGTCAGGGTGTTTGTGTTTGGATACACTGGGGTCAGGCTGTTTGAGGTCAGATACAGTGGGGTCAGGGCGTTTGGGGTTGTTACACTGGTGTCAGGGTCTTTGTGGTTGGATACACTGGGGTCAGCGTGTTTGGGATTGCATACACTGGGGTCAGGGTGTTTTGGGTCAGATACACTGGGGTCAGGATGTTTGGGGTCAGATACACTGGGGACAGGGCATTTGGTGTTGTTACACTGGTGTCAGGGTCTTTGTGGTTGGATACACTGGGGTCAGCATGTTTGGGATTGCATACACTGGGGTCAGGGTGTTTGGGGTCAGATACACTGGGGTCAGGGCTTTTGGGATTGGATACACTGGGGTCAGGGTGTTTGGGAATGGATACACTGGGGTCAGGGTGTTTGGGATTGTATACTCTGTGGTCAGGGTGTTTGGGTTTGGATACACTGGGGTCAGCGTGTTTGGGTTTGGATACTCTGTGGTCTGGGTGTTTGTGATTGGATACACTGGGGTCAGCGTGTTTGGTGTTGGATACTCTGGGGTCAGGGTGTTTGTGGTTGGATACACTGGGGTCAGGGTGTTTGTGGTTGGATACACTGGGGTCAGGGTGTTTGGTGTTGGATTCTCTGTTGGCAGGGTGTTTGTGGTTGGATACTCTGGGGTCAGGGTGTCTGGTGTTGGATACTCTGGGGTCAGGGTGTTTGTGGTTGGATACACTGGGGTCAGGGTG
The DNA here is from genome assembly GCF_030144855.1 of Hypanus sabinus. NCBI lineage: Eukaryota > Metazoa > Chordata > Chondrichthyes > Myliobatiformes > Dasyatidae > Hypanus > Hypanus sabinus. The sequence goes on from NC_082723.1 coordinate 53,614,920, forward strand.
TTTGTGGTTGGATACACTGGGGTCAGGGTGTTTGGGATTGGATACACTGGGGTCAGGGTGTTTGTGGTTGGATACTCTGGGGTCAGGGTGTTTGTGGTTGGATACACTGGGGTCAGGGTGTTTGTGGTTGGATACTCTGGGGTCAGGGTGTTTGTGGTTGGATACACTGGGGTCAGGGTGTTTGTGGTTGGATACTCTGGGGTCAGGGTGTTTGTGGTTGGATACACTGGGGTCAGGGTGTTTGTGGTTGGATACACTGGGTTCAGGGTGTTTGTGATTGGATACACTGGGGTCAGGGTGTTTGGGATTGGATACACTGGGGTCAGGTTGTTTGTGGTTGGATACTCTGGGGCCAGGGTATTTGTGTTTGGATACGCTGGGGTCATGGTTGTGTGGTTGGCTACTCTGGGGTCAGAGTATTTGGTATTGGATACACTGGGGTCAGGGTATTTGTGGTTGTATACTCTGGGGTCAGGGTGTTTGGGTTCAGATACACTGGTGTCAGGGTGTTTGGTGTTGGATACACTGGGGTCAGCGTGTTTGGGGACAGATACACTGGAGTTAGGGTGTTTGGGATTGGATACTCTGGGGTCAGGGTGTTTGGGATTGGATACTCTGGGGTCAGGGTGTTTGTGGATGGATACACTGGGTTCAGGGTGTTTGGGGTCAGATACACTGGAGTAAGGGTGTTTGGGATTGGATACTCTGGGGTCAGGGTGTTTGGGATTGGATACTCTGAGGTCAGGGTGTTTGGGATTGGATACACTGGGGTCAGGGTGTTTGTGGTTGGATACACTGGGGTCAGGGTGTTTGGGGTCAGATACACTGGGGTCAGGATGTTTCGGATTGTATACACTGGGGTCAGGGTGTTTGGGGTCAGATACACTGGGGTCAGGGTGTTTGGGGTCAGATACACTGGGGTCAGGGTGTTTGGGGTCAGATACTCTGAGGTCAGGGTGTTTGGGATTGGATACACTGGGGTCAGGGTGTTTGGTGTTGGATACACTGGGGTCAGGGTGTTTGTGGTTGGATACTCTGGGGTCAGGGTATTTGTGGTTGTATACACTGGGGTCAGGGTGTTTGTGGTTGGATACTCTGGGGTCAGGGTTTTTGTGGTTGGATACACTGGGGTCAGGGTTTTTGGGATTGTATACACTGGGGTCAGGGTGTTTGTGGTTGGATACTCTGGGGTCAGGGTGTTTGTGGTTGGATACACTGGGGTCAGGGTGTTTGTGGTTGGATACTCTGGGGTCAGGGTGTTTGTGGTTGGATACACTGGGGTCAGGGTGTTTGTGTTTGGATACTCTGGGGTCAGGGTGTTTGTGGTTGGATACACTGGGTTCAGGGTGTTTGTGATTGGATACACTGGGGTCAGGGTGTTTGGGATTGGATACACTGGGGTCAGGTTGTTTGTGGTTGGATACTCTGGGGCCAGGGTATTTGTGTTCGGATACGCTGGGGTCATGGTTGTGTGGTTGGCTACTCTGGGGTCAGAGTATTTGGGATTGGATACACTGGGTTCAGGGTATTTGTGGTTGTATACTCTGGGGTCAGGGTGTTTGGGTTCGGATACACTGGTGTCAGGGTGTTTGGTGTTGGATACACTGGGGTCAGGGTGTTTGGGGTCAGATACACTGGAGTTAGGGTGTTTGGGATTGGATACTCTGGGGTCAGGGTGTTTGGGATTGGATACACTGGGGTCAGGGTGTTTGGGTCAGATACACTGGAGTTAGGGTGTTTGGGATTGGATACACTGGGGTCAGGGTGTTTGGGATTGGATACACTGGGGTCAGGGTGTTTCGGATTGGATACACTGGGGTCAGGGTGTTTGGGGTCAGATACACTGGAGTTCGGGTGTTTGGGATTGGATACTCTGGGGACAAGGTGTTTGGGGTTGGATTCTCTGGTGTCAGGGTGTTTGTGGTTGGATACACTGGGGTCAGGGTATTTGTGTTCGGATACGCTGGGGTCATGGTTGTGTGGTTGGCTACTCTGGGGTCAGAGTATTTGGGATTGGATACACTGGGTTCAGGGTATTTGTGGTTGTATACTCTGGGGTCAGGGTGTTTGGGTTCGGATACACTGGTGTCAGGGTGTTTGGTGTTGGATACACTGGGGTCAGGGTGTTTGGGGTCAGATACACTGGAGTTAGGGTGTTTGGGATTGGATACTCTGGGGTCAGGGTGTTTGGGATTGGATACACTGGGGTCAGGGTGTTTGGGTCAGATACACTGGAGTTAGGGTGTTTGGGATTGGATACACTGGGGTCAGGGTGTTTGGGATTGGATACACTGGGGTCAGGGTGTTTCGGATTGGATACACTGGGGTCAGGGTGTTTGGGGTCAGATACACTGGAGTTCGGGTGTTTGGGATTGGATACTCTGGGGACAAGGTGTTTGGGGTTGTAGACACTGGCGTCAGGGTGTTTGTGGTTGGATACTCTGGGGTCAGGGTGTTTGTGGTTGGATACACTGGGGTCAGGGTGTTTGTGGTTGGATTCTCTGGGGTCAGGGTGTTTGTGGTTGGATACTCTGGGGTCAGGGTGTTTGTGGTTGGATACACTGGGTTCAGGGTGTTTGTGATTGGATACACTGGGGTCAGGGTGTTTGGGATTGGATACGCTGGGGTCATGGTTGTGTGGTTGGCTACTCTGGGGTCAGAGTATTTGGGATTGGATACTCTGGGGTCAGGGTGTTTGGGATTGGATACACTGGGGTCAGGGTGTTTGGGTCAGATACACTGGAGTTAGGGTGTTTGGGATTGGATACACTGGGGTCAGGGTGTTTGGGATTGGATACACTGGGGTCAGGGTGTTTCGGATTGGATACACTGGGGTCAGGGTGTTTGGGGTCAGATACACTGGAGTTCGGGTGTTTGGGATTGGATACTCTGGGGACAAGGTGTTTGGGGTTGGATTCTCTGGTGTCAGGGTGTTTGTGGTTGGATACACTAGGGTCAGGGTGTTTGTGGTTGGATACTTTGGGGTCAGGGTGTTTGGGATTGTAGACACTGTGGTCAGGGTGTTTGGGGTCAGATACACTGGAGTTAGGGTGTTTGGGATTGGATACTCTGGGGTCAGGGTGTTTGGGATTGGATACTCTGGGGTCAGGGTGTTTGTGGATGGATTCACTGGGGTCAGGGTGTTTGGGGTCAGAAACACTGGAGTTAGGGTGTTTGGGATTGGATTCTCTGGGGTCAGGGTATTTGTGGATGGATACTCTGGGGTCAGGGTGTTTGTGCATGGATACACTGGGGTCAGGGTGTTTTGGGTCAGATACACTGGAGTTAGGGTGTTTGGGATTGGATACTTTGGGGTCAGGGTGTTTGGGATTGGATACTCTGAGGTCAGAGTGTTTGGGATTGGATACACTGGGGTCAGGGTGTTTGGGGTCAGGGTGTTTGGGGTCAGATACACTGGAGTTAGGGTGTTTGGGATTGGATTCTCTGGGGTCAGGGTGTTTGTGGTTGGATACACTGGGGTCAGGGTGTTTGGGGTTGGATTCTCTGGTGTCAGGGTGTTTGTGGTTAGATACTCTGGGGTCAGGGTGTTTGGTGTTGGATACTCTGGGGTCAGGGTGTTTGGTGTTGGATACACTGGGGTCAGGGTGTTTGTGGTTGGATACTCTGGGGTCAGGGTGTTTGTGGTTGGATACACTGAGGTCAGGGTGTTTGTGGTTGGATACTCTGGGGTCAGGGTGTTTGGGATTTGATACTCTGGGGACCATATGTTGCACTTGTATAAGGAAATTAATTACGTCGGGGTGAGCTGGTTAATTAAGTGAAACGCAGGTGTTATGTCTAATCATTTGAAAGGGACTGCCTTGGAGTTATTGATCCTTCTTTTGGCAAGCTGACAATAATTTACTTGTACCTTCTCTCCACTCGCTATAAAACATGAACAGAACCAGAAACTATTCAGTTGGCATGTATTGTCTGGAGGATTGTACTGTTGTTGTGCTTGGGAATGTTACAGTCATCACGGATTGGATCCTGAACTTCCTCACTGGGAGACCACGGTCTGTTATGATCGGAAATAATATCTCCTCCTCATGACATTCAACACTGGCACACCTCAAGGATATGTGCTCAGTCCACCAATCTACTCTCCCAGCACCCACAAATATGTGGCTGGGCACACCTCAAACACCATCTATAAATCTGCTGATAACACAACTTTAGTTTGCAGAATTTCAGTTGGCGATGAGGAGGTGTACAGAGCGATATAGATCAGCTGGTTGAGTGGTATCACAGCAACAACCCTGCACTCAACATCAGTAAGTCCAAGGAATTGATTGTAGACTTCAGGAGGGGGAAGTCAAGAAAACACTCACCAGTCCTCTTTGAGGGATCAGAATTGAAAATGGTGAGCGATTTCCAGTCCCTATATGTCAACATATCTGAAGATCAGTGCTGGGCCCAGCACATTGATGCATTTACATGGAGGGCACAACAGTGGCTATATTTTATTAGGAGTTTGAGGAGAATTGTTATGTCACCAAAGACACTTGCAAATTTCTACAGATGTACAGTGGAGTGCATTCGAACTGGTTGCATCATGGTCTGGTACAGAGGGGCCACTGCACAGAATCAGAAAGTGCTACAGAAAGTTGTAAACTCGGTCAGCTCCATCGTGGGCACCAGCCTCCCCAGCATCCAGGACACCTTCAAAAGGTGATGCCACAAAAAAGCAGCCTCATTCATTAAGAAACCCCATCACCCAGGATATGCCCCCTTTTCATTGTTACCATCAAGGAGAGGGTACAAGAGCCTGAAGACACAACTCAGTGTTCAGGAACAGCTTTTTCCCCTCTGCTATCAGATTTCCAAATGGATAATGAACCCATGAACACTACTTCACCATTTCCCTCTCTCTCTCTTGGTCTCTGCACCATTTATTTAATTGAACTTTTTTGATATATACTTATTGTAATTCATAGTTTTCATCATTATGCATTACAATATACTGATGCCACAAAGACAACAAATTTCGTGACGTATGCCAGTGATATTAAACCTGATTCTACCTCCTTGAAACAATGACTAGTTTCTGAGCCTGGGGAACTGGGCTTTCATTTAAGAATGAAATGATTGCATTACCCTGTCATTAATTTTCAGATTGGCATCCCAGGGTCCAGCAGCCAATGCACTTCCATTTGATCTTCAGCAGTGTATAGCCTCCATGGGCACCTCTCAAGTTTAAGTCACATAACCTCCCTTCACGTGATTTGTCATGGAGTGCCCATCTTACAAAGGATGCCTCATCACAAATACTCTCAAACAAGCACCAAGCCCTTTGCTGGCAGAGAGAAAAGCCATCTCTGTTGGATCTCTCATTTATAATCAAACTCTGGAAGAGCTGCAGTGTGGGTAAGATAATCATCCACCTTCTTCTGGAGCACACGGGATGAGATGCGCTGGTCGCTACTGTTCAACACAGGACTCCACTGGCTGATTCTGAGGATGCACATCCTGAGCACACGCCAAGTGGGCTTCCGGTTAAAATGGCTCCACCAAACATGTGCAACAGCTTCCTGGTAGTTAAAGCAGCCAAAAACATCACTAAAAATACATTTTCTGAGGTAATTTGTGGTAAATTATGGCCACAGACAGTGAAGGGGCAAGCGATGGGGAGGCGAGTTCAGGGATGAATCATTACAGATGGAGCTCCGATGCCCGTACAGCTGGGCTGGGAGTGAGGTTGGATCACTCTGGGTGGCAATCTGATTTGAACAATGAAATCTGGGCCCAGAGCAAGTTGCTGGGTGGTGCAGTCTTGGTCCGGGGCCTTTTGCAGCAGAGGTACTCGTGTCCTAGTGCGAGGTACATTACGCTGCTTAGACAGTTTAAACGCTGACCCAGATTGGAGGTGACAGACAATTTTTCTCTCTGTCCGTGATCTTCACTCCTCTCTCCAGGGTGCCGGAGCTTTTTCCCATTCTGTTGTTTGGTCAATTTAAACACCAGCCCAGATAGACTGAAAAGACAGGGTGACATGATCAGGGTAAGAGCCAATTTCGCTCATTCTCAGCGAAGGTCATCTCCTGGATGCTGTGCTCGGTGCCTTCTAATATGACGAACTGTCTAGTGAGGCTTTGGGCTAGTCTGGGGTTCAAATCTGATGAATTTGGTTCAGAATGTTGTTGTTCACTTCAATTGTTTACGTCAGTTTTATATTTTTTTCCCAAAGTACACTGCAGATGCTGTGGTCAAAGCAACAGGTCCACATGTCCCTCCCCACAGATCTCCCACCTGGCACTTATCCCTGCATGTGTAAGTGCTACACCTGTCCCTACACCTCCTCTCTTACCACCATTCAGGGCCCCAAACAGTCCTTCCAGGTGAGGCAACACTTCACTTGTGAGTCTGTTGGGGTAATCTATTGCATCCGGTGCTCCCGGTGCGGCCTCCTCTACATCGGCGAGACCCGACGTAGATTGGGGGACCGTTTCGTCGAGCACCTCCACTCCGTCCATCACAACAGACAGGATCTCCCGGTTGCCACTCACTTCAACTCTGCTTCACATTCCCATTCAGATATGTCCATAAATGGCCTCCTCGACTGCCATGATGAGGCCAAACTCAGGCTGGAGGAACAACACCTCATATACCATCTGAGTAGTGTCCAGTCCCTTGGCAGGAACATTGAATTCTCCAACTTCCAGTAATTCCCTTCCTCTCCCTTCCCCCATCCCACTTTCACTCTGCCTCTTCCTCCAGCTGCCTATCACCTCCCTCATGATTCTGCCTTCTTCTACTACACATAGTACTTACCCCTTACATTCCTTCTTCACCTTTCCTGCCTATTCCCTCCCTGCCTCCCCTCCCCCACCCCTTGATCTTTCCTCTGATTGGTTTTTCACCTGGCACCCACCAGCCTTCTCCTTCCTACCCTCCCCCACATTCTTTATAGGGCCCCTGCCCCCTTCCTTTTCAGTCCTGACGAAGGGTCTCGGTCCAAAATGTTAACTGCTCATTTCCACGGATGCTGCCTGACCTGCTGAGTTCCTCCAGCGTGTTGTACATATTTTTTCCCTTTCTCTTGCATTTCATGTGTTGATCTTATATTTTTAAGTTTATTCAGTTTTTTTTCTTTAAATCGTGTTCTTTTGGGTTTCTTGCTTTGTGACGACCTCTGAGCAAGCAAATCTCAAGGTTGTATAATTCATACAATCTTTGATAATAAATTTACTTGAAATCTTGAAGAGTTGCTGCAAGATAATCAACTCGCTTCACTCTTCCTGAAACCCGTTGGTCTTCAAGTCGCAGGAGATGCCCGTAAGGGAATGGTGCCAGCTGAGGAATGCACTGAAACTCATGCAGCCAGTGCTGTTGGAGGGACCACAATCTGGGGTCCTCCTGTCACTGGACACAAATACGTTGGGTCATATCTGTCACCCTGTCAAACTGATGGAATATTTGTGGGTTTGAATCCTTAATCCTGCATTAAATATGGTGAATGTGGTGTTGAGTCAGGGACAGTGACAGATGACAATTCAACATGTTGTATTAAGTTACTGCATGGTATACTGTCTGAACTTTAGGCAAAAAAATGGATGGGTTATTGAGTCATGCAGTTCCACAAAGAGTGAGAATAAACATATGATCTCTGGATACACTGGGGTCAGAGTGTTTGGGATTGGATACACTGTGGTCAGGGTGTTTGGTGATGGATACAGTGGGGTCAGGGTGTTTGTGATTAGATACACTGGGGTCAGGGTGTTGGTGTTTGGATACACTGGGGTCAGGGTGTTTGGGATTGGATACACTGGGGTCAGGTTGTTTGGGATTGGATACTCTGGTGTCACGGTGTTTGGGATTGGATACTCTGGGGTCAGAGTGTTTGGGATTGGATACACTGGGGTCAGGGTGTTTGTGGTCGGTTACAGTGGGGTCAGGGTGTTTGGGATTGGATACTCTGGGGTCAGGGTGTTTGGTGTTAGATACAGTGGGGTCAGGGTGTTTGTGATTGGATACACTGGGGTCAGGGTGTTTGTGGTTGGATACAGTGGGGTCAGGGTGTTTGGTGTTGGATACACTGGAGTCAGGGTGTTTCGGATTGGATACTCTGGTGTCACGGTGTTTGGGATTGGATACTCTGGGGTCAGCGTGTTTGGGATTGGATACACTGGGGTCAGGGTATTTGTGGTTGGATACACTGGGTTCAGGGTGTTTGCTGTTGGATTCTCTAGGGTCAGGGTATTTGTGGATGGATACTCTGGGGTCAGGGTGTTTGGGGTCAGATACACTGGGGTCAGGGTGTTTGGTGATGGATACACTGGGGTCAGGGTGTTTGGGATTGGATACACTGAGGTCAGGGTGTTTGTGGTCAGATACACTGGAGTCAGGGTGTTTGGGATTGGATACACTGTTGTAAGAGATTTTGTGATTGGATACACTGTTGTAAGAGATTTTGTGATTGGATACACTGGGGTCAGGGTGTTTGGTGTTGGATTCTCTGGGGTCAGGGTATTTGTGGTTGGATACTCTGGGGTCATGGTGTTTGGGTTCGGATCCACTGGTGTCAGGGTGTTTGGTGTTGGATTCTCTGGGGTCAGGGTATTTGTGGATGGATACACTGAGGTCAGGGTGTTTGGGATTGGATACACTGAGGTCAGTGTGTTTGGGATTGGATACACTGGGGTCAGTGTGTTTGGGATTGGATACACTGGGGTCAGGGTGTTTGTGGTCAGATACACTGGAGTCAGGGTGTTTGGGATTGGATACACTGGTGTAAGAGATTTTGTGATTGGATACACTGGGGTCAGGGTGTTTGGTGTTGGATTCTCTGGGGTCAGGGTATTTGTGGTTGGATACTCTGGGGTCAGGGTGTTTGGGTTCGGATCCACTGGTGTCAGGGTGTTTGGTGTTGGATTCTCTGGGGTCAGGGTATTTGTGGATGGATACTCTGGGGTCAGGGTGTTTGGGGTCAGATACACTGGGGTCAGGGTGTTTGGGATTGGATACTCTGGTGTCAGGGTTTTTGGGATTGGATACACTGGGGTCAGGGTGTTTGGGGTCATATACACTGGAGTCAATGTGTTTGGGATTGGATACACTGGGGTCAGGGTGTTTGGGATTGGATACACTGGGGTCAGGGTGTTTGGGATTGGATACACTGGTGTAAGAGTGTTTGTGATTAGATACTCAGGGGTCAAGGTGTTTGGGGTTGGATACACTGGGGTCAGGGTGTTTGGTGTTGGATACACTGGGGTCAGGGTGTTTGTGGTTGGACACACTGGGGTCAGGGTGTTTGGGGTCAGATACACTGGGGTCATGGCATTTGGGGTTGTTACACTGGTGTCAGGGTCTTTGTGGTTGGATACACTGGCGTCAGCGTGTTTGGGATTGGATACACTGGGGTCAGAGTGTCTGGGATTGGATACACTGGGGTCTGGGTGTTTGTGATTGGATACACTGGGGTCAGCGTGTTTGGGATTGGATACACTGGGGTCAGGGCGTTTGGGGTCAGATACACTGAGGTCAGGGTGTTTGGGATTGGATACACTGGGGTCAGCGTGTTTGGGATTGGATACACTGGGGTCAGGGTGTTTGGGATTGGATACACTGGGGTCAGGGTGTTTGGGGTCAGATACATTGAGGTCAGGGTGTTTGGGATTGGATACACTGGGGTAAGGGTGTGTGGGGTTGGATTCTCTGGTGTAAGGGTGTTTGAGGTCAGATACACTGAGGTCAGGGTGTTTGTGGTTGGATACTCTGGTTTCAGGGTGTTTGTGATTGGATACACTGGGGTCAGGGTGTTTGGGGTCAGATACACTGGGGTCATGGCATTTGAGGTTGTTACACTGGTGTCAGGGTCTTTGTGGTTGGATACACTGGCGTCAGCGTGTTTGGGATTGGATACACTGGGGTCAGGGTGTCTGGGATTGGATACACTGGGGTCTGGGTGTTTGTGATTGGATACACTGGGGTCAGCGTGTTTGGGATTGGATACACTGGGGTCAGGGCGTTTGGGGTCAGATACACTGAGGTCAGGGTGTTTGGGATTGGATACACTGGGGTCAGCATGTTTGGGATTGGATACACTGGGGTCAGGGTGTTTGGGGTCAGATACACTGAGATCAGGGTGTTTGGGATTGGATACACTGGGGTCAGGGTGTTTGGGGTTGGATTCTCTGGTGTCAGGGTGTTTGGGGTCAGATACATTGAGGTCAGGGTGTTTGGGATTGGATACACTGGGGTCAGGGTGTGTGGGGTTGGATTCTCTGGTGTCAGGGTGTTTGAGGTCAGATACACTGAGGTCAGGGTGTTTGTGTTTGGATACTCTGGTTTCAGGGTGTTTGTGATTGGATACACTGGGGTCAGGGTGTTTGTGGTTGGATACACTGGGGTCAGGGTGTTTGGGATTGGATACTCTGGTGTAAGGGTGTTTGGGATTGGATACTCTGGGGTCAGAGTGTTTGGGATTGGATACACTGGGGTCAGGGTGTTTGGGATTGGATACTCTGGTGTAAGGGTGTTTGGGATTGGATACTCTGGGGTCAGAGTGTTTGGCATTGGATACACTGGGGTCAGGGTGTTTGTGGTTGGATACACTGGGGTCAGGGTGTTTGTGGTTGGATACTCTGGGGTCAGGGTGTTTGTGGTTGGATACACTGGGGTCAGGGTGTTTGTGGTTGGATACACTGGGGTCAGGGTATTTGGGATTGGATACACTGGGGTCAGGGTGTTTGTGGTTGGATACTCTGGGGACAAGGTGTTTGTGGTTGGATACACTGGGGTCAGGGTGTCTGTGGTTGGATACTCTGGGGTCAGGGTGTTTGGTGTTGGATACTCTGGGGTCAGGGTGTTTGTGGTTGGATACACTGGGGTCAGGGTGTTTGTGGTTGGATACACTGGGGTCAGGGTGTTTGGTGTTGGATTCTCTGTTGGCAGGGTGTTTGTGGTTGGATACTCTGGGGTCAGGGTGTCTGGTGTTGGATACTCTGGGGTCAGGGTGTTTGTGGTTGGATACACTGGGGTCAGGGTGTTTGTGGTTGGATACACTGGGGTCAGGGTGTTTGGGATTGGATACACTGGGGTCAGGGTGTTTCTGGTTGGATACTCTGGGGTCAGGGTGTTTGTGGTTGGATACACTGGGGTCAGGGTGTTTGTGGTTGGATACACTGGGGTCAGGGTGTTTGGGATTGGATACACTGGGGTCAGGTTGTTTGTGTTTGGATACTCTGGGGCCAGGGTATTTGTGTTTGGATACGCTGGGTTCATGGTTGTGTGGTTGGCTACTCTGGGGTCAGAGTATTTGGGATTGGATACACTGGGGTCAGGGTATTTGTGGTTGTATACTCTGGGGTCAGGGTGTTTAGGTTCGGATACACTGGTGTCAGGGTGTTTGGTGTTGGATACTCTGGGGACAAGGTGTTTGGGGTCAGATACACTGAGGTCAGGATGTTTGGGGTCAGATACACTGAGGTCAGGGTGTTTGGTGATGGATACACTGGGGTCAGGGTGTTTGGGGTCAGAGACACTGGGGTCAGGATGTTTCGGATTGTATACACTGGGGTCAGGGTGTTTGGGGTCAGATACACTGGGGTCAGGGTGTTTGGGGTCAGATACACTGGGGTCAGGGTGTTTGGGGTCAGATACTCTGAGGTCAGGGTGTTTGGGATTGGATACACTGGGGTCAGGGTGTTTGGTGTTGGATACACTGGGGTCAGGGTGTTTGTGGTTGGATACACTGGGGTCAGGGTATTTGTGGTTGTATACACTGGGGTCAGGGTGTTTGTGGTTGGATACTCTGGGGTCAGGGTGTTTGTGGTTGGATACACTGGGGTCAGGGTTTTTGGGATTGTATACACTGGGGTCAGGGTGTTTGTGGTTGGATACTCTGGGGTCAGGGTGTTTGGGGTCAGATACACTGAGGTCAGGGTGTTTGGGATTGGATACACTGGGGTCAGGGTGTTTGGGGTTGGATTCTCTGGTGTCAGGGTGTTTGGGGTCAGATACATTGAGGTCAGGGTGTTTGGGATTGGATACACTGGGGTCAGGGTGTGTGGGGTTGGATTCTCTGGTGTCAGGGTGTTTGAGGTCAGATACACTGAGGTCAGGGTGTTTGTGGTTGGATACTCTGGTTTCAGGGTGTTTGTGATTCGATACACTGGGGTCAGGGTGTTTGTGGTTGGATACACTGGGGTCAGGGTGTTTGGGATTGGATACTCTGGTGTAAGGGTGTTTGGGATTGGATACTCTGGGGTCAGAGTGTTTGGGATTGGATACACTGGGGTCAGGGTGTTTGTGGTTGGATACACTGGGGTCAGGGTGTTTGTGGTTGGATACTCTGGGGTCAGGGTGTTTGGGTTCGAATCCACTGGTGTCCGGGTGTTTGGTGTTGGATACACTGGGGTCAGGGTGTTTGGGATTGTATACACTGGGGTCAGGGTGTTTGTGGTTGGATTCTCTGGGGTCAGGGTGTTTGTGGTTGGATACTCAGGGGTCAGGGTGTTTGGTGTTGGATACACTGGGGTCAGGGTGTTTGTGGTTGGATACACTGGGGTCAGGGTGTTTGGGATTGGATACTCTGGGGTCAGGGTGTTTGTGTTTGGATACACAGGGGTCAGGGTTTTTGGGGGCAGATACACTGGGGTAAGGGCGTTTGGGGTTGTTACACTGGTGTCAGGGTCTTTGTGGTTGGATACACTGGGGTCAGCGTGTTTGGGATTGCATACACTGGGGTCAGGGTGTTTGTGTTTGGATACACTGGGGTCAGGCTGTTTGAGGTCAGATACAGTGGGGTCAGGGCGTTTGGGGTTGTTACACTGGTGTCAGGGTCTTTGTGGTTGGATACACTGGGGTCAGCGTGTTTGGGATTGCATACACTGGGGTCAGGGTGTTTTGGGTCAGATACACTGGGGTCAGGATGTTTGGGGTCAGATACACTGGGGACAGGGCATTTGGGGTTGTTACACTGGTGTCAGGGTCTTTGTGGTTGGATACACTGGGGTCAGCATGTTTGGGATTGCATACACTGGGGTCAGGGTGTTTGGGGTCAGATACACTGGGGTCAGGGCTTTTGGGATTGGATACACTCGGGTCAGGGTGTTTGGGAATGGATACACTGGGGTCAGGGTGTTTGGGATTGTATACTCTGTGGTCAGGGTGTTTGGGTTTGGATACACTGGGGTCAGCGTGTTTGGGTTTGGATACTCTGTGGTGTGGGTGTTTGTGATTGGATACACTGGGGTCAGCATGTTTGGGATTGGATACACTGGGGTCAGGGTGTTTGGGATTGTATACTCTGTGGTCAGGGTGTTTGGGTTTGGATACACTGGGGTCAGCGTGTTTGGGTTTGGATACTCTGTGGTCTGGGTGTTTGTGATTGGATACACTGGGGTCAGCGTGTTTGGGATTGGATACACTGGGGTCAGGGTGTTTGTGGTTGGATACACTGGGGTCAGGTTGTTTGTGGTTGGATACTCTGGGGACAGAGTATTTGGGATTGGTTACACTGGGGTCAGGGTATTTGTGGTTGTATACCCTGGGGTCAGGGTGTTTGGGTTCGTCTACACTGGTGTCAGGTTGTTTGGGATTGGATACACTGGGGTCAGGGTGTTTGTGGTTGGATACACTGGGGTCAGGTTGTTTGTGGTTGGATACACGGGGGTCAGGGTGTTTGTGGTTGGATACACTGGGGTCAGGGTATTTGGGATTGGATACACTGGGGTCAGGGTGTTTGTGGTTGGATACTCTGGGGACAAGGTGTTTGTGGTTGGATACACTGGGGTCAGGGTGTCTGTGGTTGGATACTCTGGGGTCAGGGTGTTTGGTGTTGGATACTCTGGGGTCAGGGTGTTTGTGGTTGGATACACTGGGGTCAGGGTGTTTGGTGTTGGATTCTCTGTTGGCAGGGTGTTTGTGGTTGGATACTCTGGGGTCAGGGTGTCTGGTGTTGGATACTCTGGGGTCAGGGTGTTTGTGGTTGGATACACTGGGGTCAGGGTGTTTGTGGTTGGATACACTGGGGTCAGGGTGTTTGGGATTGGATACACTGTGGTCAGGGTGTTTGTGGTTGGATACTCTGGGGTCAGGGTGTTTGTGGTTGGATACACTGTGGTCAGGGTGTTTGTGGTTGGATACACTGGGGTCAGCGTGTTTGGGTTTGGATACTCTGTGGTCTGGGTGTTTGTGATTGGATACACTGAGGTCAGCGTGTTTGGGATTGGATACACTGGGGACAGGGTGTTTGTGGTTGGATACACTGGGGTCAGGTTGTTTGTGGTTGGATACTCTGGGGACAGAGTATTTGGGATTGGATACACTGGGGTCAGGGTATTTGTGGTTGTATACCCTGGGGTCAGGGTGTTTGGGTTCGGCTACACTGGTGTCAGGGTGTTTGGGATTGGATACACTGGGGTCAGGTCTTTTGTGGTTGGATACACGGGGGTCAGGGTGTTTGTGGTTGGATACACTGGGGTCAGGGTATTTGGGATTGGATACACTGGGGTCAGGGTGTTTGTGGTTGGATACTCTGGGGACAAGGTGTTTGTGGTTGGATACCCTGGGGTCAGGGTGTCTGTGGTTGGATACTCTGGGGTCAGGGTGTTTGGTGTTGGATACTCCGGGGTCAGGGTGTTTGTGGTTGGATACACTGGGGTCAGGGTGTTTGTGGTTGGATACACTGGGGTCAGGGTGTTTGGTGTTGGATTCTCTGTTGGCAGGGTGTTTGTGGTTGGATACTCTGGGGTCAGGGTGTCTGGTGTTGGATACTCTGGGGTCAGGGTGTTTGTGGTTGGATACACTGGGGTCAGGGTGTTTGTGGTTGGATACACTGGGGTCAGGGTGTTTGGGATTGGATACACTGGGGTCAGGGTGTTTGTGGTTGGATACTCTGGGGTCAGGGTGTTTGTGGTTGGATACACTGGGGTCAGGGTGTTTGTGGTTGGATACACTGGGGTCAGGGTGTTTGGGATTGGATACACTGGGGTCAGGTTGTTTGTGTTTGGATACTCTGGGGCCAGGGTATTTGTGTTTGGATACGCTGGGTTCATGGTTGTGTGGTTGGCTACTCTGGGGTCAGAGTATTTGGGATTGGATACACTGGGGTCAGGGTATTTGTGGTTGTATACTCTGGGGTCAGGGTGTTTGGGTTCGGATACACTGGTGTCAGGGTGTTTGGTGTTGGATACTCTGGGGACAAGGTGTTTGGGGTCAGATACACTGAGGTCAGGATGTTTGGGGTCAGATACACTGAGGTCAGGGTGTTTGGTGATGGATACACTGGGGTCAGGGTGTTTGGGGTCAGAGACACTGGGGTCAGGATGTTTCGGATTGTATACACTGGGGTCAGGGTGTTTGGGGTCAGATACACTGGGGTCAGGGTGTTTGGGGTCAGATACACTGGGGTCAGGGTGTTTGGGGTCAGATACTCTGAGGTCAGGGTGTTTGGGATTGGATACACTGGGGTCAGGGTGTTTGGTGTTGGATACACTGGGGTCAGGGTGTTTGTGGTTGGATACACTGGGGTCAGGGTATTTGTGGTTGTATACACTGGGGTCAGGGTGTTTGTGGTTGGATACTCTGGGGTCAGGGTGTTTGTGGTTGGATACACTGGGGTCAGGGTTTTTGGGATTGTATACACTGGGGTCAGGGTGTTTGTGGTTGGATACTCTGGGGTCAGGGTGTTTGGGGTCAGATACACTGAGGTCAGGGTGTTTGGGATTGGCTACACTGGGGTCAGGGTGTTTGGGGTTGGATTCTCTGGTGTCAGGGTGTTTGGGGTCAGATACATTGAGGTCAGGGTGTTTGGGATTGGATACACTGGGGTCAGGGTGTGTGGGGTTGGATTCTCTGGTGTCAGGGTGTTTGAGGTCAGATACACTGAGGTCAGGGTGTTTGTGGTTGGATACTCTGGTTTCAGGGTGTTTGTGATTCGATACACTGGGGTCAGGGTGTTTGTGGTTGGATACACTGGGGTCAGGGTGTTTGGGATTGGATACTCTGGTGTAAGGGTGTTTGGGATTGGATACTCTGGGGTCAGAGTGTTTGGGATTGGATACACTGGGGTCAGGGTGTTTGTGGTTGGATACACTGGGGTCAGGGTGTTTGTGGTTGGATACTCTGGGGTCAGGGTGTTTGGGTTCGAATCCACTGGTGTCCGGGTGTTTGGTGTTGGATACACTGGGGTCAGGGTGTTTGGGATTGTATACACTGGGGTCAGGGTGTTTGTGGTTGGATTCTCTGGGGTCAGGGTGTTTGTGGTTGGATACTCAGGGGTCAGGGTGTTTGGTGTTGGATACACTGGGGTCAGGGTGTTTGTGGTTGGATACACTGGGGTCAGGGTGTTTGGGATTGGATACTCTGGGGTCAGGGTGTTTGTGTTTGGATACACAGGGGTCAGGGTTTTTGGGGGCAGATACACTGGGGTAAGGGCGTTTGGGGTTGTTACACTGGTGTCAGGGTCTTTGTGGTTGGATACACTGGGGTCAGCGTGTTTGGGATTGCATACACTGGGGTCAGGGTGTTTGTGTTTGGATACACTGGGGTCAGGCTGTTTGAGGTCAGATACAGTGGGGTCAGGGCGTTTGGGGTTGTTACACTGGTGTCAGGGTCTTTGTGGTTGGATACACTGGGGTCAGCGTGTTTGGGATTGCATACACTGGGGTCAGGGTGTTTTGGGTCAGATACACTGGGGTCAGGATGTTTGGGGTCAGATACACTGGGGACAGGGCATTTGGTGTTGTTACACTGGTGTCAGGGTCTTTGTGGTTGGATACACTGGGGTCAGCATGTTTGGGATTGCATACACTGGGGTCAGGGTGTTTGGGGTCAGATACACTGGGGTCAGGGCTTTTGGGATTGGATACACTGGGGTCAGGGTGTTTGGGAATGGATACACTGGGGTCAGGGTGTTTGGGATTGTATACTCTGTGGTCAGGGTGTTTGGGTTTGGATACACTGGGGTCAGCGTGTTTGGGTTTGGATACTCTGTGGTCTGGGTGTTTGTGATTGGATACACTGGGGTCAGCGTGTTTGGGATTGGATACACTGGGGTCAGGGTGTTTGGGATTGTATACTCTGTGGTCAGGGTGTTTGGGTTTGGATACACTGGGGTCAGCGTGTTTGGGTTTGGATACTCTGTGTTCTGGGTGTTTGTGATTGGATACACTGAGGTCAGCGTGTTTGGGATTGGATACACTGGGGTCAGGGTGTTTGTGGTTGGATACACTGGGGTCAAGTTGTTTGTGGTTGGATACTCTGGGGACAGAGTATTTGGGATTGGATACACTGGGGTCAGGGTATTTGGGATTGGATACACTGGGGTCAGGGTGTTTGTGGTTGGATACTCTGGGGACAAGGTGTTTGTGGTTGGATACACTGGGGTCAGGGTGTCTGTGGTTGGATACTCTGGGGTCAGGGTGTTTGGTGTTGGATACTCTGGGGTCAGGGTGTTTGTGGTTGGATACACTGGGGTCAGGGTGTTTGTGGTTGGATACACTGGGGTCAGGGTGTTTGGTGTTGGATTCTCTGTTGGCAGGGTGTTTGTGGTTGGATACTCTGGGGTCAGGGTGTCTGGTGTTGGATACTCTGGGGTCAGGGTGTTTGTGGTTGGATACACTGGGGTCAGGGTGTTTGTGGTTGGATACACTGGGGTCAGGGTGTTTGGGATTGGATACACTGGGGTCAGGGTGTTTGTGGTTGGATACTCTGGGGTCAGGGTGTTTGTGGTTGGATACACTGGGGTCAGGGTGTTTGTGGTTGGATACTCTGGGGTCAGGGTGTTTGTGGTTGGATACACTGGGGTCAGGGTGTTTGTGGTTGGATACTCTGGGGTCAGGGTGTTTGTGGTTGGATACACTGGGGTCAGGGTGTTTGTGGTTGGATACTCTGGGGTCAGGGTGTTTGTGGTTGGATACACTGGGTTCAGGGTGTTTGTGATTGGATACACTGGGGTCAGGGTGTTTGGGATTGGATACACTGGGGTCAGGTTGTTTGTGGTTGGATACTCTGGGGCCAGGGTATTTGTGTTTGGATACGCTGGGGTCATGGTTGTGTGGTTGGCTACTCTGGGGTCAGAGTATTTGGTATTGGATACACTGGGGTCAGGGTATTTGTGGTTGTATACTCTGGGGTCAGGGTGTTTGGGTTCAGATACACTGGTGTCAGGGTGTTTGGTGTTGGATACACTGGGGTCAGCGTGTTTGGGGACAGATACACTGGAGTTAGGGTGTTTGGGATTGGATACTCTGGGGTCAGGGTGTTTGGGATTGGATACTCTGGGGTCAGGGTGTTTGTGGATGGATACACTGGGTTCAGGGTGTTTGGGGTCAGATACACTGGAGTAAGGGTGTTTGGGATTGGATACTCTGGGGTCAGGGTGTTTGGGATTGGATACTCTGAGGTCAGGGTGTTTGGGATTGGATACACTGGGGTCAGGGTGTTTGTGGTTGGATACACTGGGGTCAGGGTGTTTGGGGTCAGATACACTGGGGTCAGGATGTTTCGGATTGTATACACTGGGGTCAGGGTGTTTGGGGTCAGATACACTGGGGTCAGGGTGTTTGGGGTCAGATACACTGGGGTCAGGGTGTTTGGGGTCAGATACTCTGAGGTCAGGGTGTTTGGGATTGGATACACTGGGGTCAGGGTGTTTGGTGTTGGATACACTGGGGTCAGGGTGTTTGTGGTTGGATACTCTGGGGTCAGGGTATTTGTGGTTGTATACACTGGGGTCAGGGTGTTTGTGGTTGGATACTCTGGGGTCAGGGTTTTTGTGGTTGGATACACTGGGGTCAGGGTTTTTGGGATTGTATACACTGGGGTCAGGGTGTTTGTGGTTGGATACTCTGGGGTCAGGGTGTTTGTGGTTGGATACACTGGGGTCAGGGTGTTTGTGGTTGGATACTCTGGGGTCAGGGTGTTTGTGGTTGGATACACTGGGGTCAGGGTGTTTGTGTTTGGATACTCTGGGGTCAGGGTGTTTGTGGTTGGATACACTGGGTTCAGGGTGTTTGTGATTGGATACACTGGGGTCAGGGTGTTTGGGATTGGATACACTGGGGTCAGGTTGTTTGTGGTTGGATACTCTGGGGCCAGGGTATTTGTGTTCGGATACGCTGGGGTCATGGTTGTGTGGTTGGCTACTCTGGGGTCAGAGTATTTGGGATTGGATACACTGGGTTCAGGGTATTTGTGGTTGTATACTCTGGGGTCAGGGTGTTTGGGTTCGGATACACTGGTGTCAGGGTGTCTGGTGTTGGATACACTGGGGTCAGGGTGTTTGGGGTCAGATACACTGGAGTTAGGGTGTTTGGGATTGGATACTCTGGGGTCAGGGTGTTTGGGATTGGATACACTGGGGTCAGGGTGTTTGGGTCAGATACACTGGAGTTAGGGTGTTTGGGATTGGATACACTGGGGTCAGGGTGTTTGGGATTGGATACACTGGGGTCAGGGTGTTTCGGATTGGATACACTGGGGTCAGGGTGTTTGGGGTCAGATACACTGGAGTTCGGGTGTTTGGGATTGGATACTCTGGGGACAAGGTGTTTGGGGTTGGATTCTCTGGTGTCAGGGTGTTTGTGGTTGGATACACTGGGGTCAGGGTATTTGTGTTCGGATACGCTGGGGTCATGGTTGTGTGGTTGGCTACTCTGGGGTCAGAGTATTTGGGATTGGATACACTGGGTTCAGGGTATTTGTGGTTGTATACTCTGGGGTCAGGGTGTTTGGGTTCGGATACACTGGTGTCAGGGTGTTTGGTGTTGGATACACTGGGGTCAGGGTGTTTGGGGTCAGATACACTGGAGTTAGGGTGTTTGGGATTGGATACTCTGGGGTCAGGGTGTTTGGGATTGGATACACTGGGGTCAGGGTGTTTGGGTCAGATACACTGGAGTTAGGGTGTTTGGGATTGGATACACTGGGGTCAGGGTGTTTGGGATTGGATACACTGGGGTCAGGGTGTTTCGGATTGGATACACTGGGGTCAGGGTGTTTGGGGTCAGATACACTGGAGTTCGGGTGTTTGGGATTGGATACTCTGGGGACAAGGTGTTTGGGGTTGTAGACACTGGCGTCAGGGTGTTTGTGGTTGGATACTCTGGGGTCAGGGTGTTTGTGGTTGGATACACTGGGGTCAGGGTGTTTGTGGTTGGATTCTCTGGGGTCAGGGTGTTTGTGGTTGGATACTCTGGGGTCAGGGTGTTTGTGGTTGGATACACTGGGTTCAGGGTGTTTGTGATTGGATACACTGGGGTCAGGGTGTTTGGGATTGGATACGCTGGGGTCATGGTTGTGTGGTTGGCTACTCTGGGGTCAGAGTATTTGGGATTGGATACTCTGGGGTCAGGGTGTTTGGGATTGGATACACTGGGGTCAGGGTGTTTGGGTCAGATACACTGGAGTTAGGGTGTTTGGGATTGGATACACTGGGGTCAGGGTGTTTGGGATTGGATACACTGGGGTCAGGGTGTTTCGGATTGGATACACTGGGGTCAGGGTGTTTGGGGTCAGATACACTGGAGTTCGGGTGTTTGGGATTGGATACTCTGGGGACAAGGTGTTTGGGGTTGGATTCTCTGGTGTCAGGGTGTTTGTGGTTGGATACACTAGGGTCAGGGTGTTTGTGGTTGGATACTTTGGGGTCAGGGTGTTTGGGATTGTAGACACTGGGGTCAGGGTGTTTGGGGTCAGATACACTGGAGTTAGGGTGTTTGGGATTGGATACTCTGGGGTCAGGGTGTTTGGGATTGGATACTCTGGGGTCAGGGTGTTTGTGGATGGATTCACTGGGGTCAGGGTGTTTGGGGTCAGAAACACTGGAGTTAGGGTGTTTGGGATTGGATTCTCTGGGGTCAGGGTATTTGTGGATGGATACTCTGGGGTCAGGGTGTTTGTGCATGGATACACTGGGGTCAGGGTGTTTTGGGTCAGATACACTGGAGTTAGGGTGTTTGGGATTGGATACTTTGGGGTCAGGGTGTTTGGGATTGGATACTCTGAGGTCAGAGTGTTTGGGATTGGATACACTGGGGTCAGGGTGTTTGGGGTCAGGGTGTTTGGGGTCAGATACACTGGAGTTAGGGTGTTTGGGATTGGATTCTCTGGGGTCAGGGTGTTTGTGGTTGGATACACTGGGGTCAGGGTGTTTGGGGTTGGATTCTCTGGTGTCAGGGTGTTTGTGGTTAGATACTCTGGGGTCAGGGTGTTTGGTGTTGGATACTCTGGGGTCAGGGTGTTTGGTGTTGGATACACTGGGGTCAGGGTGTTTGTGGTTGGATACTCTGGGGTCAGGGTGTTTGTGGTTGGATACACTGAGGTCAGGGTGTTTGTGGTTGGATACTCTGGGGTCAGGGTGTTTGGGATTTGATACTCTGGGGACCATATGTTGCACTTGTATAAGGAAATTAATTACGTCGGGGTGAGCTGGTTAATTAAGTGAAACGCAGGTGTTATGTCTAATCATTTGAAAGGGACTGCCTTGGAGTTATTGATCCTTCTTTTGGCAAGCTGACAATAATTTACTTGTACCTTCTCTCCACTCGCTATAAAACATGAACAGAACCAGAAACTATTCAGTTGGCATGTATTGTCTGGAGGATTGTACTGTTGTTGTGCTTGGGAATGTTACAGTCATCACGGATTGGATCCTGAACTTCCTCACTGGGAGACCACGGTCTGTTATGATCGGAAATAATATCTCCTCCTCATGACATTCAACACTGGCACACCTCAAGGATATGTGCTCAGTCCACCAATCTACTCTCCCAGCACCCACAAATATGTGGCTGGGCACACCTCAAACACCATCTATAAATCTGCTGATAACACAACTTTAGTTTGCAGAATTTCAGTTGGCGATGAGGAGGTGTACAGAGCGATATAGATCAGCTGGTTGAGTGGTATCACAGCAACAACCCTGCACTCAACATCAGTAAGTCCAAGGAATTGATTGTAGACTTCAGGAGGGGGAAGTCAAGAAAACACTCACCAGTCCTCTTTGAGGGATCAGAATTGAAAATGGTGAGCGATTTCCAGTCCCTATATGTCAACATATCTGAAGATCAGTGCTGGGCCCAGCACATTGATGCATTTACATGGAGGGCACAACAGTGGCTATATTTTATTAGGAGTTTGAGGAGAATTGTTATGTCACCAAAGACACTTGCAAATTTCTACAGATGTACAGTGGAGTGCATTCGAACTGGTTGCATCATGGTCTGGTACAGAGGGGCCACTGCACAGAATCAGAAAGTGCTACAGAAAGTTGTAAACTCGGTCAGCTCCATCGTGGGCACCAGCCTCCCCAGCATCCAGGACACCTTCAAAAGGTGATGCCACAAAAAAGCAGCCTCATTCATTAAGAAACCCCATCACCCAGGATATGCCCCCTTTTCATTGTTACCATCAAGGAGAGGGTACAAGAGCCTGAAGACACAACTCAGTGTTCAGGAACAGCTTTTTCCCCTCTGCTATCAGATTTCCAAATGGATAATGAACCCATGAACACTACTTCACCATTTCCCTCTCTCTCTCTTGGTCTCTGCACCATTTATTTAATTGAACTTTTTTGATATATACTTATTGTAATTCATAGTTTTCATCATTATGCATTACAATATACTGATGCCACAAAGACAACAAATTTCGTGACGTATGCCAGTGATATTAAACCTGATTCTACCTCCTTGAAACAATGACTAGTTTCTGAGCCTGGGGAACTGGGCTTTCATTTAAGAATGAAATGATTGCATTACCCTGTCATTAATTTTCAGATTGGCATCCCAGGGTCCAGCAGCCAATGCACTTCCATTTGATCTTCAGCAGTGTATAGCCTCCATGGGCACCTCTCAAGTTTAAGTCACATAACCTCCCTTCACGTGATTTGTCATGGAGTGCCCATCTTACAAAGGATGCCTCATCACAAATACTCTCAAACAAGCACCAAGCCCTTTGCTGGCAGAGAGAAAAGCCATCTCTGTTGGATCTCTCATTTATAATCAAACTCTGGAAGAGCTGCAGTGTGGGTAAGATAATCATCCACCTTCTTCTGGAGCACACGGGATGAGATGCGCTGGTCGCTACTGTTCAACACAGGACTCCACTGGCTGATTCTGAGGATGCACATCCTGAGCACACGCCAAGTGGGCTTCCGGTTAAAATGGCTCCACCAAACATGTGCAACAGCTTCCTGGTAGTTAAAGCAGCCAAAAACATCACTAAAAATACATTTTCTGAGGTAATTTGTGGTAAATTATGGCCACAGACAGTGAAGGGGCAAGCGATGGGGAGGCGAGTTCAGGGATGAATCATTACAGATGGAGCTCCGATGCCCGTACAGCTGGGCTGGGAGTGAGGTTGGATCACTCTGGGTGGCAATCTGATTTGAACAATGAAATCTGGGCCCAGAGCAAGTTGCTGGGTGGTGCAGTCTTGGTCCGGGGCCTTTTGCAGCAGAGGTACTCGTGTCCTAGTGCGAGGTACATTACGCTGCTTAGACAGTTTAAACGCTGACCCAGATTGGAGGTGACAGACAATTTTTCTCTCTGTCCGTGATCTTCACTCCTCTCTCCAGGGTGCCGGAGCTTTTTCCCATTCTGTTGTTTGGTCAATTTAAACACCAGCCCAGATAGACTGAAAAGACAGGGTGACATGATCAGGGTAAGAGCCAATTTCGCTCATTCTCAGCGAAGGTCATCTCCTGGATGCTGTGCTCGGTGCCTTCTAATATGACGAACTGTCTAGTGAGGCTTTGGGCTAGTCTGGGGTTCAAATCTGATGAATTTGGTTCAGAATGTTGTTGTTCACTTCAATTGTTTACGTCAGTTTTATATTTTTTTCCCAAAGTACACTGCAGATGCTGTGGTCAAAGCAACAGGTCCACATGTCCCTCCCCACAGATCTCCCACCTGGCACTTATCCCTGCATGTGTAAGTGCTACACCTGTCCCTACACCTCCTCTCTTACCACCATTCAGGGCCCCAAACAGTCCTTCCAGGTGAGGCAACACTTCACTTGTGAGTCTGTTGGGGTAATCTATTGCATCCGGTGCTCCCGGTGCGGCCTCCTCTACATCGGCGAGACCCGACGTAGATTGGGGGACCGTTTCGTCGAGCACCTCCACTCCGTCCATCACAACAGACAGGATCTCCCGGTTGCCACTCACTTCAACTCTGCTTCACATTCCCATTCAGATATGTCCATAAATGGCCTCCTCGACTGCCATGATGAGGCCAAACTCAGGCTGGAGGAACAACACCTCATATACCATCTGAGTAGTGTCCAGTCCCTTGGCAGGAACATTGAATTCTCCAACTTCCAGTAATTCCCTTCCTCTCCCTTCCCCCATCCCACTTTCACTCTGCCTCTTCCTCCAGCTGCCTATCACCTCCCTCATGATTCTGCCTTCTTCTACTACACATAGTACTTACCCCTTACATTCCTTCTTCACCTTTCCTGCCTATTCCCTCCCTGCCTCCCCTCCCCCACCCCTTGATCTTTCCTCTGATTGGTTTTTCACCTGGCACCCACCAGCCTTCTCCTTCCCACCCTCCCCCACATTCTTTATAGGGCCCCTGCCCCCTTCCTTTTCAGTCCTGACGAAGGGTCTCGGTCCAAAATGTTAACTGCTCATTTCCACGGATGCTGCCTGACCTGCTGAGTTCCTCCAGCGTGTTGTACATATTTTTTCCCTTTCTCTTGCATTTCATGTGTTGATCTTATATTTTTAAGTTTATTCAGTTTTTTTTCTTTAAATCGTGTTCTTTTGGGTTTCTTGCTTTGTGACGACCTCTGAGCAAGCAAATCTCAAGGTTGTATAATTCATACAATCTTTGATAATAAATTTACTTGAAATCTTGAAGAGTTGCTGCAAGATAATCAACTCGCTTCACTCTTCCTGAAACCCGTTGGTCTTCAAGTCGCAGGAGATGCCCGTAAGGGAATGGTGCCAGCTGAGGAATGCACTGAAACTCATGCAGCCAGTGCTGTTGGAGGGACCACAATCTGGGGTCCTCCTGTCACTGGACACAAATACGTTGGGTCATATCTGTCACCCTGTCAAACTGATGGAATATTTGTGGGTTTGAATCCTTAATCCTGCATTAAATATGGTGAATGTGGTGTTGAGTCAGGGACAGTGACAGATGACAATTCAACATGTTGTATTAAGTTACTGCATGGTATACTGTCTGAACTTTAGGCAAAAAAATGGATGGGTTATTGAGTCATGCAGTTCCACAAAGAGTGAGAATAAACATATGATCTCTGGATACACTGGGGTCAGAGTGTTTGGGATTGGATACACTGTGGTCAGGGTGTTTGGTGATGGATACAGTGGGGTCAGGGTGTTTGTGATTAGATACACTGGGGTCAGGGTGTTGGTGTTTGGATACACTGGGGTCAGGGTGTTTGGGATTGGATACACTGGGGTCAGGTTGTTTGGGATTGGATACTCTGGTGTCACGGTGTTTGGGATTGGATACTCTGGGGTCAGAGTGTTTGGGATTGGATACACTGGGGTCAGGGTGTTTGTGGTCGGTTACAGTGGGGTCAGGGTGTTTGGGATTGGATACTCTGGGGTCAGGGTGTTTGGTGTTAGATACAGTGGGGTCAGGGTGTTTGTGATTGGATACACTGGGGTCAGGGTGTTTGTGGTTGGATACAGTGGGGTCAGGGTGTTTGGTGTTGGATACACTGGAGTCAGGGTGTTTCGGATTGGATACTCTGGTGTCACGGTGTTTGGGATTGGATACTCTGGGGTCAGCGTGTTTGGGATTGGATACACTGGGGTCAGGGTATTTGTGGTTGGATACACTGGGTTCAGGGTGTTTGCTGTTGGATTCTCTAGGGTCAGGGTATTTGTGGATGGATACTCTGGGGTCAGGGTGTTTGGGGTCAGATACACTGGGGTCAGGGTGTTTGGTGATGGATACACTGGGGTCAGGGTGTTTGGGATTGGATACACTGAGGTCAGGGTGTTTGTGGTCAGATACACTGGAGTCAGGGTGTTTGGGATTGGATACACTGTTGTAAGAGATTTTGTGATTGGATACACTGTTGTAAGAGATTTTGTGATTGGATACACTGGGGTCAGGGTGTTTGGTGTTGGATTCTCTGGGGTCAGGGTATTTGTGGTTGGATACTCTGGGGTCATGGTGTTTGGGTTCGGATCCACTGGTGTCAGGGTGTTTGGTGTTGGATTCTCTGGGGTCAGGGTATTTGTGGATGGATACACTGAGGTCAGGGTGTTTGGGATTGGATACACTGAGGTCAGTGTGTTTGGGATTGGATACACTGGGGTCAGTGTGTTTGGGATTGGATACACTGGGGTCAGGGTGTTTGTGGTCAGATACACTGGAGTCAGGGTGTTTGGGATTGGATACACTGGTGTAAGAGATTTTGTGATTGGATACACTGGGGTCAGGGTGTTTGGTGTTGGATTCTCTGGGGTCAGGGTATTTGTGGTTGGATACTCTGGGGTCAGGGTGTTTGGGTTCGGATCCACTGGTGTCAGGGTGTTTGGTGTTGGATTCTCTGGGGTCAGGGTATTTGTGGATGGATACTCTGGGGTCAGGGTGTTTGGGGTCAGATACACTGGGGTCAGGGTGTTTGGGATTGGATACTCTGGTGTCAGGGTTTTTGGGATTGGATACACTGGGGTCAGGGTGTTTGGGGTCATATACACTGGAGTCAATGTGTTTGGGATTGGATACACTGGGGTCAGGGTGTTTGGGATTGGATACACTGGGGTCAGGGTGTTTGGGATTGGATACACTGGTGTAAGAGTGTTTGTGATTAGATACTCAGGGGTCAAGGTGTTTGGGGTTGGATACACTGGGGTCAGGGTGTTTGGTGTTGGATACACTGGGGTCAGGGTGTTTGTGGTTGGACACACTGGGGTCAGGGTGTTTGGGGTCAGATACACTGGGGTCATGGCATTTGGGGTTGTTACACTGGTGTCAGGGTCTTTGTGGTTGGATACACTGGCGTCAGCGTGTTTGGGATTGGATACACTGGGGTCAGAGTGTCTGGGATTGGATACACTGGGGTCTGGGTGTTTGTGATTGGATACACTGGGGTCAGGGCGTTTGGGGTCAGATACACTGAGGTCAGGGTGTTTGGGATTGGATACACTGGGGTCAGCGTGTTTGGGATTGGATACACTGGGGTCAGGGTGTTTGGGATTGGATACACTGGGGTCAGGGTGTTTGGGGTCAGATACATTGAGGTCAGGGTGTTTGGGATTGGATACACTGGGGTAAGGGTGTGTGGGGTTGGATTCTCTGGTGTAAGGGTGTTTGAGGTCAGATACACTGAGGTCAGGGTGTTTGTGGTTGGATACTCTGGTTTCAGGGTGTTTGTGATTGAATACACTGGGGTCAGGGTGTTTGGGGTCAGATACACTGGGGTCATGGCATTTGAGGTTGTTACACTGGTGTCAGGGTCTTTGTGGTTGGATACACTGGCGTCAGCGTGTTTGGGATTGGATACACTGGGGTCAGGGTGTCTGGGATTGGATACACTGGGGTCTGGGTGTTTGTGATTGGATACACTGGGGTCAGCGTGTTTGGGATTGGATACACTGGGGTCAGGGCGTTTGGGGTCAGATACACTGAGGTCAGGGTGTTTGGGATTGGATACACTGGGGTCAGCATGTTTGGGATTGGATACACTGGGGTCAGGGTGTTTGGGGTCAGATACACTGAGATCAGGGTGTTTGGGATTGGATACACTGGGGTCAGGGTGTTTGGGGTTGGATTCTCTGGTGTCAGGGTGTTTGGGGTCAGATACATTGAGGTCAGGGTGTTTGGGATTGGATACACTGGGGTCAGGGTGTGTGGGGTTGGATTCTCTGGTGTCAGGGTGTTTGAGGTCAGATACACTGAGGTCAGGGTGTTTGTGTTTGGATACTCTGGTTTCAGGGTGTTTGTGATTGGATACACTGGGGTCAGGGTGTTTGTGGTTGGATACACTGGGGTCAGGGTGTTTGGGATTGGATACTCTGGTGTAAGGGTGTTTGGGATTGGATACTCTGGGGTCAGAGTGTTTGGGATTGGATACACTGGGGTCAGGGTGTTTGGGATTGGATACTCTGGTGTAAGGGTGTTTGGGATTGGATACTCTGGGGTCAGAGTGTTTGGCATTGGATACACTGGGGTCAGGGTGTTTGTGGTTGGATACACTGGGGTCAGGGTGTTTGTGGTTGGATACTCTGGGGTCAGGGTGTTTGTGGTTGGATACACTGGGGTCAGGGTGTTTGTGGTTGGATACACTGGGGTCAGGGTATTTGGGATTGGATACACTGGGGTCAGGGTGTTTGTGGTTGGATACTCTGGGGACAAGGTGTTTGTGGTTGGATACACTGGGGTCAGGGTGTCTGTGGTTGGATACTCTGGGGTCAGGGTGTTTGGTGTTGGATACTCTGGGGTCAGGGTGTTTGTGGTTGGATACACTGGGGTCAGGATGTTTCGGATTGTATACACTGGGGTCAGGGTGTTTGGGGTCAGATACACTGGGGTCAGGGTGTTTGGGGTCAGATACACTGGGGTCAGGGTGTTTGGGGTCAGATACTCTGAGGTCAGGGTGTTTGGGATTGGATACACTGGGGTCAGGGTGTTTGGTGTTGGATACACTGGGGTCAGGGTGTTTGTGGTTGGATACTCTGGGGTCAGGGTATTTGTGGTTGTATACACTGGGGTCAGGGTGTTTGTGGTTGGATACTCTGGGGTCAGGGTTTTTGTGGTTGGATACACTGGGGTCAGGGTTTTTGGGATTGTATACACTGGGGTCAGGGTGTTTGTGGTTGGATACTCTGGGGTCAGGGTGTTTGTGGTTGGATACACTGGGGTCAGGGTGTTTGTGGTTGGATACTCTGGGGTCAGGGTGTTTGTGGTTGGATACACTGGGGTCAGGGTGTTTGTGTTTGGATACTCTGGGGTCAGGGTGTTTGTGGTTGGATACACTGGGTTCAGGGTGTTTGTGATTGGATACACTGGGGTCAGGGTGTTTGGGATTGGATACACTGGGGTCAGGTTGTTTGTGGTTGGATACTCTGGGGCCAGGGTATTTGTGTTCGGATACGCTGGGGTCATGGTTGTGTGGTTGGCTACTCTGGGGTCAGAGTATTTGGGATTGGATACACTGGGTTCAGGGTATTTGTGGTTGTATACTCTGGGGTCAGGGTGTTTGGGTTCGGATACACTGGTGTCAGGGTGTTTGGTGTTGGATACACTGGGGTCAGGGTGTTTGGGGTCAGATACACTGGAGTTAGGGTGTTTGGGATTGGATACTCTGGGGTCAGGGTGTTTTGGATTGGATACACTGGGGTCAGGGTGTTTGGGTCAGATACACTGGAGTTAGGGTGTTTGGGATTGGATACACTGGGGTCAGGGTGTTTGGGATTGGATACACTGGGGTCAGGGTGTTTCGGATTGGATACACTGGGGTCAGGGTGTTTGGGGTCAGATACACTGGAGTTCGGGTGTTTGGGATTGGATACTCTGGGGACAAGGTGTTTGGGGTTGGATTCTCTGGTGTCAGGGTGTTTGTGGTTGGATACACTGGGGTCAGGGTATTTGTGTTCGGATACGCTGGGGTCATGGTTGTGTGGTTGGCTACTCTGGGGTCAGAGTATTTGGGATTGGATACACTGGGTTCAGGGTATTTGTGGTTGTATACTCTGGGGTCAGGGTGTTTGGGTTCGGATACACTGGTGTCAGGGTGTTTGGTGTTGGATACACTGGGGTCAGGGTGTTTCGGGTCAGATACACTGGAGTTAGGGTGTTTGGGATTGGATACTCTGGGGTCAGGGTGTTTGGGATTGGATACACTGGGGTCAGGGTGTTTGGGTCAGATACACTGGAGTTAGGGTGTTTGGGATTGGATACACTGGGGTCAGGGTGTTTGGGATTGGATACACTGGGGTCAGGGTGTTTCGGATTGGATACACTGGGGTCAGGGTGTTTGGGGTCAGATACACTGGAGTTCGGGTGTTTGGGATTGGATACTCTGGGGACAAGGTGTTTGGGGTTGGATTCTCTGGTGTCAGGGTGTTTGTGGTTGGATACACTAGGGTCAGGGTGTTTGTGGTTGGATACTTTGGGGTCAGGGTGTTTGGGATTGTAGACACTGGCGTCAGGGTGTTTGTGGTTGGATACTCTGGGGTCAGGGTGTTTGTGGTTGGATACACTGGGGTCAGGGTGTTTGTGGTTGGATTCTCTGGGGTCAGGGTGTTTGTGGTTGGATACTCTGGGGTCAGGGTGTTTGTGGTTGGATACACTGGGTTCAGGGTGTTTGTGATTGGATACACTGGGGTCAGGGTGTTTGGGATTGGATACGCTGGGGTCATGGTTGTGTGGTTGGCTACTCTGGGGTCAGAGTATTTGGGATTGGATACTCTGGGGTCAGGGTGTTTGGGATTGGATACACTGGGGTCAGGGTGTTTGGGTCAGATACACTGGAGTTAGGGTGTTTGGGATTGGATACACTGGGGTCAGGGTGTTTGGGATTGGATACACTGGGGTCAGGGTGTTTCGGATTGGATACACTGGGGTCAGGGTGTTTGGGGTCAGATACACTGGAGTTCGGGTGTTTGGGATTGGATACTCTGGGGACAAGGTGTTTGGGGTTGGATTCTCTGGTGTCAGGGTGTTTGTGGTTGGATACACTAGGGTCAGGGTGTTTGTGGTTGGATACTTTGGGGTCAGGGTGTTTGGGATTGTAGACACTGGGGTCAGGGTGTTTGGGGTCAGATACACTGGAGTTAGGGTGTTTGGGATTGGATACTCTGGGGTCAGGGTGTTTGGGATTGGATACTCTGGGGTCAGGGTGTTTGTGGATGGATTCACTGGGGTCAGGGTGTTTGGGGTCAGAAACACTGGAGTTAGGGTGTTTGGGATTGGATTCTCTGGGGTCAGGGTATTTGTGGATGGATACTCTGGGGTCAGGGTGTTTGTGCATGGATACACTGGGGTCAGGGTGTTTTGGGTCAGATACACTGGAGTTAGGGTGTTTGGGATTGGATACTTTGGGGTCAGGGTGTTTGGGATTGGATACTCTGAGGTCAGAGTGTTTGTGATTGGATACACTGGGGTCAGGGTGTTTGGGGTCAGGGTGTTTGGGGTCAGATACACTGGAGTTAGGGTGTTTGGGATTGGATTCTCTGGGGTCAGGGTGTTTGTGGTTGGATACACTGGGGTCAGGGTGTTTGGGGTTGGATTCTCTGGTGTCAGGGTGTTTGTGGTTAGATACTCTGGGGTCAGGGTGTTTGGTGTTGGATACTCTGGGGTCAGGGTGTTTGGTGTTGGATACACTGGGGTCAGGGTGTTTGTGGTTGGATACTCTGGGGTCAGGGTGTTTGTGGTTGGATACACTGAGGTCAGGGTGTTTGTGGTTGGATACTCTGGGGTCAGGGTGTTTGGGATTTGATACTCTGGGGACCATATGTTGCACTTGTATAAGGAAATTAATTACGTCGGGGTGAGCTGGTTAATTAAGTGAAACGCAGGTGTTATGTCTAATCATTTGAAAGGGACTGCCTTGGAGTTATTGATCCTTCTTTTGGCAAGCTGACAATAATTTACTTGTACCTTCTCTCCACTCGCTATAAAACATGAACAGAACCAGAAACTATTCAGTTGGCATGTATTGTCTGGAGGATTGTACTGTTGTTGTGCTTGGGAATGTTACAGTCATCACGGATTGGATCCTGAACTTCCTCACTGGGAGACCACGGTCTGTTATGATCGGAAATAATATCTCCTCCTCATGACATTCAACACTGGCACACCTCAAGGATATGTGCTCAGTCCACCAATCTACTCTCCCAGCACCCACAAATATGTGGCTGGGCACACCTCAAACACCATCTATAAATCTGCTGATAACACAACTTTAGTTTGCAGAATTTCAGTTGGCGATGAGGAGGTGTACAGAGCGATATAGATCAGCTGGTTGAGTGGTATCACAGCAACAACCCTGCACTCAACATCAGTAAGTCCAAGGAATTGATTGTAGACTTCAGGAGGGGGAAGTCAAGAAAACACTCACCAGTCCTCTTTGAGGGATCAGAATTGAAAATGGTGAGCGATTTCCAGTCCCTATATGTCAACATATCTGAAGATCAGTGCTGGGCCCAGCACATTGATGCATTTACATGGAGGGCACAACAGTGGCTATATTTTATTAGGAGTTTGAGGAGAATTGTTATGTCACCAAAGACACTTGCAAATTTCTACAGATGTACAGTGGAGTGCATTCGAACTGGTTGCATCATGGTCTGGTACAGAGGGGCCACTGCACAGAATCAGAAAGTGCTACAGAAAGTTGTAAACTCGGTCAGCTCCATCGTGGGCACCAGCCTCCCCAGCATCCAGGACACCTTCAAAAGGTGATGCCACAAAAAAGCAGCCTCATTCATTAAGAAACCCCATCACCCAGGATATGCCCCCTTTTCATTGTTACCATCAAGGAGAGGGTACAAGAGCCTGAAGACACAACTCAGTGTTCAGGAACAGCTTTTTCCCCTCTGCTATCAGATTTCCAAATGGATAATGAACCCATGAACACTACTTCACCATTTCCCTCTCTCTCTCTTGGTCTCTGCACCATTTATTTAATTGAACTTTTTTGATATATACTTATTGTAATTCATAGTTTTCATCATTATGCATTACAATATACTGATGCCACAAAGACAACAAATTTCGTGACGTATGCCAGTGATATTAAACCTGATTCTACCTCCTTGAAACAATGACTAGTTTCTGAGCCTGGGGAACTGGGCTTTCATTTAAGAATGAAATGATTGCATTACCCTGTCATTAATTTTCAGATTGGCATCCCAGGGTCCAGCAGCCAATGCACTTCCATTTGATCTTCAGCAGTGTATAGCCTCCATGGGCACCTCTCAAGTTTAAGTCACATAACCTCCCTTCACGTGATTTGTCATGGAGTGCCCATCTTACAAAGGATGCCTCATCACAAATACTCTCAAACAAGCACCAAGCCCTTTGCTGGCAGAGAGAAAAGCCATCTCTGTTGGATCTCTCATTTATAATCAAACTCTGGAAGAGCTGCAGTGTGGGTAAGATAATCATCCACCTTCTTCTGGAGCACACGGGATGAGATGCGCTGGTCGCTACTGTTCAACACAGGACTCCACTGGCTGATTCTGAGGATGCACATCCTGAGCACACGCCAAGTGGGCTTCCGGTTAAAATGGCTCCACCAAACATGTGCAACAGCTTCCTGGTAGTTAAAGCAGCCAAAAACATCACTAAAAATACATTTTCTGAGGTAATTTGTGGTAAATTATGGCCACAGACAGTGAAGGGGCAAGCGATGGGGAGGCGAGTTCAGGGATGAATCATTACAGATGGAGCTCCGATGCCCGTACAGCTGGGCTGGGAGTGAGGTTGGATCACTCTGGGTGGCAATCTGATTTGAACAATGAAATCTGGGCCCAGAGCAAGTTGCTGGGTGGTGCAGTCTTGGTCCGGGGCCTTTTGCAGCAGAGGTACTCGTGTCCTAGTGCGAGGTACATTACGCTGCTTAGACAGTTTAAACGCTGACCCAGATTGGAGGTGACAGACAATTTTTCTCTCTGTCCGTGATCTTCACTCCTCTCTCCAGGGTGCCGGAGCTTTTTCCCATTCTGTTGTTTGGTCAATTTAAACACCAGCCCAGATAGACTGAAAAGACAGGGTGACATGATCAGGGTAAGAGCCAATTTCGCTCATTCTCAGCGAAGGTCATCTCCTGGATGCTGTGCTCGGTGCCTTCTAATATGACGAACTGTCTAGTGAGGCTTTGGGCTAGTCTGGGGTTCAAATCTGATGAATTTGGTTCAGAATGTTGTTGTTCACTTCAATTGTTTACGTCAGTTTTATATTTTTTTCCCAAAGTACACTGCAGATGCTGTGGTCAAAGCAACAGGTCCACATGTCCCTCCCCACAGATCTCCCACCTGGCACTTATCCCTGCATGTGTAAGTGCTACACCTGTCCCTACACCTCCTCTCTTACCACCATTCAGGGCCCCAAACAGTCCTTCCAGGTGAGGCAACACTTCACTTGTGAGTCTGTTGGGGTAATCTATTGCATCCGGTGCTCCCGGTGCGGCCTCCTCTACATCGGCGAGACCCGACGTAGATTGGGGGACCGTTTCGTCGAGCACCTCCACTCCGTCCATCACAACAGACAGGATCTCCCGGTTGCCACTCACTTCAACTCTGCTTCACATTCCCATTCAGATATGTCCATAAATGGCCTCCTCGACTGCCATGATGAGGCCAAACTCAGGCTGGAGGAACAACACCTCATATACCATCTGAGTAGTGTCCAGTCCCTTGGCAGGAACATTGAATTCTCCAACTTCCAGTAATTCCCTTCCTCTCCCTTCCCCCATCCCACTTTCACTCTGCCTCTTCCTCCAGCTGCCTATCACCTCCCTCATGATTCTGCCTTCTTCTACTACACATAGTACTTACCCCTTACATTCCTTCTTCACCTTTCCTGCCTATTCCCTCCCTGCCTCCCCTCCCCCACCCCTTGATCTTTCCTCTGATTGGTTTTTCACCTGGCACCCACCAGCCTTCTCCTTCCCACCCTCCCCCACATTCTTTATAGGGCCCCTGCCCCCTTCCTTTTCAGTCCTGACGAAGGGTCTCGGTCCAAAATGTTAACTGCTCATTTCCACGGATGCTGCCTGACCTGCTGAGTTCCTCCAGCGTGTTGTACATATTTTTTCCCTTTCTCTTGCATTTCATGTGTTGATCTTATATTTTTAAGTTTATTCAGTTTTTTTTCTTTAAATCGTGTTCTTTTGGGTTTCTTGCTTTGTGACGACCTCTGAGCAAGCAAATCTCAAGGTTGTATAATTCATACAATCTTTGATAATAAATTTACTTGAAATCTTGAAGAGTTGCTGCAAGATAATCAACTCGCTTCACTCTTCCTGAAACCCGTTGGTCTTCAAGTCGCAGGAGATGCCCGTAAGGGAATGGTGCCAGCTGAGGAATGCACTGAAACTCATGCAGCCAGTGCTGTTGGAGGGACCACAATCTGGGGTCCTCCTGTCACTGGACACAAATACGTTGGGTCATATCTGTCACCCTGTCAAACTGATGGAATATTTGTGGGTTTGAATCCTTAATCCTGCATTAAATATGGTGAATGTGGTGTTGAGTCAGGGACAGTGACAGATGACAATTCAACATGTTGTATTAAGTTACTGCACGGTATACTGTCTGAACTTTAGGCAAAAAAATGGATGGGTTATTGAGTCATGCAGTTCCACAAAGAGTGAGAATAAACATATGATCTCTGCTGTATTCCAGGCAGTTAGCCACTCCAACAAAGCAACAAGAGCTATATTGTTCTGACACTGTGATTTGATTCTCGTCGGATTTCTCCATTGACTGTCAACGACCATTAGACCAAATCAATGCTCATCAATCTTTGTAACACTTATTCCGCTAACTGACTCCAACACTGAGATGGTTGATGTCTGGTAGTTGTTGAGGACCTGACAGGGTTAAGTGTGTGGATTACAACACTCTAGATCACAGCACAGAAACATCCATCATAACTTCAGGAGCTTGGCTGGAATCAGGTAGGTAGGCAATTTCAAAGGGCTTGGCAGCTTACCTCAAACTTCCTTTTACACAAGCAATAACAGAGGGTGTTTCATGATGCAGGTGGATGCTGAGCAGGGTGTGGAAGTTATAACCGGGTGCGGTTTTTGGACTGGTTAGAGGTTAGGGGGTCAAGAGTAACTAAGAAGTTTATAGAAATAGAATAGTGACATGACACAGTCAAAGAAACATTTATTTTCTAAGTACCTACACGACCTTGAGATTAATCTTCTTGTGAACAATTACTGAAAAATAAAGAAGCAATGTCGTGTTTATGGAAAATTATACATAAACAAAGCTAGCAAACTATCAGCGTGCAAGCAAAGACAAACTGTGCAAATAATAAAAAATAAAACTGACAACATGAATTGCAGAGTCCTTGAAAGTGAGTCTGTAGGTTTGAAATCAGGTCAGAGTGGTGGTGATTGAAGCATTGGGGTGGGGGATTTCCATTAAGTGGGGTATTAAGGAAGGAAAGGAGAGCAGTGAACTCAGGGCAGAGATGAGGTGATGAGAAGACTGGAGAGATCGGAGAGAGATGAGGAATTAGCGTACTCTGCACCAAAGTGGTACACTCTGGAATGGAGTTAGATGGGCTAGTGCAAATAGTTTCAACCATGATTGGTTATTTATTGATTACAGTATATATTGAGGCACATCAAATCCACCTGTCATTCACCTGCTACCATCTCCCAAATCGACCTGGATCCCTTCCTCTGCCCGGTGTAACCTGCCGGACATCTTATATCCCTCCCTCAATCCCTCACTGTTCCTCACTATACCAACCACCTCACCCCTCTATTCACAGCCCCGAGGCAGGGTTTCACCCCAAAACATCGGCAGTTCCTTTCCCCCGGCAGATGCAGCTGAACCCGCTGAGTTCCCCCAGCAGGTTGTTTGTTGCCCTGGCTTCCAGCATCTGCGCCCTCCCCCACCCCCCCCCCCCCCGTGTTTTGCCCAAATCCTTGCCACCCAGGAGGGATCGGGGCACAGACGCGGAGCCAGGGAGAGTTAGGGCGGCTCACCGGGAGAAGGAAATGGAATGGTAGCTCAATGGAGTTGGTTTGGGAATGATGGGAGGAAACTCTAGCAGGGTGGGGGTGGGAACAGAGGCAAGGATCGCCTGAACTGAATGTTCTGACCTGATGCTATAAATTCTAAGATCTGGAATTTACACCTGCAGTAGCGAGAACATAAGGCCTTAGGACATGATGCCAGAACCAGGCCATTCTGTCCACCAAGTCTATACTACCATTCAATCATTTCTGATTTTGTTTTCAACTGTATTCTCCTGTCTTCACCCTATAACCCTTAACCCTTCCCACTATACCATCAGGAACATACACACCTCTAACTTCAGTACAGCCAATGACCTGGCCTCCACAACAAATTCCACAGATTCTCCCACCCTTCAGCTGAAAAAATTCTTCCTCATCTCATTTCTAAAGGGGTATCCCTTTATTCCAAGGATGTGCCCTCAAATCCTGGACTCCCCTACTAATGAAAACATCCTCTCCACATCCACTCTATCCAGGACCTTCAGCACCTGATAGGTTTCAAAGAGATTCCCACCAGCCTTCTGAGCTCTGTCAAGTGGAGGCCCAGCCACATCAAAGGCAACTTCGACTGTCGCCACCAACTGATCCCTGAAAATGTGGCTCTTATGCAGGAGGTAAAGCAGGATCTTTAATTACTCTCTCTAAAGTAGAGAAGGTTAATGGCTAATGTTATCTCCACAGGTAGTAATTGCAAAATGTTCTCTTTTTCACTCATATTCTTGCTTTTTTTTCAAATAATTGTTTAAGCATCTTCCTTAATCTTGTTTAGTGTGGCTCTCAGTGAACTGAGTGTACATTTATAATCTTCATTCTGCTGTAGCCTATTCGCTTTAAGATTCAATGACTTGTACGTTCGGAGATGCTCTTCTGCACATCACTATTGCAATGTGTGATTATTTGAGTTGCTGCTGCCTGCCTTTCAGCTTGGACCAGTCTGGCCATTCTCCCCTGACCTCTCTCATTAACAAGGCGTTTTTGCCCTCACAGCTGCCACTCACTGGATGCTTTCTTTTTTTTTTGCGCTATTCTCTGTAAACCCTAGAGAAAGGCGTGTGCAAAAATCACGGGAGATCAGCAGTTTCTCAGATACTCAAACCACCCCTTCTGTCACCAGCAATCACTCCATGGCCAAAGTCACTCAGATCACACATTTTTCCCCATTTCAATGTTTGGTCTGAACAACAACTGAACCTCTTGACCGTGTCTGCATGCTTCTCTGCACTGAGCCGATTGGCCGATTGGCCGATTGGCTATTTGCATTAATGAGAAGGTGTACATAATATTGAGTGTAGAGTTTTAAATTGAATGCTTTTTACTTCAGTCTACTTGCCAGTAGAACTGGTTTTGAACGTGACGGATCTTCTTGAGCTCCCGATTACAACACATTGATGCAATCACAAAAGAGTCTCACCAGTGGCTCCACTTCGTTAGGAGCTTGAGGAGATTTGATATGTCACCAAAGGCTCTTACAAATGCACAGTGGAGAACATTGCACCATGACCTGCCATGGAGGCTCCAAGGCACAGGATCGCAAGAGGCTGTCGACTCAGCCAGTTCCACCACAGTCACAAATCGCCTCATCATTGAGGACATCTCCAAGAGGAAATGCTCCAAGAAGTCAGCGTCCATCAATAAGGCCCCTCGCCGTCAGCGTATACCCTCTTCTTATTATTAGCACTGGAGAGGAGGTACTTCTCCTGAAGACCCAAGTTTAGTAATTTAGAAACCGCTTCTTCTCCTTCACCATTGGAGCTCTGAATGGACTCTACCATGTTAAATTCTTTTTTTTTTGCACTGTTTATTTACTTTGCAATTTATAGTGACTTTATCCAGCTCTTTGCACTGAACAATTAATTTCATATCGTCTAAGTCAGCGATGGTAAGTCTGATTCTGATTATTATTATGATTCTTGGCTAGTGACGGATGTCAGCAGAGGTGAAATCCATGCCAGGTCTAAAGAGGGTGAGAGGTAGAGAGTGCTGTTTCGTTGAGGCTGATTCTGAGATGTGTGCACACAGGAAGCCCCAGTAGGGGGCGTGCATCTCCATCAGGCAGCGAAAGAGCCAGATGCTCAAAGGGAAAGAAGCCAGTCCTCAGATACTGGCGTTGGCTCACAGACCTTATCCCAGGCTCTGCTCATCAAACCACCCTGTCTCCGGATCCTGCGGCCACTGGTTCTCAGTGAAATAGAGCCACAGAGTCATACAGCACCGAAACAGGCCTTTTGGCCCATCTGGTCCATTCTGAACAAGATGCCCCACAAGCCTGACCCATTTACCTGTGACTGACCCATATCCTTCCCAACCTTTCTTATCCATGTACCTGTCAAAGTACCATTTAAATGTTGTTAATGCACCTGTCTCTGGCAGCTTATTGCATGTGTGGATCACTCTCTGAGTTAAAATGTTGCCCTTCAGGTTCCTATTAAATATTTCCCCTCTCACCCTAAAATTAAACCCACTCGTCTTTGATTTCCCCTACCCAGGGTAAAAAAAAATGTCTGTGTGCATTCATCCTATCTATGGCTTCCTGATTTTATACACCTCTATAAAGTGACCCTTTATTTTCCTTGCTCCAGTGAATAAAGTCCTAGCCTGCTCAACTTCTCTCTCTATCTCAATCACTCCAGTCCTGGCCAAATCTTCATAAATCTTTTCTGCACTCTTGCCAATTTGATGACATCTCTGATGACACCAGGGCAGTCAGAACTGAATATGCGTCCTCGTCAGTCTCTCAAAATGGTGCAAAGTAAGCGGGCAATTCCTTCTCCAACAGTTCCTAGCACCCCTTATCATGATTTCCCCTTACATTCCTTCTTCACCTTCCCTGCCTATCCCCTCCCTGCTTCCCCTCTCCCCACCCCTTGATCTTTCCTCTTATTGGGTTTTCACCTGGCACCTACCAGCCTTCTCCTTCCCACCCTCCTCCCACCTTCATTATAGGGCCCCTGCTCCCTCCCTCTTCAGTCCTGATGAAGGGTCTCGGCCTGAAACATTGACTGCTCGTTTCCACGGATGCTGCCCGACCTGCTGAGTTCCTCCAGCGCGTTTTGCGTGTTGCTTTGACCACAGCACCTACAGTGTACTCTGTGTTAACATTGAAAATTTATTGCACCATAGCTCCTCCCTGGTGATTCTGTTATTTAAGTTTTTAACAGAGGTCACTAGAGAGGGAGGAGGAAATATTTGGCTCTCTGGAGAATGGGTTTCCAGAGAAATCTAACCAACTTCCTGGAATTTGCTTCAATTAAAAGCAAACAAGGCAGCAGATGGCAGTAATCTTTGATTACTCCAAGATGCGTAAAGTCCTCCCTACACTAGGCATTGCCTTTTCATCTCAGAACTCTCATACCATGGCTGGTCCAGGATACTCTGTTGCCAGGCAGTGCATGGGAACAAGACTTCAATAGTGCTGAGCCTGACTGGTGAATAGTTTAGGGCAAAGCACAGCTTAGTAACAGGACAACCTTTTTGTCCTTCTTTCAGAAGTGCTGTGAATTCTTTCCCTCTCCAGTACATATCCTACCCAGGAGGATAATCGAACTGCAAATAAGATCAGCGGGGTGTAATGTAGTCTAGATAACAGCAGCTCATCTTGGCCCCTGCACTGACCCTCTCGAATGGAAGATTCACTAGAAAATTGGCTTC
This sequence comes from Hypanus sabinus, assembly GCF_030144855.1. Taxonomy (NCBI): domain Eukaryota; kingdom Metazoa; phylum Chordata; class Chondrichthyes; order Myliobatiformes; family Dasyatidae; genus Hypanus; species Hypanus sabinus. The sequence continues at coordinate 53,655,210 of NC_082723.1, forward strand.
ATCTGGTGGGACAGCCCACAGCAGAGCATATGACTTAATGGCCTCGCTGTTAAGCTGTTGTCGCTTGTGATTGCCATTACATCAAAAAAAAATTAAAGCAAATACGAGACTTCTGAAGGTGTGTTGTTTAACGGGTTAAGTTGAGTTTCCTCCCATATTCACAAGTACAAGCGTGCGCAGATGCAATTGAAAACTTCAGTGCAGTAGCATCTCAGGCACACAGCATTGCATCCTGACTCCCGAACCTTGAAGCAGTAGTCAGTTGCAGCTTTTTGAACTTTCTCCACTGAGGACTTTTGTAACCTTTTCATCAAAATGAAGGAGAATCCACAAGAGAATGTATGAATTAGTCCAGTGTTGTGCAAGCTTGACACTGTTATGCTTTGTCACATGATCATTAGACAATGTTTTCCACTCCAGTGGAAAGCCGTTTCACCAGAGCAAATACCACGGAGCTGGAGAACCTATGGGGAATGAAACAGACTTTGTGTGGGAATCAGGGAAGGATAAATGCAGACACCTGTACGTTTTTGTTCTTAAACTGACATTAAAGCTCAGCCCCTTAAAGTGAATGAGGGCACATCTGTCCTGGTCCCAACATATAGATGCCATCACAAGGGAGGTTCACCAGCATCTTCACTTTCTTAAGAGTTTAAGGAAGCTTGTCACCAAACTCTCTAGCAAGCTTCTACGGATATACTGTTGAAAGTATCCTGAATGGTTGCATTATAGCCTGATATGGCATTTCAAATGCACAGGAACAAAAGAAGCTGCAGAGAGTAGGGGACTCAGCCCGTATTATCATGAGTACATCCTGTCCCACCACAGTGTTATCTATTGGAGGCATTGCCCCAAGAAGGCAACATCTGTCCTCAACGATTCCCTCCAGCCAGGCCAACTCACCTTGCAGCTACCATCAGGCAGGTGGTACTGATGCCTGATGCCCCACACCACCAGGCTAAAGAACAGCTACTTCTCTTAACCATTTGCTTCTGGAACCATCTGGCACAACCCTGATTATCAGGGTTTTAACGACACAATGACCACTTTGACCACTTTGCGTTATAACAGACTTTGTGCCAATTTTATTCTAATGGTGTTCTTCCTTGCAAAAAAAAAGTGTATAATTTATCGTTAAGTTTTGTTTCTCTTGTGAATGCTGTGAATATGATGCCATGTGCTTGTAAGATTTTTCATTGCACTTGCACAAAGTTCAACATTGCAAACGGGGGACGTTCTGCTGATGCTGGAAATCCGAGCAATACACACAAATCACTGGAGGAATTCAGCAGGCCAGGCAGCATCTATGGAAAAGAGTACTGTCAACGTTTCAGGCTGAAACATTTCAGCAGGACTGGAGAAAAAAAACTGAGGAGTAGATTTGAAAGGTGGGAGGAGGGGAGAGAGGAACACCAGGAGATAGGTGAAGCCTGGAGGGGGAGGGATGAAGCAAAGGGCTAGGAAGTTGATTGGTGAAAGAGACAGAAGGCGATGGAAGAAAGAAAAAAGTTGGGGGGGGGAGCACCAGAGGGAGGTGATGGGTGGGCAAGAAAATAACATTAGAAAGGGACAAGGGGACTGGAAATGGTGAAGTGGGGGGAGGAGAGGCATTTCTAGAAATTTGAGAAATCAATGTTCATGCCGTCAGGTTGGAGGCAACCCAAATGGAATATGTGTTGTTCGTCCAACCTGAGTGTGGCCTTATCCCAACAGTGGAGGAGGTTCAACATTGACTTTGGATTATATGAAAAGATGTCCCATGAGTTCAGTTTTAAATGGATAAGCTTTAATGTCTTGGGCATTTGGCATACTGTATAGCTCATCGATCATGTTCAATCAACTGTCCTAAGGTAAGGTAACAAGATCTAGGCCCAATCAGTAGGAGAGATTTGAGTCATGATGTGATGTAATGGTAGAGAGCTGTCACCACTAATCATAAATTCCTAATCTAGAAGAATGTTGGGTTCAAATCTCACTTCAGGACATCAATGCTGACATTTTGGCAAAGCAAAGTGTTCACCTGAGATTCAGGTCACTGAACATAATCTAATGGTATTATCAGAAGTGCGGAGGAATTCTTTCCATTGTTCTGGTTTGATCATCCCACAAGTATGAAAGAAGATCATAAACAGAAGAGATTCTGCAGATGCTGCAAAACCAGAGCTACACACACAAAATGCAGGAGAAACTCAGCAACTCAGGCAGCATCAATGGAGAGGAATAAGTAGTCGATGTTTCGGGCTGAGACCTTTCATCAGAACTCAATTTGGCCCAAATGCCGAAATGCCAAAGTGCCTGTCATGTCTGAGCAACAATTGAATTAAAAGCACACACGTGGGAGCTTTAACTAGTGTTTTCACATTGCAGAAAGAGAGAGAGTATGCATAGACAACAGATCACTGTGCACAGGTAAGTTTTCAGTTCATACGTGGTGCTAAGGCTATTTCACTGCCTAAAAGAAATAGTTCCATACATTACATCTCCTCCTCATTTAAATTAATTAGTGCATAAAACTGTACACGTAACGCAGTGTTCAACTTCCCTTTAACAAACCATATGCAAAAATCAAGCTTTCACAATAACAGTCCATTACTAACTTCACTATACTAAAGATTCGGTCTTTTGGGTGCCAATCTGTTTCATTCAGGATAGTGTCTTTGGACCTATTGAGTAGCATCAGGTTTGGCCAGTATCTTGACAAAGACAGCATTTTCTGATGCAGATGTAACATCAGTGACATCATCACTGAGAGACACCATAATGTGTCCGTCTTGTTGGATGCAGTCAACTCAGGTGTATTCTTTGGCTCAGCATTCAGTATCGGTCTACATGACATCTCCACGTCTGATCTCCAACATCCACTGTGTACATCAGAGGTAGTTCTTGTAGCTATCCTACTGGATGTCCACTTGTCTTCTTGGTAATCACGCACAAGGACTTCCTGTCCAACATCAAAGATCCTAGCTGATTCACCTGGCAACTGGCTGAACTGTTAATTCTGCACTTCCCTCCGCAGATCTGGTTTCTGGAGGTCTATGTGAGATCCGAGATTACTGCTCATGAACAGCATTGCAAGTGTTTGATTTGTTGCTGCATGATCATAAGACCATATGATATTGGAGCAGAATTAGGCCATTTGGCCCATTGAGTCTGCTCTACCATTTCCTCTTGGCTGAACCAATTTTCCTCTCAGACCCAATCTCCTGCGTTCTCCCCGTATCCCTTCATGCCCTGACCAATCAAGAATCTATCAACCTCTGCCTTAAATATATATAAAGACTTGGCCTCCATAGCTGCCTGTGGCAAAGAATTCCACAGATTCATCACTTTCTATCTAAAGAAATTCCTCCTCATCTCTGTTCTAAAAGGACACCCCTGTATTCTGAGGCTCTGTCCTCTGGTCTTAGACTCTCCCACCATAGGAAAGATCCTCTCCACACGCACTCTATCAAGGCCTTTCACCATTCAATAGGTTTCAATGAGGTCACCCTCATTCTTCTGAATTCCAGTGAATACAGGCTCAGAGTCATCAGACTTTCTTCATATGATAAACCATTCAATCCTGGCCTAATGTTCATGACCTTTTTTGAACCCTCTTCAGTTTCAGCACATCCTTTCTCAGATAAGGGGTCCAAAACTGCTCACGATACTCCAAGTGAAGCATTGCCAGTGCTTTATAAAGTCTCATCATTACATCCTTGCTTTTATATTCTAGTCCTCTTGAAACGAAAGCTAACATTGCAATTGCCTTCCTCACCACCGACTCAACCTGCAAGTTAGCCTCTAGGGAATCCTGCACAAGGACTCCCAAGTCAATTTGCATCTCAATTTTTTGTACTTTCTTTCCATTTAGAAAATATTCAACCCTTTCATTTCTTCTCCATGAATAGAGTTCCACTACAGAAAAAGGGAATTGTCCATCATGAGCTGCAGAGAAATGTCCACCTTGTCCATATCTTTAATGGACTTCTTGAAGGTTTGGATAGTTAACCTATTTCAACTAGCCCATTTGTTGCTGAGTGGCGAGGACCTGACTTGAAATGTTTAACGCCATTTTTCTTCTAATGTGTATTGCAGTCCGTTGTGACTCACAGTTTGTTCTGGTAGGCCAAATCTGGAGAAGATAGTGCTCAGAACAGAAAGTCTTTTCTAATATGGTTGACTTCATTGGTATGACCACAGGCCACTTTAAACGAGCATCCACAGCAATCTCACTTCAGCACATCGGTGCTGACATTTTGGCAAAACAAAGTGTTGGCTTTGAGATTCGGGTCACTGAACATGATCCAATGGTATTAGATGCTGCCTGACTAGCTGAGCTCCTCCAGCATTTTGTGAGTGTTGAAAGAAGACCATCCGGTCAGTATCTCAACCCTGTCTGTGGGAGCTTGCTCTGCAGAAACAGGCTGTCTGAACAGTGACCACACTCCTTCATTGACTTTAGACACACTGAGATTCAGCTAAGGACAGCCTGCCCTTATTCATTCAGCTAGTTCATCTGCTACAAAGGCAGCTAGATGATACAAAACACAGGTTACGTATTTGTTTAAGAAGGGGAAAAAAAGAGGTTATGTGTAACATTTACTTCAGAATAGCCGGGAAAGAGGAATGATTACAATCAGATCAGTCATTATCATTAAATGGGGGGCCAGGCTTAAAGCTTGAAGAGCCTACCCATTCTACTCCTTTGGCCCGAAACGTCGACTGTACTCTTTTCCTAGATGTTGCCTGGCCTGCTGAGCTCCCCCAGCATTCTGTGTGTGTTCCTCCTTCTCCTACCTTTTACGTGCATAGCCGGTCTACTAAACCTCGTTCTTCTCTCATTCTGATTCCTTAACTCCTCCATTTCTTTTGCCTCTTCAGTGCCATCTATCTGCGAGCTGCTCCGCGTCCACGGAGCCATCAGTAGAAGCCTGAGTCGTAGATGGCAATGGGAAAACCTGAAGGAGAGAACTTCTCAATGAGCTGACCAATACTTATCCCTCATTATCACGTAGTCCTCCCTGACCTCTTGTTGTGGTGAACTTTGACCATCGGATCATAGAGTTATAGGGGATCACAGAGCCATTCAGCATCGAAACAGGTCCTTCTGCCCATCAACACCATGCTGACCATTTACACTAATCTTATATTAATTTGATTTTTTATTCTCGCCATATTCTCATCACCTTCCACCAAATTCCATCACTCACCTATATGCTGCGGAAATTTACAACAGCAAGTTAGCCTGCCGATCCACATGCTTTAGGAACGTGGAAGGAAACCAGAAAACGTGGAGGAAACCCACGTGGTCACGGGGAGGGTGTGCAAATTCCACCCAGTCAGTTCTGGAGATCAAGACTGAATCCAGGTGTCTGGAGCTGAGTGGCCAGTGGCTCTACCAGCTGCTCCAATTTCCTGCACCATCACATCAACCACGTTTCAAAAGCACCTCATACTTCCAACGCGCTGTGGACAATAGACAGTGCAGTGGAGGTGCGGACAATCTGGTCTGGTGGCGTGAGTGTGGTCTCAGTAGTTCAGTCGGCCAGCCATTGGGATGATGGAGAGTTCTGGATAATGGACGATAAGGAGTCAGTCGTCAGGGAGATCAGTTTGTGGGAGGTGGAGCTGCAGTGAAGGCCCTGGATGGTGGGGTAATGTGTAGATACCAGGGGACAGGAGGTAAATCGTGGATTTTAATCTTGTTAGGCTATTAGTTCCCCTCTAGTTCAGGTGCAAATCATCCCTTCTGTACAGGTCCCACTTGACTGGAAGAGAACCCAATGATCCAAAAATATGAAGTCCTTCCTCCTGCACCCACTCCTTAGCCACATGTTAATCTGAATGATTTTCCTATTTCTGGTCTCACTAGCACATTGCACAGGTAGCAATCCTGAGATCACAACCCTGGAGCACAACTTAGTACCTAACTCCCCAAACTCACTTTGCAGAACCTTGTCATCCCTCCTACCCATGTCAGAGTCATGCGTGAGTGAATGGCAGAACAGACTCAATGGGCCGGGTGCCCTGATACTGCTCTGATGTCTTATGGTTTAAAGGGCTTGGATTATCATCCATTTGTATTTATATAACCTATTAATCATGTATTCTCAAACTCTCTGTATCTATGTTTCTCTTATGTTTGTTTAAAATTAATAAAAATATATTAAAAAAAGGCTTATTGCCTATCACCCAGGGATTGCACAAAGCCCTTGTGAACGAAGTAGAGCACCAGGCCTAATGGCAAATTAGCCTTGATTATAACGATAGCAATGCACACAAAATGCTGGAGGAACTCAGCAGGCCAGGCAGCATCTATGGAAAAGAGTAAACAGTCGATGTTTCGGGTGGAGACCCCTCATCAAAATCCTCTCTCACTGCTCTTCCTCTGGGATCTCTGCTCCCCTCGATTCTTCGACCACGTGCTCACCCGGACTGGCTTCCACAGCCACGTATCCTTCCTGGGAACATATCTTTGCCGCCATCTTGTTCCACATGGCTTCCAGGTCCATTCTGAAGCTGCTCGATTTGGACCCTCTGAGGACTCCAAGTAGTCACATTCAATTGTCTGCTTCTCCCGCTGTGTTCTACGTGCTGTGCCTTCTGCCATGAAGAGGTACCTGCGGTCCTTATCCCAGTCACTTTCACAATTTTGGGATTCGCTCTCCGCCGCCTGCAACCTGCGGTACTTCGCCTTTCTCTCATCCCGCAAAGACTGGAAGATCGCCCACCTACAGACTGCAGAACCTGCTGTCTCCAACGCCGGCAGCCACGGACATCCCCAGACCGCAGTCCCTGCTGTCGACCTCAATGGTTCTAACGATACCGAGCAGATTCAGAACCCGACTCCACCGCCATCAATGCCGGTTCCAATGACCACGGACACCTCCAAAGTGCTGATTGCGCAACCTCCAACCCCAACTCCAGCCTGGACCTTAACCGACAGCACCTCACCGGGTCTTTACGCACTGCCGCTGGAACCCCCATCTCCCTCTCCCACCCCCCACCACTCTGCATCCTGTGTCTCTCAGGGCTCTCTGCCAGCTCTGCAGTCCTCAGAGACTCCATCTTCCTCTCACCCCACATCCCCTGAACACCCCAACCCTCCCCTCTCCTCAAAAAAAAAAGTCCTGATGAAGGGTCTCATCCCGAAACATCGACTGTTTACATCCATAGATGCTGCCTGGCCTGCTGAGTTCCTCCAAGTGTGTTGCTTGGACTTCCAGCATCTGCAGATTTTCTCTTATTTTTTAATATAATGATGTCTGGTTATCATTCCCAAACTCATGTTAGACTAATTTATTTACCTGTGTTAAACTGGTCACCATCCTTTACACACAAAATGCTGGTGGAACACAGCAGGCCAGACAGCATCTGTAGGGAGAAGCGCTGTCGACGTAGGGTCTCGGCCCGAAACGTCACCAGCGCTTCTCCCTACAGATGCTGCCTGGCCTGCTGCGTTCCACAAGCATTTTGTGTGTGTTGTTTGAATTTCTAGCATCTGCAGATTTCCTCGTGTTTGCACCATCCGTTACTGTGGTTCATTGCCTGATTAGCTGCTGGTTTCACAGATGGACAGCTTGCAACACATTTAATTAAATATCCAGTATTGGCTTCACTGCTCCATGGCATTTGGACTGGATTAATGACATTACAGCAGGAGTATTTCTCTGTTCCAGGAATCCAGCCACACTTCCTTATTCTTTCTGTGCTTGTTACATAAGCACATCCTGAATTGTAGAGAATTAAAATACAAGTTCTCAAAGTTCTCCTTTCCTTGTCCCAGAGTCTGTGGGTGAGGTGTTCCTGTTTAAGATCAGTACAGACTTGTTACAATGCACTTTAACCAAGTTGCTTCTCTTTCCCCGTTACTGACGTACTTTAGACATGGTATCCTTTGGCAATCTCCCCAGCTGGCTGCATATCTCAAGGATATTTCATGGGCTTGCTGCTATGGCATTGTTTGCTGTATTGAGCTGAGATCTGGCACCGAGATTGAATTAATTGCCTGTGAGCTGCTTTAGATTTGTGTTTGAGTCACAGCCGAGCTCCGTATTGGATACTGATTGCGCCGCTCCACTTGAAGACGGATGTCTTTGTGTAAGTCGTCAGTTTCAGACCTCATTGCACATTAAAACTCATCAAAAATGACAAGCTTATTCCCACGTCATAGGAGCAGCCATGCCAAGCCCACTCTACCTTTGTATGGATTGCTGGCTGCTTGCTGCTTGCATTTTTTGACCTCCTTAGTACATTGGCAGATTTAGGGGTACCAATCCAGCAGCAGTATTTGAAAGTCAACAAGCTGAAACCTTAACTAAGTTTTTCTACCCACAGCTATGTCCTGACCTGCTGTGTATCGCCTGACGTCCTGATGATTTTGTTTTCAGCATTTGCAGAATTTTGCTGACAGTGTTTAGGATCTTGACTGTTGAAACATAGAAAAGAGGAGCAGGAGTAGGTCATTCATACCCCAGGTCTGTTCCACCAAGCAACACCATCAAGCCTGTTGCACCATCCAACACCATCAGGTCTGTTCCAGCATGCAATATCATCAGGTCTGTCCCACTATGCAACATCATCAGATCTGTTCCACCATCTAGTATCATCAGGTCTGTTCCACTATGCAACATCATCAGATCTGTTCCACCATCTAGTATCATCAGGTCTCTTCCACCATGCAACATCATCAGGCCTGTTCTACCATCCAACGCCATCACATCTGCTCCACCCATCAGGTCTAACCATCCAATTCAGTACCCACTACACACTTTCTCACCTTAATTGACATAGAGTGGTTGTAAGTCTCCAAACTGGGCAAAACCAATTGCAGCACAAATTACAACAATGTTCCGAAAGAACATTATGGTTCAAGTTTGTGTTCAAATTTCAGGTGACCGCAGTGGTAAAACCTCCTGCACTCCAGTGAACATGGTCAGTGTATTTGTATGTTACTGTTTCTCTTTCCACTTGTGGTTAAAAAGTACTACTTGATGCATTGCAGTGGTAAGCACATGCATAAAATCTATAGTTAAATAACCAAAGGAGATTAATTTACCAGTTCATAGGCATGTACGTCACTTTCCTAGGAAACTAAATAGCTTTTAATGTTTAAATGGACGTCTATTAAGTGGATGTTCATTGGTGTCATGATAGATTACAAACAGCTTAATATGAAGAACCTCCTTGAGGATCAGAATTAGGTACAAATAGTGGAAAATGGTCATGGAAATGCAAAACATGGCAGTGTTGTGAGAAGAAGTTTGACTTCAAACCCACTGTATATTCTAGTAGCTCCTGAGAGTGCAAAAACTGAAGTTATATCCAACAGAGCTTAAGCTTGAAACTATGAGCAAACACAAGGAAATCTGCAGATGGTGAAAATTCAAGCAACACACACAAAATGCTGGTGGAACACTGCAGGCCAGGCGGCATCTGTAAGGAGAAGCACTGTCAACGTTTCTGGCCGAGACCCTTCATCCTGGGTCTTGGCCCAAAATGTCAACAGTGCTTCTCCTTATAGATGCTGCCTTGCCTGCTGTGTTCTTCCAGCATTTTGTGTGTGTTGCTTGAAGCTATGAGCTGGTTTCATTGCGGTATGGCAGAGTTTATTGCTTTTGGTGGGACCATTGAGTATAGGAGTTGGGATGTTATGTTGAAATTAGAAAGATGTTGGTGAGGCCTAATTTGGAGTATTCTGTGCAGTTCTGGTCTCCTACCTACAGGAAGGATATTAATAAGCTGGAAAGAATGCAGAGAAAATTTACAAAGATGTTGCCAGGACTGAGTTATAGAGAAAGGTTGAACAGGTTAGGACTTTATGGAGTGCAGGAGTGTGAGGGGAGGTCCTATAATGGTATACAAAATTATGAAGGGCATAGATTTCTCCCCTCTGGTAGGTGAGTCCAGAATCCAAGGTCATAGGTTTAGGTTGCAAGGTGAATGGTGAAATATTTAAGCAGAGTCTGAGGGGGGCTTCTTCACCTAGAGGGTAGTTCAGTGTAGAACAAGCTGCCCATAGAAGTGAGTTCAATTTTTTTTTCAAAATCAGTATCAGAACCAGAATCAGGTTTAATTATAGCAGCATACGTCATGATTTTGTTTGTTTTGCAGCAGTAGTACATTGCAATAAATGAAAACATTTAAATACTATAAATTACAAAAAGAGATATATATAGATAGATAGATATAGTTAAATAAATGGTGCAGAGAGAGAGAGAGAGAGACAAATGGTGAAGTAGTGTTCATGGGTTCATTATCCATTTGGAAATCTGATAGTGAGGGGGTAAAAGCTGTTCCTGAAATGTTGAATTGTGTCTTCAGGCTCTGGTATCTCCTCTTTGATGGTAGCAATGTGAAGAGGGAATGTTCTGGTTGATGGGGGTCCTTTTATTCTCCCTTTCAAAGTGTGCATAAAAGGCATGGATCTCAGCTGGGAGTGAAGCATCACAGCCATTCATGATGTTAGGTTTCTCTTTGCAGAAAGTAATGGACTGCAAACCCTGCCAGAGCTGATGTGCATCTGATTCCATCTCTAAACTCAACTGGAATAGTTTCTACGCCCTTAAAATACCTTTGCAGGCCATGCCTGGACTTTTTGTATCGTTCTGGATCACCAGTCTTGAATGCCACAGATCTAGTGCTCAGCAGACAATGAATTTCCTGGTTTCTCCATGACTTTTGATTTGGGTACTATATGTCCAGTATGTTTTCAAAGACACACACTCATCCACACAGATCTTGATGAAGTCAGTGAAAACTGTGGAGTAATCATTCAGGTTCAAAGATAACTCCCTGAATATTGTCCAGTCCACATCTCAAAGCATTCTTGTAAATGCTCCTCCACCTCCATACCTTCTTAACTGTAACACTTAAGAGAAGTGTGGATAGGTACATGGATGAGAGACATGTGGAGGACTATGTAAGTAGATGGGTCCAGGTAGAATACCAGGCTGGCATGGACTAGATGGGCCAAAGGATCTATACTTGTGTGGTAGTACTCTATTACTCTATGGCCAAGCTGAATAGCTGATTGACTGTTGAATTGTCAACATGGCAACTGCGTGGTCCATTATTGGCAATGAGTTTAAGGAAAGGTTTGTTGGCCCCTGGAGAAGATCCAGAGCTGGTTCACAAGAATGATTCCTGGAATGAAAGGCTTAACATATTTGGAACATTTGATGGCCATGGGATTGTACTCAGTGGAGTTCAGAAGAATGAAGGAAGGTGTCATTGAAATGTACCAGACTCTGAAAAGCCTGGACAGAATGGATTTAGAGAAGGTATTTCCATTCATAGGAGAAGCTAGGATCCAAGAACACAGCCTCAGAAAAGAAATGAAGCTATACTCAGATGAGGAAGATCTTGAAGCTCAGCTGAGGAAAAAAATTTCAACCAGACAGAGGTGAATCTATGGATTTCATTGTTACCTAGGGCAGTGGAGGTCAAGTCAGTGAATTTATAGATTCTTGATTGGTAAAGGGTTATGGAAAGAAAGGTAGAAGAACGGGGTTGGAAAAGAATCTGTCACAATTCAATGGTGGAGCAGACTTTATTGGCAATTAGCCTAGTTCTGCTCCTCTATCTTATAGATATGGTCCTATGTTGGAAACCTGAAATAAAAAGCAAAATGCTAGAATTGTTCAACAGGCTAGCCAGCATCACTGGAGAGACCATAGAGTTAATTTTGGAGGCCGGAGATAATTCTTGACTCCAAATATTTACTTTGTTTTTCAGCAAGTTTTTGTCATCTTCCTTACATCCCAACACTAAGAAATTCTCTTTTTTTGTATCATTCTTTATTAATTTATCTAAGACACAATCATTGGATGCGATCAGCAAGTCAAGTGTGAACATAGCACATTTTGTGTATGACACGTGTGTATACTGTATGGAAGCTGCACCGTAACATTTGTCACTGTAAGCTGCAGATCTGATGGCACCTTCTCTATTCCCATTGCAGTTATGTACTTCATGAAAACTACACAGGCCAATTATTCAATAGTGGACATTTCCCATATGGACCCTGCAGTGGGTCTGAAAACAGATCCAACTTGTTTCCTCCCAGATGGTTCCACAGTCTTTCCTCTGGGGGGTAATTGTTCTTCATGTTCTTTAGAAAGAGACCCAATTAGCAAGGACCCTGCACCCCAGCACTCATCTCTTGTCAGACAAGAACTGCAGGTGCTGCATGGTGCATGTGCATCTTCTCAAATTTGTCCCACGATTGAAGCAACAGTTCCCAGTGAATCTTGAATGGCACAAGACCACACGGGAAAGTTGAACCACACTCCATTCTGGGCTTTGTCCATGGTTGTCCATTGTTGAAGAACAGGTGGTACAGGCCCTTCAACAAAACTGATGGGAAAGCATTGCACAGGAAAACTGCAACACAGCTTTAGTCACTGAACTTCTAGTCCTAAAACATTTCTGTAGATTTTTCCTGATAAACTACTTTTTTTTAAAGTGCATTTATTATTTCCACATGAACAGAAGAAAATAGGAGAGGGAGTATTTGATTTGATCATGACTCATTTGCCCCAGGCTTCAACCCTTCTTCTATGCCAGCTCCACAGAGTGCCTAATTCAAAAATCTACCTAGCTTTACTTTAAATATCTCTAATGATCCAGTATATCCAACATAGAGAATTCCAGAAAATCACCACACTCTGAGTGTAGAAATTACTATGCAGCTTAGTTTTTAAATGACTATTTCCTTACCTTGTAACCATCTCCTTTATTCTACTATGGGTAGAAGCATCTCAACATGTACTCCATTGTATCCGCTTAGGATCCTATTTATTTCAATAGAATTATCCCACATCCTTCTAAGCTCTATATAAGAGCATAAGACATAGGAGCAGAATTAGGCTAGTTGGCCCATTGAGCTTGCTCCGCTATTCAAATACGGTTGATCCTTTCTTTTTATCTCCTACTCAACCCCAGTTCCCGGCCTTCTCCCCATAACCTTTGATGATGTGTCCCATCAAGAGCCTATGAATTTCTGCCTTAAAAGCACCCAACAACCTGGTCTCCACAGCTTCATGTGGCAACAAATTCCACAAATTCACCGCAAATTTCTTTGCATCTCTGTTTTGAAAGGGCACCCCTCTATCCTGAGGCTGTGCCCTCTTGTCCTAGACTCTCCCACCATGAGAAACATCCTTTCCACAATTACTCTCTCTAGGCTTTTCAACATTCAAAAGTTTTCAGTGAGATCCCCCCTCATCTTTCTGAGTACAGACCTAGAGCCATCAAATGTACCTCATATCTTAACCCTTTCATTCCTGGAATTGTCCCTGTGAACCTCCTCTGGACCCTCTCCAATGCCAGCACGTCTTTTCTAAGATGAGGGGCCCACAGTATTCCAGGTGAGGCCACACCAGGGCCTTATAAAGCCTCGGCATCACATCCCTGCTCTTGTATTCTAGACCTCTTGAAATGAATGCTAAAGTGGCAGTTACCTTCCCCAATCGCCAACTCAACCTTCAAGTTAACCTTCAAAGTGTATTTTCAGATTTAGAAAATAGACTGCACATTTATTTCAAATTGCATGATCATGTATTTTCCAACATTGTATTTTATTTGCCACTTTCTTGCCCATTCTCCTAATCAGTCTACCTTTTTCCTCAACACTACCTGCCCCTCCACCAATCTTCATATCATCTGCAAGCTTGGCAACAAAGCTATCTATTCCATTATTCAAATCATTTATATCTGGACAACCCTCTCATCCCAGGAATTAGCTGGCTGAATCTATCTTGGACTGCCTACGATGTTGATGCATCTATTCTTAAATAAGGAGTGTGCAATAGTCCAGCCTCACCCAAAACGATTGGAAGGACACTTATTTTCTAAGCTCCATCCCACTCCCTTCCAATTTGGACTTTAACTGAAATGGTGGTGAGCGGCACTGGAGCGCCACAAGGGACTGTCCTGTCTCTGTTTCTGTTCCCAATGTACGCCCCAGACTTTCAGTACAACTCTGAGTCTGGTCACTTGCAGAAGTTCTCTGATCACTCTGCGGTAGGTGGGTGTTTCGGAGATGGACAGGAGTCAGAGTACAGAGCACTGGTGGATAAGTTTGTGAAGTGGTGCAGGAGGAATCACCTGCTCCTGAATGTGGCCAAAACCAGGGAGATGGTGATTGATTTTAGGAGTAAGAGGACTGTGACAAGTCTTGTATACATTCTGGGAGAAGAAGTTGTGGTGGTGGAGGAGTACAAATACTTGGATGTGCACCTCCACAACAGACTTGACTGAAAAACCACCACCAAGTCTGTCTACAAGAAGGGAATGAGCAGACTCTATTTTCTAATAAGCTTATCAAAAAATCAAGGATCCGTCCTTGACTACTACCTGGACTCTTTTGAGTTAGTGGTGGAGAGGAGGCCACTAAATAAACTGTTATCCATTATGGGCAATCTGTCACATCCTCTCCATGACCTACTGAATAAGCAGCAGAGCCTTTCGAACAGACTCACTCTGCTCCGCTGTCACAAGGATTGTTACAGAAAATCTTTCCTACCAATCGCAATAGGCATATACAACAGCTCATCCCTGTGCAACAGGAGAACACACAGCATAGTGCAAGAGTTTCTGTTTTATTATTTCATACATTGCTGCTGCACATTGGTAAATTATTATTGTGTATATTATTATTCTGTGCTTTATTATTAGTTAAGTCTACACACCAAGTGTGTTTTCAAATGTTTCTTCTGTAACAAAATAATTTCCCACTTGGGATCAATAAAGTTATTATTATTATTATTATTATTATTATTATTATTATTATACTGACCACTGTCTATGGAGAGCCAGAAGGTCAGATCATTTCATCTGCTCTTGTAGCCATTTGATTGGCCTTGAATGTTACAATCATAAGAAGTGTGAGATGTACTCTCAGATCTTTAAAGGGCAGTGGAAATAGGTTTTGACAAGTTATAAGGCAAGTGTTTATAGCCTTGGAAAACAAGAGGCTTAAAGGTTACTGAGCTTACAATCGATGTCCTTACTAAATGGCAGAGCAGGAAACAATAAAGCTACTTAACTGGTATGGGTGATGTAAATTATACTACTTGCCATTATAGAGCCTGCCTGACATCTTGCATTCCAGATACTGAATGGAAATGTAGATGATACCAGATTGTCTCTGGTATTGTTTCTTGTGCTCATCAAACAGAAATCAAAGTCTGATGTCTGATGTGTGAGTACAGTCACTTAGCTGTGTTAATTTCACTGGTTACTAGGAGGGAGCATTCCAATGTCCAAACCGTTGTCCCTCAAGCATCCTTCAAAGGACTGATAACAACGTTGCATGGCAGTGAAGTGGCTTCCGATTGGTCTGGGTACGACAAAGGTTAGAATTCCTCAGCATGAATTTGTCTATAGCTATTTTGGAGGAAATTGCTAATGAGGTTCAAAGAAAGGACTTATCAGAAACCAACATATACCAGGATGAGTCAAAACTGAAAGAAAACATGCAGGAGGAACAACAATTGTGAAACCACACTCCAGGGAACAGATCAATGTGTAAGACAGAAACCAAACGGAAATGACAATAGCAAGTAAGCACAGAAACTTCTGGGTAATCTATGGAATGCAGAAGTTGGCTCACATTCTATTTATTTCAGAAGCAAATCACACACAAGGTTTGAGACTCAGCTTGAGTTCCAGTGAGTAAGTAGCACAATTGGAGAGGTTGCTGTCTCACTGTTCCAGTGACCCAAGTTCAATCCTTGTTAAGGTTCCGACCTGAACATAGGGTCAAAAGGGTTCTGCTGACAGCTCTGGACCACTACAGCCCTTAAATTCTACCTTCTTTCACCTGGTCATATGGGTTTTGAACCAGCACCTTCCCTAATCGGACTCTCACCAATTACCCACCTATCTCCTCAATAGCACCCACCTGTTTCTGTTCTCGCTCATTACCCGCTCCACTTAAACCCTGCCTCGACTCACACTCTCAGCCTGTTCGCCCCAGTCCTGAACTGAGTCATTCCGGCCTGCCATAGTGAATTTGTTGAATTCTGTGTTTCTGGATTCTGCCTCTTTGGAACCCGATTCTCGACTGAAGCATCCGTAATCGTCTGCCCTCGCTGGACAGCCTTTCTCGAGTTAGACCTCCGCCTGCCATTCCGACTTCGTGCCTGCCTCCTGGTGTTGAAAGACTGTTGCCCCTGGGGCTGCTAATAAAATCCTGGTAAAAGAACATTCGTGGGTCTGCACTTGAATCCTACCACAACCGGCTCCTCCTGACAATCCTGCACTCTAGCGCTCTCTGGGCTTTGCTCGTTCTCCTTATGACTGTGTGGAGTTACCTTCAGGTTCTCTAGTTTCTCCCCACATTGCAAAGAGATGAGGACTAGGTTAAATCCTGCCACGTGACTGAATCAGGGGGTAGCTGGCGGGAACGTGGGGAGAATAAAATGGGATCCATGTAGGATAATATAGCCGTCAGTTCAACACTGTTACAATGCCAGCTTTACGATCAGAGATCAGTTCCCACGGCTGCCAATAAGGAGATTTCCCCATGACTGCATTGGCTTCCCCTCGCATTCCAAAGATGTTCGGGTTAGGGTTAGCAAAATGTTGATGTTCCATGTTGTCGCTGGAAGCATGACAACACTTGTGGACTGCCCAGCCGAGCACAGTCCTCAATGATCTGATTTGACACAAATGACGTGTTTCGATAAACATTTGACATGATCTTTCTGTAAATGTGTCCTTGATGGTCAGTGCAGACTTGAGGGGTCACAGATAGAAACATAAAAACATTGAAAGCCTACAGCACAATACAGGCCCTTCGGCCCACAAAATTGTACCAAACATGTCCTTACCTTAGAACTATCTAGGCTTTACCCATAGCCCTCTATTTTTCTAAGCTTCATGTAGCCATCCAGGAGTCTCTTAAAAGACCCTATCATTTCTGCCTCCACCACCGCCAACAGCAGCCTATTCCACGCACTCACCTCTCTCTGTGTAAAAAACTTACCCCTGACATCTCCTCTGTACCTACTTCCATGCACCTTAAAACTATGCCCTCTCATGCTAGCCGTTTCAGACCTGGGAAAAAGCCTCTGACTATCCACACGATCAATGCCTCTCAATTGTTTCTGTTCTGTAAAGCGGAGAGAGAGTTAAAAGGTACCTGTGCTTTACAGAGAGGATGATGTGTAGAGTGACCGAGCTGCCAAAGAAAGTGGTAGAGGCAGGTACAATAATGATTCAGAATCAGGTTTATTAACATCAATATTCATCATGAGATTCGTTGTTTTGCGGTAGCAGTGCAGTGCAATACATAAAGAAATTACTCTAAGTTATGATAAGAAATATTAAAATATAAATAAAAAGTAGGGTAAAATGGTAAGGTAGTGTTTATAGATCCAGGTACTATTCAGAAATCTGATGCAGGGAAGGAAGAAGATGATCCTGGAAGGTTGAGTGGGCATCTTTAGGCTCCTGTGCCTTCTCCCAAATGGCAGTAATGAGACGAGGGCATGTCCTGGATGGTGAGGGTCCCCAGTGATCGATGCCACCTTCTTGAGGCACCACCTTTTGAAGATGTCCTCAATAACGGGGAAACTAGTGCTCCTGGGAGCTGCCTGAGTCTACAGCCCTCTGCAGCTTTTTTACAATTCTGCGCATTGGAGCCTCTGTACCAGCAGGTAGTGCAACCACTCCGAATACTTTCATCTGCAGAAACTTGCCAGAGTTTTTGGCGCAAACCAAATCTCCTCAGACTCTTAATGGGATATAGCCACATTGGCCAGCCTTCTTTGTGATTGCATCAATATGCCGGGCCCAGGGTAGATCCTCTGAGAGGTTGACGCCCAGGAACTTGTGGAAATAGTTGTTGACAATTTTTAAGGCAGGTGTTTATAGTCTTCGAAATCAAAGGGCTTAAATGTAACCACTAGTAGATGGGAATGCAACACTGAGATTACAGTCCGATCAGCAGCGTCTTTATTAAATGGCAGAGAGGCTGAATGGTCTACTCCTGCTTGCGATTGGTGTGGTTATATAATCCTGTTTTATATTTCCATGTTTTGCATTGCATGTAAACTTTGAAATCACACTGCCTACGCCTGGGACTATATTACTAACAGGGGAAGTAATATGTAGTTGGCTTCACCGGGACATTTAATACTTCAAAGCACTAAGCATCAGAAACTTAAACTACTGAAAGGAGAAGCTCTCCTCCTAGGGTCAAGTGTTTTCAGGACACAGCTCTGCCAGGAAATGGTCATGCTAGAGCCCGGTTTCAGCTCTGTTTCCTTGAAAATTTAACCATTTCTACACACTAGTTTATCCAGGAGTTAACACAGCATTGTGTAGTTGGCACTTGATGTGCCGTATCGATGGGATTCCCGGTAACTTAGACCATTTCTTCTGTTTTGCTTTATGGTGCTCATTTTAATGAAGTGCAGTTTATTTAAAATTTTCATTAAAGTATCGGATGTTATTGGCCAAGTGTGAGGGTTGATCTCTCATTGGCTGTTGACAACAACACCACCAAGGACAGCTAAACCACTCTGATTATCATGTTGAGAAGCTGATGGATAGAGTTTGTCTAAGTCCAGTGCTGCAACTAGTGGAGCTGCTGTCACCCAACTCCAAGGACCCTGCCTCAGTCCTGACCTCCAGTGTTGTCCGTGTGGAGTTTGCACGTTCCGCTGCCAAAACAATCTTTCACTCAGTGTCAGCAAAAGCAAAAAGCTGATTATCGACTACAGGAGGAAGAAGCTGGGGGTCCTCATTAAGGGATAGGAAGTGGAGAGGGTCAGCAACTTTAAATTCCACGGCGTTATCAGATTAGAGGATCTGTCCTGGAACCAGCACATATGTACCATCACAAACAAGACATAGTGCCTCTACCTTCTTCAAAGTTTGTGTAGATTTGGCAAATCACCACAACTTTCGCAGACTTCTATATTTGCACAGTGGAAAGCCTACCATGTAAACCTTGACATGTTGGGATCACTGGCCTGTCATTCCTTGCCCTTTTCTTGCAGTGTTTCTAAAATAAAGACACATTACACATGCTTCATTCTCCTGGTACCTCAACAATGGCTAACAATGTTACGACTTTCTGGAGACACCGCCGATCTAGATGAAGGGTTTCAATCTGAAATGTCAATTATCCATTTCCCTCTGATATATAATGCCTGGCCTACTGAGTTTCTCCACAAATTTTCACTGTACCTTGGTACATGTGACAATAATAAACCAATACCAATACCCCATTCTCTCGGTAGTTACCCTTTTGCTCTTAACATGCTTACAGAATCTCTTGGGATTCTCCTTTATCTTGTCTGTCAAAGCTATCTCATGGCCTCCTTTCTGACCTCCTGGATTTTCCTCTTAAATGTACTCTCACATTGTTATTCTCCTCAATTTTCTCTTCAATCTTTTTTCCTGCTACTTCTCAGCTTGGCTCAGTATGAGTTACTCACCAGACTCCTGGCCTTCAGCAGTTCCTGAAAAAACAAACCATTGTCGGGGAGGCAGCAGTGTAGTCTAGAGGCAGCATTGTACAGACATGTCAACTGCTTCTGTGCTGGAGCTGGTGCAACTTTCTACCTATACTGAAACTTCCTCCTCTCAGATTACAGCTCCAACATCGCATCGGTGACTGCATTTTGTACGTTCCATTAGGCACAAGGCTTGATATATATCTCATCCTGTTTTGACCAAAATGGAGAGGAGATTGGACTTGGTCTTGACCTCCCTGAGTGATTGGAGTGTTGGCTATGGCCCAACGCATGGAAATTTGGACGAAGTGTGGAGGGCATTTGGCACCTGGAGGTCAGTGTGTGGATAAGCAAGTTGAGGTGAATAGCAGATACATTGTGGGAAAGTTGTTAAGGGTTATAGAGTCATCCAGCCCTGGGAAAAAGTTTGTGGTTATCCGGACTATCTACTTCCTTCATGATTTTATTTATCTCTAAAATATCGCCCTTCGTTCTCCTACATTCCAACAAATAAATTCTCAACCTGTTTATCATTCTTTCTCCATAACTCATTCCCTTGGGTCCCCGAAACATCCTCATAAATCCCTCTGCACTATAATGGCACCTATTATAGTAGGGTGATCAAAAATCAAATGCAATATTCCAAGTATGGCCTCACCAATGTCTTGTACAACTGCAGCTTAACATCTCGACTTCTATTCTCAATGCTTGATTGATGAAGGCCAGTGTGACACTAAAGTCTTCTTCCTCAAGAGTCTGAGGGTGTTAAGACCAAACTCTTGAGGAATAAGACTTTCATCACGCTGGCCTTCATCAATCAAGCATTGCACTGAGTATAGAAGTTGGGATGCTAAGTTACACTGATGAGGCCTGATTTGGAATATGAGATGAGAACTGTATGGTAATGTGATAAGGTGAAGTGGGTGCTGGCTCGCGTGGAGCTTACCAGTAGCGAGTATTTGAACTAAATAACCTGTTTTCATGTTGTAACTGCCCTGTAACGTTATGCAAATATACATAGTGACCTTGATGAGACCCACTCACTCACATCAAAGGCAAAGGTTATTTCCCACAGACTGAGCACCACTTGGACAATGGTCTCTGTGTCAGGTGCATTCCCAAAGTTGGGGTGTTGCTTCTGTTGAATTGACCTTGCAATATTCAGACTGGTATGTTAAAAAGAATTGCTAGAGGAATTTAGTAGGGCAGGTAAGAATGCGAAGGGAAATGGGAAATCAATGGTTCTGGTCGAGATTCTTCATATGGTCTTTCTGGCCAATCTGAAACAGCCGTGCATTTCATCCTCGACCCACTGAGTTCCTATGGAGACCATTCTTTTATCCCCCAGATTCCAGTATCTTCCACCTCCTGTGTCTTCAAATGGTGTCTAATCAACTTGGATCACCTAATCCAGATGTGGCCAGACTGATAGTCTTGCTTTATAAGGACTGATGTTTCACGTCCATTGAGCTTCACGCAAGCCAGACCAACTTCAGCACCATCTTCAGCTGTGAACGAGGGATCTGCTTCGAACTGGCACCAAAAACCCGACTTTGCACTTACCTTCTGTTGTTCCACTGTGACAACTTATGTCAACGTACATCACTCATACACCTTCTTGGCTCCACATTCCTTGGTGGCTCCCGCATCCCAAAAATGGATGCAGGATCCACTCAAAGGAATCAACCGCAGACTGAACAGCTGTGGTAAGTACTGACTCATGTACTCGGGGTGTGTTGTAGACAAGCAGAAGTCTGGTTAGCTTAGGTTAGATTACAACCAGGAATAGAAAGCGAAAATGCCACTAAGTATCCAAACAAGGGCCCACTGTCGCCTTAGACTCCTGTCATCTCAGTAAGGAAGTCGTCTGGTGACTGATGCCCATGAAAAGGGACACCACTGTGGTTCAGAGACGTGACACGATTGGACTATATTTGTCAGCATAAATTTTTCAACTGTTTCTTCTAATTGGTCAATGTATTTGCTTTTAGTGTAACTGCTGGAAATATACACTTACATTTTAATCATGTATTTTGGAAATCAGTTAATCTAAGTCTAGTTTTCACCAGGTGACAGGAAGGCCAATATGTTCATTGCTCTTTGATCACATTTTTCATTCCCAAGTCCTGAACCACTGCCATTTCCAGACCGGTTACCCAGATCATAAACAACGCTAAATTCTGTAGTCATTCATCTCTGGGATTAGAGGTTCATGAATTT
This sequence comes from Hypanus sabinus, assembly GCF_030144855.1. Taxonomy (NCBI): domain Eukaryota; kingdom Metazoa; phylum Chordata; class Chondrichthyes; order Myliobatiformes; family Dasyatidae; genus Hypanus; species Hypanus sabinus. The sequence goes on from NC_082723.1 coordinate 53,676,884, forward strand.
TTTTTTTAAAAAATCCAAGTAAATGATAGAATCACAAAGTAATGTTTGTGAAATGCTCCAATGGGGATCAAGGGGTGTTGGACTAATGGTTAGTGTTAATAGCCGTGAGAAAGGGCAGGGCTGTAACTCCTTGCTGAGTAGTTCCACATCCAGAACTCTCTCCTCGGAGTTTTATCTTTAGCTACTTGGTGTTTATTACAACAAGTTTCGTGACATACGGCAAAGGTTCCTTCTTCAAGTCATCTTATACAAATGACTCGGAGACAGCGGGTGCAAGGGTGTGAACATGAGCTAAAACTGTAAAGCATTATTAAGTACAAACTCCTTGCAAGTGACAGAGGTGAAAAACAAGGACGAAACAAAATCCGATCATAAAAACCAACTCAGTGTTACACAGTTTCAATCAATGACAGCAAGTGTTGAAAGGATTCTGCATATCAAACAGTATCTGCAGAGTTCACGTTTCAAATCAATGACTTTCAGCGGAACTGACAGATCGCACAAGATCAACATCTACAGCACTTGCTTTAGCACTTGAATTTACATTGTGCCATCGAGGTACAGTATCAATCCTCGCCTGATCATTAGCAATCAAAATTTGACAGAGTTATACAAGGTTCAAAGTAAATTTATTATCAACGTACTTATATGTTATCATATATTACCTTCAGATTAATTTTCTTGCAGGCATTTACAAAAGAAAAAGTACAATAGAATTCACAAAAATCTACAGTACACGTGAACAAAGACTGACAAAATACACGAGTAAAAATCATACTGAGAGCACGAGTTGTAAAGTCCGTAGGCCAGAGAATCAGTTCAGAACAGTGGTGGTTGAAGTTACCCATGCCGCTTCAGGAGCCTGATGGTCATAGGGTAATAGCTGCAATAATCGGGTGAAGGAGATATCAGGCGACTAAATAATCAGAGTGAGAGCACATTAGAAAGGTACAGAGGCAGAGAGATTTTTGTGAGGGGATTGCAGGTCTTGGGGTAGTGGCGCAAAACCGGGATGTGAGATTTGGAAGTCCCGGGCTGTCTCGCGAGAAATCTCAGCTCATCCTGAGCTGAATGTGAGACCAACAGCCCGATAGTCTGCTGGGTCTGGGAGAGGTGGTGCGATAGAACTGGCCATCAGTGGTTTATCTGTGTGGTGCGTGGCCAAGTGGATAAGGCGTTGAACTAGCGATTTGAAGGTCGTTAGTTCGAGCCTCAGCTGAGGCTGCGTGTGTGTCCTCAAGCAAGGCACTTAACCACACACTGCTCCTGCAGGTTCACACTCAAACTTGGTGCAGCCACCGCAAGGGCCCGGTGGGGAAGGACCACAGACTAGGGTTCTTCTCCCATGGGAGTTGAGGGATGGGGGGGGGGGCGTGGTGTATACCCCTGAACAAGTGTATGTAAATATGGTATAACGGAGTGCCATGTGGGTGGCAAAAGTGTGGGAATGTAAAGACTGTAATGGAAACATTTGTAATGGACTGAGAGTCATTGAATGGTTTATTGTATATAATTTTATTTTTGAATAAAGTATATTTTGATTAAAAAAAATCTGTCCAACTTGATGCTGTGCTACCAAGAAATGTTGTGGAGGATGGAATGATGGCGAAGAGGAGCAAATGGTTCCTGTGAGCACTTCGAAGTGTAGTGCAGGGGGAAACTCCCCCTGCAGCTGATATTCGAGCTATGATTCAATAGATCAATAGGTAGGAAAGGAACCAGTCTGGTATTCTGTAGTTTCACCCATTCGAGGAACAGTGGACCAGTGGAGCCTGAGGAGAAACATAATCGAAATTTTTAAGATTATGAGGCATAGATGAACTTTTCAGTCCTTATCTTTCTCCCAGTGTCGAAATGTCTACTGCTAGAGGGCATAAGGTGAGGGGAGATGTGCGGGCCCCAATGTCATGGGTTACCCCTTTGTGGATAGGGATCAAATGCTACGAAGATGGTCTTGAACATGGTTATGTATAAATTCAGCATCTTGTCAGTGGAAAGGAATTTGAAATCAGGTTATTCCCCTTTGGCAGTGACACTTTGCCTCAGCCTGTACTGGAATGCTTCTGTCAGAGGTGGAAAGGGGAAGAGAAGCTCGTTAATTTTGAGATGCTGATGGCAGCCATCAATCAATGAGGCAGAGATTCAGATTTAGTCAGAACACACTCAGCAGTTTATATTGCAACCACTGTGGCTGTAAATTCTGTGTATTGACAGACAGGAATTCATTGTGACAAAGTGAATGTGCATAACTGGAAGTCAGGAACAACCATGAGTCAGTGCATCCATTATGCTCATGTTTTTTAAAGTCACTGGGGTAGATTTTGTGCAGTGAGGAAGAGATGACAGTGAACATCAGGACCTTCACCTTAAAGAGAAACTAAATACCAACAAGGAGGAGGAGGAGATGTTTCTACTATCACCTGCTTCATAATAAAACAAAGACCACTTTAATACCATTTTAAGAAAAGCTCACACTATAGAAATTACAAATATACTATTATTCACCACCCCTAGATTTTCTGTCTTCTCTGCACTATTGGCTGATGTCCATTTCTTTCCAAAGCAAATTTCGCTTCCAGTGCATGGCTAAATTTTATTTATTATTTACCCAGCGCTCTGTAAATTATAATCAAACATCTCCTTAATCACTATCTGTGGGACTTCTGTTCGCTGTCTCGGGAGGCACTGGGAGATAACATCTACAAAATCCTATTTTTTAAATAATTCAACGCACCTTTATAACTCTGACCTAACTTCTTCCAGCCATGTTGGGGAATGTTGCATTAGGGCTTGAACATTTTAAAAGAGCATTGTTTGTCCCTGAGGAAAACCTCATTCTAAACAGTTAGATAGAAATGCTCAAGCTTGAAAATCCTCTCACTGTAAACACAGCACCACGTGGACTCTTTAGTCCAATGGAAACATGGACCATGGGACATCTGTAACAAGTTAGTTCTGAGTCCTAGAATATGTTGCCCACTGTTGACTTGACATGTTTTTGTGGTTAATTAGGATCAGAGTGTCATAGGGAACTACAACACAGAAGCAGGCCCTTTGGCCCATTTATTCCATGCCACCCTGGTCTTCTGCCCAGACCAATCCACCTACACCTGTATCATAGGCCTCCATATCTCTCTCATCCATGTACCTATCCAAACTTTCCCTCAATGTTACAGTTAAACCTACACCTACCACATCTTAAACAATGAGACAGTTGAGAGTTAGTTATACGGGACCCATCCCCCCAGTGTCCAGTGGCAGGACGATCTACACTATGGTCCTTTTCCACAGAGTCTTTGTGTTTGGTGTACCAAGCTTCAGTATGTACTCCTGAGCCCTGAAAAGTGCCATTTCCTTATGGACCTTACAGAACCACAATCATCTGTTGTGAAATTTGTTGTTTTGCAGCAGCAGTACTGTGGTTATAAACATATTAAAAATTACAATAAAAGATATAAATAAAAATTACATTAAACGGAGTAGTGCAAAAAGGCAGCAAAACACAATGAGTGTTCTTGGATTAGTTCATTGTCTGATGGCAGAGGGGAAGAAGTTGTTCCTAAAATGTTGAGTGTGTGTCTTCAAGTTCCTGTCCCTACCCCCCTTGATGGTAAAAGTAAGAAAGCATGTCCTGGGTGATTGGGGTCCTTAATGATGGATGTCACCTGCAGAAGGCATCACCTTTTGAAGATGTATTTGACGCTGAGGAAGCTAATGTTGCTGGCTGAGTTTACAACCCTCTGCAGCTTTTATCCGATCCTGTACAGTAGGCCCTCCATATCGGATGGTGATGTAACCAGTTAGTATGCGGTCCACCTGAAGACCAGTAAGTTTCAGACAGACCAAAGTGCATCCCTCATGTTCTTGTAAGTAAGAAACATTCCCCAATGGAAGTATTTAATTTTGAAAATAAATGTTTTATTTTATTTCTACACTTTACAAAGGGGATAAGGGTTGTGGTGCCAATTGCTGATTCCTGAGCAGGCCAAATTGTAGTTACTGGATGGACAGTTTCACTCAAGTTTTTGCTGTGAAGAGCATGAATGTGGAAGACTGTGAGTGAGATGTTATAACTGTGGTCACTCTTCATTGTCACTCCATTGTCAGAGGGACAGAATTCAACTTTTTATGTGCAATATTTATGTCTATTTGAACATCAAGAACAGGCAGCCTCTCAGCAAAAGCTCTCTCTTCAGCCAGCACCATTGTGCAATATCAGCCTGCCTGTGCTGGGGCAGCCTTTCATCGAGTCAGAGCGCCTAAACAGGCCCTTTGGCGCATCAGGTCTCTTTGCTAACCACCAAGTTCTTATCCCTACGAATCCCATTTATCTGTAAGTGTTCTGTAGAATCCTACAGACTTCCACAACTCCTTTGTGGGAGTGAAGGGTACAACGGTTAAGCTACTGGACTAGAAATTTAAAGACCTTGATTAACAATGGAGGGACTTTAATTTAGATCTCTAATGTAATTTAAATTAAGTAAGCCTGGAATTAGGTCACAAAAAGTCCGAGCTACCCCACAGGATTATCATAAAAGAAGTACTTTTATGACTAACTCACTAATAATGTTCATGGAGGGAACCTGTCAGCTTCACCTGGTCCAGCCTGCATGGGACTCCAATTTACCTGCCTCTTAAAATTCCATCTGAAATAAGCCACTCTCTGTTACTGTGTTTCCTTTTCACACCTTGTTTCCATTTCCGTAGCATTTGACTGTTTATTACAAGGCCGAGTTGCCAGCTCGACGCTCAACCCAGCACGGATGGAAAGCGTGCAAGGAGCCGGCCGGGTTTGAGCCTGGGACCATTCGCCACGAGATCGAGTACCGATGCCCCTATACTCTGTCAGCCAGTTCTGCAGAGGGGATGAGGGATGGACAACAAAAATGGTGTTTGAGGCTTTTAGATAGACACATGAATACTCTGGGAACGGAGGGATATGGTGATTGGGCCAGCAGAAGAGAGTTAGTTTGATCTGGCTTCATGGTCGACACCGATATCATGTGCTGTGCTGTCCGGCACTTGATGTTCACTGTGGGAAATCGCTCCCCAGACAATGTTCTTTTAATTCGCTGGCCTTGCCCGTGGTGCTCAGATCCTGAAAGATGTATAAATAACAAAATTTAATTACAAGGACTTAGGCTCTGCCAATCCTAGCTGGTTGTCTACACATTCTAGTGCCCTCACTTTGAGAGGTATCATGCCCTTTGCACGAGAATAATTAGCTTTGTGAACAGTTTAACACAGATCAATGGGGGCTGATTGGTCCTCGGTGGACAGGGTGATACCAGGTGAGTTGCTGGTCTATAAAGCCCCGAATAGAGTCAAAGATTAGTACAGCATGGAAACAGGTCTTTCAGCCCATCTAATCCATGCTGACCATCATCCCTGCATTTGCCTGTATTCCTCTAAACTTTCCTGTCCATGTCCTTATCCCAACGAGAGCCTGCTTCCTTCAGTAAACAATGCTGCGGACTCTTCTCTTTGCAATCAATTCCTCATTTACTCTGGCACTGGATCAGATTTGAAGTTCGCAGGTTGTGCATCACCATAACTCAGCAAGTTGCAGTGCGTGAAGCGTGAAACTAGGTCTGCCCTGCTCACAGCAATATAACAATACTGCGTTTCCATAGAGATAGGTGCAGCATTTTCAATAGCCTGAGGTGAAAGCAGTCCTGAACCCCTCACAGCTTGGGAGAAATGACTTGGGAACTTCAGGGGTTTCGGAGACAGCAGGCTCCCAAGTAAAAAGCTGGTTTGTCTGTCTCACCCTCCAAAGGCATTTGGTCATCTCATGCTCCGTAGGCCGTATCATCCTCCATCATTATCACTCCTTCAATGCCCAGCAAAGTGGCACTGCCTTTGTGCCCAGCCAAGTGGCATTGCCTTTGCTTTCTCTCTTATTGTCAAGGATGCCTGCCACCCTGGCCATTTAATTTTCTTTCCTCTGCTTAACTTACTTATTTATTGAACTGAATTAATTTATATTGACTTCATTTCTTACAATCTTCACATACATGAGGAGTAAAAATCTTTACATTACATCTCTGTCTAAATGTGCAATATGCAACCCTAGTAATTTATAATAATTTATAATAAATAGAACAGTCAATATAACACAGAAATACACCCAAATCAGTGTGAGTTAATCAGTCTGATGGCTTGGTGGAAGAAGCTGTCCTGGAGCCTGTTGGTCCGTTTCCCAGATGGTAGCAGCTGGAACAGTTTGGGGTTGGCATGACTTGGGTCCCCAATGATCCTTCGGGCCCTTTTTACACACCTGTCTCTGTAAATGTTCTGAATAGTGGGAAATTCACACCTACAGATGTACAGGGCTGTCCACACCACTCTCCACAGAGTCCTGTGATTGAGGGAGGTACAGTTCCCGTACCAGGCAGTGATGCAGCCAGTCAGGATGCTCTCAATTGCGCCCCTATCGAAAGTTCTTAGGGTCTGGGGGCCCATACCCCAAATATATAGTTATTTATAAATTGATTTATTTATGTAGGAACAGCGCACAGTAGGCCGTTCTGGCCCTTCGAGCCATGCCGCTCTGCAATCCCCAGATTTAATCTGAGCCTAATCACAGGTCAATTTACAATGACCAATTAACCTACCAACCGGTACGACTTTGGACTGTGGGAGAAAACGGGAGCAACTGGACAAAACCCATGTGGTGACGGGGAGATCGTACTAACTTCTTACAGGCAGTGGTGGGAATTGAACCTGGGAATAAAGTCCGAGCCTGTTAAACCTTCCCATATACCTCAAGTATTTATTATTATTACCATGGACTATTTACTGCTTATTCTATGAGCTTGATGCTGAGGAGGAGTTTCATTTCTCCTAAGAATATATGACAGCATATTAATCTGTAATCTGACAGTCGGCATGAAGGGAACATAAACCAGAAAGCAGGAAGACCTCTGGGTCGGGAAACGTCTGTGGAGGCAAAAGGTGTAAATTGACATCTCAGGTCAATGACCTTCATCAGGACTTAACCAAAACTGGTGATTTACATCTTTTGCCTGCATAGATGCTGCTTGACCTGCTGAGTTCTTCCTGCATTCTCTTTCCACATTCCAGCATCTGCAGTTTCTTTTGTCAAGAACTACATTAGACACTCTAAGTTGGTTGAGGTTTATCCACATGGAATAGAAGCTGGAGGATGGTTCAGCAGCTGATTGACAGTTACATTAGCCAGTGAGGCTATCACCATTGGAGTGGATAGTGGCTGACATAACTTCCTGTCCTAAGAGTGACCACCCAAATGGCTGTTTAGAAGTTACTGAGGGGGACTTGATCTGGCCTTAAATGCAGATTGACCCTGATGCTCACCTTTGGTTTCAATAACCAAAGACTATAGTGCATCTAACACTGATTAAAGAATATAAAGTCACGTGTACATTGAAATATCAAAACAGTGAAATATGTCATTTGCATAAGTGGTCAAAGCAGATGAAAGATGTGCTGGGGGGGGAGGGTGCTCAGCCATCTAGTGTCACCATGCTTCATGCAGCAACATAACGTGCCCACAATTTACTAACCCGTGTGTCGTTGGAAAGTTGTAGAAACCACAGCACCCAGAGGAAGTCCATGTGGTCACGGGGAGAACTTGAAGATTGCTAGGGCTTGATCAGTATCTTTGTGTCCTTTCTAGCCACAAGCAAGGGCCTGGAGGTCGGGCAAGTGGCAGATGTCATACTTCTATTTAAGAAGGAAACAAGGGAAAATCCTGGGAACTGTAGACCGGTGAGTCTCGCATCAGTTGTAGGAAGATTGCTGGAGAAAATTCCCAGGAATAGCACATACATGTATGAGCATTTGGAAACCTATGGCCTAATTAGGGAGAGCCTGAATGGTTTTGTGCATGGCAGGGTGTGCCTTACCAACTTGATTGAGATTTTTGAGAAAGTAATGAGAGAGATTGATCAGGGTAGGGCAGTAGATGCAGTAGGTTCGACAAATTTCCTCATAGGGATTTAATCCGGGAATTAAGATGCATGGGGTGAATTGGCTGTTTAGATTCAGAACTGGCTGATGCATAGAAGATGGAGGGTAATAGTTATTTGAGCTGGAGGCCTGTAATTAGTGGCCCCCTGGGATTTGTGCTGGGATGTTTGATGAGTTGGATGAAAATGTAGGTGCGTGGGTTCGTAAGTTTACAGTTAGTGTAGAAAACTGTCAAAGAAAATACAAACGTAGTTACAGATATGGGCAGAGAAGTGGCAGATGGAGTTTAACCCAGACAATGTGAGCTGTTGCACTTTGAAAGGGCAAATGCAAGGAAACAGTACACTGTTACGGGCAAGACCCTTAATAACAGTGTTGCTGAGCTGTAAGATCTTGGGGTCCAAGTTCATATCTCCATGAAAGCAGCTACACAGGTTGATAGGGAGTTCAAGAGGCTTTAGGAATGCCTACTTTTATTAGTCGAGACATTGAGTTCCAAAGTCAAGAGGTTATGTTGCAACTTTATAAAATTCTGGCTAGGCCTCATCTAGAATATTGCATAAGTTCTGGTTGGATGTTGAGGTTTTGGTTAACCAGGATGCCACCTGGTTTAGAGGGCACATACTATCACGAGAGGCTGGATGTGCTTGGGCCATCTTCTCTGGAGCAGCAGAAGCTGAAGAGGGATCTGGTAGAGGCTTATATAAGATTAGAAGAGGCACAGATAGAGTAGACAGGGAACATCTGTTTCCCAGGGTTGAAATGTCTAATACCAGAGGGGATGCATTGAAAGTGAGAGGGGGTAGGTTTAAAGGGGATGGGAGGGATAAGTATTTTACTCAGAGAGGCAGATGCCTGGAATGCACTGCCTGGTATGGTGGTAGAGGCAAATAAATTAGAAACTTTTAGATGGGCACATGAATGTGACGAAGATGGAGGATTGTGTCGGTAGGAAGAATTAGATTTGGAGTTTTGCTTACAGCTGGTTCAGCACAACATTGTGGGCTGAAGGGCCTGTTCCCGTGCTGTACTGTTCTATGTTCTATTCCTTACAGGCAGTGAATAGATTGTACCCCAATCACTGGCACTGTAAAGCGTTTGCTAATCACTGCGCTATCGTACTGCCCACTGCCGTTGGAGGATGAATGAGTTACTCCTCACTTTGTAACTGGAGGTACAGCGGGAAAGTGCCAGAGAATTCAGTCAGATTCTATGAAATCTGGAGGGGTTTTATTCAATGAATGCTGTGTTACACTGCTTAATGAGAATCAGAATCAGGTTTAATATCATTGACATCTGTTGTGATATTTATTATTACGTGACAACAGTACATTGCAATACATAATAAAAACTGCAAGTTATAGTAAGAAGTGTATGTATGTTAAATTAAGTAAGTGTGCAAAAATGGAAAAAGGAAAGTAGTGAGGTAGTGTTCAAGTCTATTCAGATGACAGAGGGGAAGAAGCCATTCCTGAATCACTGAGTATGTGACAAGTTTAGGAGTCAGCAGGAGATAGGGAGCAGTTGGTAAGAGAATCTTGACTTCTGTGATGAGTGAGAGACTTTGCACGGAGATTGGAATGAGGCTACAGGAGAGCAAGACGGGGGAGATTGTGGGAGAGGTTGTGTCTAGACGAATTCTCTGGAACCTCCTCCATCAAGATCTTCAGAGCCATGTCCTGAACTCCACGTATCACCTCAGTCACCCTGGTTCAGTGATCTCCCCCTCCCAGCCAAGGGAAGCTCTAGGAACCATGCCTTTGATCGGCATTTGAATGTTAAACTAGCAGTTGTTGCTTCCAGTAGATCCAGGCAAGTTGAACTCACTGTAAACGTCATTTGGGCTGGAATTTGAATACACGACCAAACAGGCATTTCTTATCAGCACAACACCTACTTAGTGCATGCTTTCAGCCTGTGACCAAATTAACCAAGAGCATCCACCTCAGCTTGGTTGCTAGGTATCCCAATAACCAGGGGGTAACACACAAACCAGAGGAGGGACTCTGTGGTTCAGACAGCATCCATGGTGGAAGATGGACATTTCATGACCCTTCATCTGGACTGCCTGAACCTTTGATTGTCCAGTTTCCCCCATAGATGCTGTCGGATCCGCTGAGCTCCCCCTCCAGCAAATTTTGTGTCTTGCTCTAGATTGCGGCATTTGCACTCTCTTATGTCTCCAGGAAAGGGTGGGGACACAGGAGGTTGCAGATGCTGTAGGCTGGAGCAGGAAACAAAATGCTGGAAGAACTCAACAGGTCAGGTAGCATCTGTGGGGGCAGAGCAATGGATGATGTTCTGGGTCGAGACCCCACTGTATTTTCAAGCAACAACCAACATCACTCTCCATCTCACCACATCCCATTATCTTTGTTATGGCCTCGACCCCTTCCTCTTCTCTTCCACCACCTGCCTGCTACCTTGAGACTATACATGGACCCAGATACCCTTGCCAAGGAGCAGTAACCCTAATGCATCACCACTGTCTGTGTTATAGCAGCGTGGGGAGATACTGGAGAAGATTCTGAGAGATCAGATCTACTTGCATTTGGAAAGGTAAGGATACACTGAGGATAGGCAGCATAGTCTTTGCGTGGAATATCATGTCTCATGGATTTGATTGAGTCATTGGAAGAGGTGACCAAGAGGATTAGCAAGGGCGGGGTGGCAGATATTGTCTGCATAGACCTTAGCAAGGTCTATGGGATGTATGTGAAAAGTACACATTAAAAAGACATTTAGACAGATACGCGGATAGGAAAGGTTAAAAGAGCTGTGTGGCAAATACAGACAAATGTGACCAGCTCAGTTAGACAACTTGGTCAGCGTGGACAAGTTGAGCTAAAGAGCCTGTTTCCATGCAACACACACAAAATGCTGGAGGAACTCAGCAGGCCAAGCGGCATCTGTGGAAAATAGTACAGTCGACATATTGGGCGAGACCCGTCATTAGGACTGGAAAAACAAATGTGAAGTCAGGGCAAGAGGGTGGGGGGAAGGGAGGAAGAAGTACAAGGTGATAGGTGAAACAGGGAGGGAGGGAGGGAGGTGTGAAATAAAGAGCTGGGAAGTTGATTGGTGAAAGAGATAAAGGGCTGGAGAAGGGGGAATCTGACAGGAGAGGGCAGAAGGCCATGGAAGAAAGGGAAGGGATAGGAGCACCAGAGGGAGGTGATGGACAGGTAAGGAGATAAGGTGAGAGAAGGGAATGGGAATGGGAGAATGGTGAAGTGGAGGGGGATTACTGGAAGTTCGAGAAATCGAACTTTGGAGGCTACCCAGACAGAATATAAGGTGTTATTTCCATGCTGTTTATCTCAGTGGCCTCCCCTTCCTCTGGTTGCTCATTCCATATAACCACCACTTTCTGTGTGAAAAAGTTGCCCCTCAGATCCCCTTTAGAATTTTTCCACTTAAATCCATGCCCTTAAGTCTTTCTATTCAATCGTTGCACTGTAAATCTATGCTCTCTAGGTTAGACCATTCACCTTATCTATACCACTGATGATTTTATCTACCTTTAACCTCCCCCCCCCCACCAGCCTCCTATCTTCCAGAGGAAAAAGAATAGTCTTTCTAGCATCTCCTTATAACTCCAGCACTCCAATCCTGGTAACATCCTTGAGAATATTTTCTGCACCCTTTTCTGTTTTAATGACATCCTTCCCAGAACTAGGCAACTGGAACTCCTCACAGTATTCTAGGTGTGGTCTCACTAACATCTTGTACAGTTGTAATATCATGTCCCACTCTTATACTCAGTGCCCTGACCAATGAAGGGAAGAATGCTTACCTTCATAACCATCTTATCTACCTCTGTTGCTACATTCAGGAAGCTCTATATTTGTACCCCTAGATGTCTCTGTTTTACAATACTGTCCAGTCACTTACTGTGTACATCCTGCCCTGGTTTAACACCACAAAATTGCAACAGTTTGTACTGTACTTGTGCAAGTTAAATTCCACCTGCCGTTCCTTGACTCTGCAGCTCAAGTTAACCTAGGTCAGTGATTCCCAACAGAGACAGTACCACATCCTGCAAAGTGCGGTTATATGTCGTTAGGGGAAATAGAATTCATCGTGGTTCAAGAAGATTCTTGGGGAGGAGGGCACGGTAAGCAGCACCCTAACTCAAGGCACGAGACTTGATTGACCGTGTCAACTGACTGCTGTTGTCAACATCCGATAGGCATTCCCAGTTTGAGTTAATTTTTTATTTTAATTTAGCCACATTAATGATCTGTAAATAAGTAGGGTGATCTCTATGACTCTGAAGCCAGTGAAGCCTCGAATTCTAATCCTGCTAAGAAACAGAAACTACAGAAAGTGCACCAATACAATGTTACACACCTGGAGTATGGTTTTATTCTGTTCCATCAGATCAACAACGTTCCATGTGTCTTAACCGTAATACTTATTACGGTTTCATGTCTAATGTAGCCGTGAAACCATCAAAATTGCAGGAGTACTTCCATAAAATACACCCTGAAAAGAATACTGTGGTATTACTCAGTTCCAGAAGATGAAAGAAGCATTGCACGCTCGTCATTTGCCAAAAAAGCTAAAAATGACCTTGATAGTGGTCTCATTGCTTCTTATAACATTTCCAAAATGATAGCAGCGTGAAATATTTCATACAATTGGTGAAAGGTTAATAATGCCTGCTGTATCAGAAGTGCTCATCACTGTTATCAAAAAAGATAGCAGTATTTTAAAATCAATTCCTCTAAGCCATAACTCTGTAGCTTGTTGTATTGATGAAATGAGTGAAGGCATTGAGCATCAACTATGCACAGAGCTACAAAAGAACAGAATTTGGGATACAGTCAACTGTGTGACAAAACAAGGCATTGCTAATGGCATATGTACGGTTTATCAAAAAAGGGAAAGTTTATGAAGAGATTCTCTTCTGTAGAAAGTTAAAAACAAATATCAATCTACGATGAGCTCAAAATTGATTTAAGGATTTGAGGATAAAAGTATTCTGATTAAGAACATGATTTCTTGAGCAACCGAGGGATCACCACATATGACAGGTTGTCATGCTGATTTCATAGCACTTCTAATAAAAGAAATTCAAAGTCTGTTTGCAATCCATTATGTAATTAATCATCAGCATCTCGCAGCCAAAAACCTCAGCCAGCAACTTTTTTCAAGCATGACTCTGGTAATATTTCCTATTAACAAAATTAAAGCTTTTTCAGTAAATTGCAGAATATTTTGTCATTTATGCCAAGATGAAGATGAAGAGTTTGACTGCTTGCTTCTTCACACTGACATGTGTTGACTGTCAAAAGGCTGCTGCTTAAAACATTTCTTTGATCTTTTTGACACTGTGGTTGAATTTTTGTTCAAAGTCAACAAGAGTTTGGGAAACAAGATTGAACTTCTACGAGATGTGGCATACCTAGCTGATCTATATAACAAAATGAACGTTTTAAATATGAAATTGTTGGGTGAGAATTTCAATTTAATCCAGACAAAATGTGTAGTGTCCACTTTTATTGGAAAGTTGGAAATATATAAGCAAAACATTGGGAGAAGAATGTTCACATGTTCCCTCCATAGGAAGTATGGCACTCTCTTTCACAGACAGTGATTTGCAAGAGTACTGCTTACACCTGCAATCATTGAAGAAGGATTTTCAGAGTCGATTCAAGGATTTGACTGATCTGGAAATTCCAGACTGGATAATTAACCCATTTCTTAGCAAGGTGGAAGAAGAGGAATTAAGCTTGCAAGAAGAAATTATCGAAATTCAGAATGAAACAGAAACAAAATTGCTTTTCAAAAATGTTGGCTTTTGTGGTCTGTGGCTAAACTGTCATACAAAGTTTCCTGGGCTTTGGAGAAGAGCCAAACTGCTCTTGATTGCACTTCCATCCTCCTAACTTGTTGAAAGAGGTTTCAATGCAGTGAACCACATACTCACAAAAAATATGAAACCACTTGGACATTGTTATGTGTGTGGACTTAAGGCCTATGCTAGGTCGCAACTTGAACTCTTGATATGACTGTTTCAACTCTTGCTACAAAAACATCAAGTTCAAGAATCACATTGATATCGAAGCTGCTGCACAGCAAAGCGGCACTGTGTAAGTTAGGTTTAAAGACAAATAAAAATTTAAAGGTTAATAATTTTCCTCATGTCTGCATATGGTAGACATGTTTTTACACTATGGGGGCACTGGAAAATATATTGTGCCTAAGAGAGATGTCAGCAAGTATGAAGGTGATTTAGGGGGGCATTTGGCAAATATGAAAGTTGGACTAAAAAAGGTTGGGAAACACTGATCTAGATCATATCTTCTTCATTGTCCATTATACCGCACATTTTGTGACATCTGCAAACTTACTAACCATACCAACTATGTTCTCATCTAAATCATTGATAGAAATGAGCAACAACAGTAGACCCACCATCAATCTATTGGTCATAGGCCTTCAATCTGAAAAACAGCCTTGAACCATCACCCTCTGACTTCTACCACCAAGCCAATTTTGTATCCAATTGGCTTACTCACCATGACTCCCATGTGAGCTAATCTTTTGGGCCAACCTACCAATTAGGACTTTGTAAAAAGCTTTGCTAAAGTTCACGTAGACAATGTCCACTGTACCGCTCTGGGCAGTCCTCTTCATCACCTCTTCAAAATGCTCTAAGTCATGAGACAAAGTTTGCAACACTTAAAGCCCTGCTGACCATCCTTAACCATCCCTCGCCTCTCCAACCTGTCTCTGAATGTGAACAAAACAAAAGAGAAGGTTGTTGTCTTCAGGAGGGCATGGAGCGACCACTCCCCCCTGAACATCAACGGCTCCTCGGCTCCTTGTTCATCAGTCACTGAAGATGAATGAGCAAGTGCAGCAGGCAGTGAAGAAGGCTAATGGAATGTTGGCCTTTATTACAAAGGGAATTGAGTACAAGAGCAAGGAAATCCTCTTGCATTTGTACAGAGCCCTGGTGAGACCACACCTGGAGTATTGTGAATAGTTTTGGTCTCCAGGGTTAAGGAAGGACATCCTGGCTGTAGAGGAAGTGCAGTGTAGATTCACAAGGTTAATTCCTGGGATGTCTGGACTGTCTTATGCAGAGAGGTTAGAGAGACTGGGCTTGTACACGCTGGAATTAAGGAGATTGAGAAGGGATCTGATTGAAACATATAAGATTATTAAGGGATTGGACAAGATAGAGGCAGGAAATATGTTCAAGATGCTGGGAGAGTCCAGTACCAGAGGGCATGGTTTAAGAATAAGGGGTAGGTCATTTAGGACAGAGTTAAGGAAAAACTTCTTCTCCCAGAGAGTTGAGGGGGTCTGGAATGCACTTCCTCGGAAGGTAGTGGAGGCCAATTCTCTGGATGCTCTCAAGAAGGAGCTAGATAGGTATCTTATGGATAGGGGAATCAAGGGATATGGGAACAAGGCAGGAACCGGGTATTGATAGTAGTTGATCAGCCATGATCTCAAAATGGCGGTGCAGGCTCGGGGCCGAATGGTCTACTTCTGCACCTATTGTCTATTGTCTATTGTTAAGAGCACCAAATTTCTTGGTGTTCACCTGGCAGAGAATCTCACCTGGTCCCTCAACACCAGCTCCATAGCAAAGAAAGCCCAGCAGCGTCTCTACTTTCTGCAAAGGCTGAGGAAAGTCCATCTCCCACCCCACATCCTCACCACATTCTACTGGAGTTGTATTGAGAACATCCTGAGCAGCTGCATCACTGCCTGGTTCGGAAATTGCACCATCTCGGATCACAAGACCCTGCAGCGGATAGTGAGGTGCACCCCTCCTATGAACTCTTCTCCCTCCTGCCATCTGGGAAAAGGTACTGAAGCATTCGGGTTCTCAAGACCAGACTATGTAACAGTTTCTTCTCCCAAGCCATCAGACTCCTCAATACCCAGAGTCTGGACTGACACCAACTTACTGCCCTCTACTGTGCCTATTGTCTAATTATTTATTGTAATGCTTGCACTGTTTTGTGCACTTTATGCAGTCCTGGGTAGGTCTGTAGTCTGTAGTTTTTTCTGTGCTGTTTTTACGTAGTTCAGTGTCGTTTTTGTACTGTTTCATGTAGCACCGTGGTCCTGAAAAACATTGTCTCATTTTTACTGTGTACTGTACCAGCAGTTATGGTCAAAATGATAATAAAAAGTGACTTGACTTGACTCCATGGTCAAGTCTGCCACCCATGTAACCTGCACATTACGGCTGACATTGCTGTACAACATGGAAATAATTATTTCACTAGATGTATAATATCTGACTGTTAACAGAAACAGGCTAGTTGTTTCTCTCTTGTGCAAGACGGCCAGATTGAGCTGTAAAACAACAAACACCTTCATAACCACAGGAAAACAATAGACGAACATGGTTCACACAGTATGATCTCAGCACCATGTCATTCCTGGAACCCTGTAAACACATCCCCAGGAAGGATGCGGCTGTCTTCTGTGGCACTGTTTACTTTTCCGAGAGATTACATTTTTACCAAGCTGTTGACTGTCTGTCAGCACGCAGTTCACGAGCACCAAAGTGATAGCAGTCCATACATCACTTGATTTCTTTGCCCATAACGTCGAGCCAGAGGGTCACCTGGGCACCTGAGATAATCAGATAATCACCGGACTGACACTACCAGTGCAGTACTGAACTGAGACAGAGATACCATCTTTCCATTGACAGGTTCACTCGAGTTTGTACTTACCGGCAAATAAAAGTCATTCTTTCATGGAAGTCAACATTTTCTGAGCACCTTTGTTTCCGGAAAGGCCCGAGGAGTCCTCACAGTATTGTGACCAATGTTACTCCATCAACCAATAACACTAAGAGTAATGATCCAGACATTGTCGCATTGGTTTGTGTGGGAGTTGGTCACCTTTACTAAAGTGACAATACTTCATGCTGTTTTAATGGTTGTGAAGTAATTTGAATCAAATCACTGTGGGCACCATGGTAACACAGCGGTCAGCACAATCCTATTACAGCTCACGACATTCTGGAGGTCGGAGTTCAACTCCTGTGCCGTCTGTACATCCTCCCTGTGGAACGTGTGGGTTTTCCCCAGGTGCTCCAGTTAGCCCCGCATTCCAAAGACGTACTGGCTAGGTTAATTGTTCATTGTAAGTTGTCTCATGGTTGATAGTTTAGGGTTAGTTGGAGTTGTCTGGGGCAGCTGGGGCAGTTTGCCTGGGAGGACCGCAAGGACTTACTCTGCAATGTATCGTTAAATAAATAATAAATCTCAGTTGACAAAGGTGCTTTGGAAGTGTCAGTCTTTCTGTCACATCGGCAATGGCTACAGGGAGAGGAAAAGTCTTCCCTCAGGTTCTGGGGTTAGGGAAGGGAATGAGGGGAATAGGGAGGGGCAGGAAAAGGAGGAATGTGTGTCAGGTACTGCAGGAGATGTGAGTTCAGTGCAGTAAGGCAGCCCTGAGTGGAAAGTCTGCTGATTGGATGATAGTTCTGAATATATAAAAAATATTAAATAGTTAAGTTAAAGGTGGTGCAAAAATAGAAATAGAAAAAAAAAAGTGAGGTAATATTCACAGGTTTAATGTCCATTTAGGAATCAGATGGCCAAGGGGAAGAAGCTGTTACTGAATCATTGAGTGTGTGCCGTCAGGCTTCTGTACCTCCTACCTGATGGCAGACTTGAGAACAAGGCATGTACTGGGTGATGGGGGTCTGTAATAATGGATGCCACCTTTCTGAGGCATTGCACCTTGAAGAAATCCTACATGCAATGGAGGTTAGTGCCCATGATGGAGCTGACTAAGTTTTCAACTGTCTGCAGAGAGTTGAATGCAGAGAATCATTGAGAAAAGGGATGAAGTTGGAAGCGAATGTGAGACAGGAGCGGTCAAACAACCAAGAGTTGACCACTGGTAGTGAGAAGAAATAAAATTTCCCAACTATCAGTTTATTCCATCAGCAATACCACTTCAGTGAAGGGTGCTCTTATTTATCCATCTCCATTCTATAAACCAGCCTTCTCTATTCCACTATTATGTCTTAAATCAAAATAAGTGTAAGACAGAATGGAAGCGTAGTGGTTATTGTAACACTTTACAGTGCTGGTGACCTGGGTTCAATTCCCACTGTTGCCTGTAAGGATTTTGTGAGTTCTCCTGTTGACTGCATGGGTTTCCTCTGGGTGCTCCAGTTTCCTCCCACTGTCCAAAGACGTACAAGTTAGTAGTTTAATTGGGCACATGGTGATAATTGGATGATGTAGGCTCGTTGGGCCAGGGGTTTGTTACTGCGTTCTATCTCTAAATAAAATTTTTAAAAATCTCTCCATATACATCACCTCTGGAATTCCCTTTGAAGACAATATCTCCTACATCCTTGAAAGCATTCTTAAGATGTGTTTCATTGATCAAGTCCTGGTCACCGGCTCCAATACATTCAATGGCTACTTTATTAGATACACCTGTACACTGCTTTTAATGTAAATATCTAATCAGCCAATCATGTGGTAGCATCTCAATGCATGTCAGTGTGGAGTAATGATCAGGAGATTCAGTGGTTGTTGAGAGAGTACTGTGGTGAACTACATATACCTGTCTGGACACGCCCCCACCACTGACTGCTCCTGTGGCTTCTCCCACTGACCGTGGTATAAAGGCAATTGAAGGCACTGCTCCTCCCTCAGTCTCCAGGATGTTGTGTGGTGGTCGCCTGCTGCTGACGGTGCTTTCTTCCAGCCAATAAAAGCCTACCTTAACTCCCGTCTCCGAGAGTTATTGATGGTGCATCAACGGCATTGTGACCAGAGACCTGGGTGAGGATGGTAAGGACCCAAGTGCTGGAGTATCCCAGACTCAAATCGAGACATGATTTTGAGACTGAAGACAAGGACAGAGTCCTTGACTAGATGCTAGATGAGAATCTGACAAGACTAGATTGGAATCCAAATCAGACAGAAATTCTAAACGCAGTTGAGCTGGCGACTGAGCCCGGAATATGAGATCAGGTGTTCAAAACCTTGGTGCTAAAACACGGCTGTCAATTAGTGGAGTGGGCCAGAATCATTAAAGGGACGACATACTCTGGAGAATTGGAGAGTCTAAATCCTGGAGGCTGTCGCAGTCGGATGCATACAGTAACAGGACCCCTCCCCAGTGGCCAAATCCTGACAGTCCTGGCTGCTTGGGGTGTTGTTAACAATAATCACGGATCAGTGCCAATGTCTAGGACGTCCCTTTTTGGAACCCAGCCCTGTACCTCAGGTCCAATCTCTAACCATTCACCAAGGAGCTGCCGAATGTCCCAAAGAGATTGTGAATCCACAAGTTTCATTAAGTTGATGACCTGTTCGCCATCCATGAATCTGGGTGGCGGTGGGGCTAAAGGACTGATACTCACAGGTTTCAACTTGGATATTGCTCTGGTTCATATTTTTATTGTTATGCTGTATGTATTTCATTTTGGCAGCTCTGTAAGAGCAGTCAGTTCTGTTTTCAGCCTGTTTGGGTTATTGCTGAAGCTAGGAGACATGGAGAAATGTGTGCCATCCGGGAGGTTTCTCTGGTGAGGGACACTAAGGATGGGCTTGAGGATTTTCGTTCGAGAGGAGATGAAGATTTAAGACGCAGGAGAGAGGAGGTTGTAGGTTTCGACCAGGAGTGGGACCAGGATTCAACAAAGCCAAGGGTGAGATCAATTGAGGACTGGAGACTATGGAGAAGCTGTGAGCTCCAACGTGTGCACGTTAGACTGTTTCGTTAAAATAGGTCCATTTCTTTTTTATGTCCTTTTCTTTACTAATCCTTTAGTCAAATTAAGAAACATAAAGATAATTTTTGAATGATATGCGGTGTACTGTCTGTTATTTTGTGGGACTAATTTGTAACAGGGTAGCAAATTACACAGCATCCACACAAACAGGGGTTTGGGGCAGGAGAGTGCCTCAATCTTGTGAGTTTGGTGGGGCTGGAGGTTGTCTTACGTAGCCAAAGAAACCAGGGGGTTTCACCTGGAAGGTGGGATTAATCTTAAGGGTCTTGGGAGCTGTAAAGTATAAGGGGCTGGGTTCACTTTCTTAAGGTCCTTGAAAGGGCCCATGAAATTGGGTGCCAGTTTCCATCCCTCCATTCAGAGAGGCAAATCTTGATTGGACAACCAGATTTTTTGCCTAGGCTGCAAACCTGGGTGGTTCCTGTCTTCTCTTATGGTTCAGCCTTACCGGTAGAGACCAGCAAATTCTCCCTCGCCCTTATCCATTTTTCCTTCCAGCATCTGATGGGATCTTTGGCAGCAGGAACCCCAACCACGGCCTTCTGCTCAGGGAAGAGTCGAGAAAACCAAAGTTGGGATTCATAGAGGGATATCCTATGCACAGATCCCGTAGTGGGTTATGAATGACCTCTGCCCACATCAAATATTCACACCACTTATATGGTCTTTCTGAGGCCAGGCATCATAGGGTTCACTCCAGACCCTGGTTCACCTGCTCTGTCTGGCTGTTGGACTGCTGGTGAAACCCAAAGAAAAGGGTCACTGTAGCCCTGATCAGGATACAGAATGCTTTCCAAAAACGCAAAGTGAACTGTGGGCCACAATTGGACACATTGTCCACTGGAAATCTGAGGACCTTGAAGGCCTAATAGACATTCTCAGCCATCTCCACTGCTGATGGTAGTCTGTCCAGTGCTATAAATTCACAGGCTTTCAAGAAGAGATCCAAGATCACCATGATGATGGTCTTCCCCCTGGAAGGCAGAATACCCATGACAAAGTCCACAGAGGTGTGCACCCATGGTCTGCTGTCCGGTACAGGTAGAGGGTGAAGGAACCCCTAAGGTTGGGCATGGGTCTTCTTGCTCCAGGCACACACCTGGCATGCTTGCACATATTGTTGGACATCTTTAGCCATTCCAGGCCTCCAAATAGAGCAGGCATACTCATGGAGAGCATCCTGGAGCACATTTTTTATAAAGGCCTGGACTACCGATAGTCCATTAGCATGGTCGAAGAGCATGACCAGTTACTCATCGTGCCCGTTTGGTGAGTTGAATGCAGTCTTCCATTCATCACCCTCCTTTATGTGGACCAGGTTGTACATGCTCCGCAAGTCCAGAGTCAGGAATGTTCTTGCCCCTTGGAGTATCTCGAAGGTATGGTTCATGAGTGGAAGGGGGTAACAATTCTCGACTGTTAGGCGATTCAGTCCTCTATAATCAATGCAGGCAAACAAGCTTACATACTTTTTCTGTATGAAGAAGAAGCCTGCACCACTGCTGAGGTGGAGGGCTGAATGAATCCCATCGCAAGTGCCTCTTCTATGTAATCCTCCATAGCATGTCACTCCGGGCCAGAGAGTGCTTACAATCAGCCCCTTGGAGGACAAGTCCCAGGCAGTAAGTTTATTGCACATTTGTAAGGTCGGTGCAGTGGGTGGAGGAGTCAAGGCCTTTTCCTTGCTGAAAACCTCTTCCAAATATTGGTAGACCAAGGGAATTTCAACTGGCTTGGGTGTTAGAACTACCCACCAAACATCCCTCCAAGTACAGCTCCTGAGGCTCCTTAGGTAGCAGGGGTAACTTGGTACACCTCAGACTTTCCTCCATAGGCTTACTAGAGTCATCTGTTGAAACAGTCCAAATTGGAGTCCTTATTTGGCTCCAGAGACTTGAATCAAATCAGAGTCCAAATCTTCATCCATATCCTTGGACGACAGCAACAAGGTGCTATGAATAGTCTTTGTCCTCCTGGGACTATGCTCCGAGGATCTACGTTTAGGAGCCTTTCCCTAGATGGTACCTGGAAAATGGTTCTCTCAGGCTTGTCTGCTAGGGATTCAGAATTCTTGGGCATCTCCTTGCCAGACTTCTTGGCTTGTTCCTGAACCTGAGACCCTTTATCTCCAGTTCCAGCGCACATTTGACTAGACTTGCATTTGACTAGACTGAGATGGCTTGTCCACCCTTGGAGGCAAGACTGGGTCAACCGAAGGCTTCAGATAACCCTGAGCAAAAAGTCTGCCTCCTCGCCAGTCGCTTTTTTTGGGAGAGCCTGAGGGGTTGAAACACCAAAGTGAAAGCATTCCTTCTTGCAAAGACTGCAGCATCAGATGTTCAGCTCACCTTGTTCCTGCAGTAGTAGCAGCAACCTTGACTCTGACACAGCAATCTCTCATTGGCAGAGAGTTTGATGCAGCCGATTTGCAATGGTTCAACAGAGCCTTGTGCAGGAGGCAGGCTGGCCAACATCCGAGGTCGGGGACTGGAATTAAGATGTGATGAGGCGGGGCTTGAGCTTGCCTTCTTTAAATTCCTGAGATATTTCCACTTGTGCTCTGCCAGATGATTATCGAGGTGGATGGACTGATCAGTCAGCGCCTCGAAGTTCATTACCAGCTCTCCCAAAGCAAAGGCAACCTTTAATCTGCCCCCGAGTCCGTGGCGGCACAGAGCGGTCAGGGCCTCCCCATTCCAGACACATTCCTGGGCTGAAGTTCGAAATCCAATCATGTAGTCGGCAGCTGAACGGCTACCTTGACACAACTTCATCAGATAGTCCGGCGGTCTGTTGGCTCCAGCAGGATGATGGAACACCCTCTCCGTGATGTTCATGAAAAGCGGGACAGCTAGAGTTCAGAAACCAATGAGCACTGTGTGAGGAAACCAGGGCAAGGAGCCAGGACTCCACACTGCACCCAATGGCCTCACTTGAGCAATTCTGGCTTGCTCCTAGCAACATGGTGACCTGGAGGTCATGTGTCTCCAGGCCCTGTTTTGCAATCTTCCTGCTGTGGCTGGCCACAACTGACGGAAGACTCCAGTATCCCACTGGGTCCACATTGGCTCAATCGTACTGTGATGAAAGGCCGAGGGGAGGCTGGTAAGGACCCAAGTATTGGAGTATCTGAGACTAGAATCAAGACGTGATTTCAAAACTGAGACAAGAACAAAGTTCTTGACTAGATGCTAGACAAGAATCCAAACGAGACAGAAATCCTAAACATAATCACAGACTAAATCAGGGTTGAGCTGAAGATCGAGCACCAAACCTGAGTTTAGGGCTTTTTAAATATCCAAATCTTGGCACCAAAACATGGATGCCAATTAGTGGAATAAGCCAGAATCTTTAAAGGGGCCATGCCAGCTTTACATACTCCAGGACATTGGACTGTCTAAGCCCCGGAGGGTGGTGTGGTCAGGTGCATACCATAACAAACATCAAAAATTGGGAACAAATGTGACCTAAGTGACTTGGACCATTGAACGATTGTTGGTGCCAGACGGGGTGATTTGAGTATCTCAGAAACTACTAATCTTCTGGGACTTTCACACACCATATTTCTGGAATTTACAGAGAATGCTGTGAAAAAAAAAAATCCAATGAATGACAGTTCTGTGGGTGAAAACACCTTGTTAATGAGAGAGATCAGAGGAGAATGGCAAGACTGGTTTCTTGCTGACAGGAAGGGGACAGTAAATCAAATGGCCACATATTACAACACTGGCGTGCAGAAGAGCATCTCTGAATAAGCAACACATCAAACTTTGACATGGATGGGCTACAGCAGCAGAAGACCATGAACCTATACTCAGTGGCCACTTTATTGGGTAAGGAGATACCTAATAAAGAGGCATCTGAGTGTATCTGCTTGCCGGGGTATCGAATCTTGTTTGCTAACACTCCTGTGTTAGCTGTCTAGCACCTCAGAATGTTTCACTATGTTAAAAATATTAGATAATGAGAGAGATCTAGAAAATTGTAAGGCCAGCAGGAAGGAACTTAAGAATGAAATTAGAAGAGACAGAAGGAGCCATCAGAAGGCCTTGGTGAGCAGGAACTCCAAAACCCCAAGGCATTCTACAGGTATGTGAAGAGTAAGAGGATAAGACATGAGAGAATAGGACCAATCAAGTGTGACAGTGGAAAAGTGTGTATGGAACCGGAGGAGATAGCAGAGATACCTAATGAATACATCACTTCAGTATTTTCTATGGAAAAGGATCTTGGCGATTGTAGGGATGATTTACAGTGGATTGAAAAGCTTGAGCAAATAGACATTAAGAAGGAGGATGTGCTGGAGCTTTTGAAAAGCATCAAGTTGGATAAGTCTCTGGGACTGGATGAGATGTACCCTAGGCTACTGTGGGAGGTGAAGGAGGAGATTACTGAGCCTCTGGCAATGATCTTTGCATCATCAATGGGTAAGGGAGAGGTTCCAGAGGATTGGAGGGATGCAGATGTTATTATCTTATTCAAGAAAGGGAGTAGAGATAGCCCAGGAAGTTATAGACCAGTGAGTCTTACTCCTGAGAGGCAGGATGTATGAAGCTCCTGAGAGGCAGGATGTATGAACATTTGGAGAAGCATAATATGAATAGGAATAGTCAGCATGACTTTGTGAAAGGCAGGTCATGCATTATGAGCCTGATTGAATTTTTTGAGGATGTGACTAAACATATTGATGAAGGTAGAGCAGTAGCTGTAGTGTATATGAGAAAGTAAGGGGGCATGGGATCCAAGGGGACCTTGCTTTGTGGATCCAGAATTGGCTTGCCCACAGAAGGCAATGACTGGTTGTAGATGGGTGATATTCTGCATGGAGGTTGGTGACCAGTGGTGTGCCTCAGGGATCTGTTCTGGGACCCCTTCTCTTAGTGATTTTTATAAATGACCTGGATAATGAAGTGGAGAGATGGGTTAGTAAGTTTGCTGATGACAAAAAGGTTACAACGAGACATTGATAGGATGCAAAACTGGACTGAGAAATGGCAAATGGAGTTCAACCCAGATAAGGTTGAAGTGGTTCATTTGGTGGGTCAAATCTGATGGCAGAATATAGTATTAATGGTAAGACTCTTGACAGTGTGGAGGATCAAAGGGATCTTGGGGTCCAAGTCCAAAGGACACTCAAAGCTGTTGTGCAGGTTGATTCTGTGATTAAGAAGGCATTTGACACATTGGTGTTCATCAACTATGGTATTGAGTTTAAGAGCCAAGAGGTAATGTTACAGCTATATAGGACCCTGGTCAGACTCTACTTGGAGTACTGTGCTCAGTTCTGGTCACCTCACTACAAGAAGGATGTGGGAACTTTAGAAAGGGTGCAGAGGAGATTTATAAGGATGTTGCCTGTATTGGGGAGCATGTCTTTTGAGAATAGGTTGAGTGAACTCGGCCTTTTCTCCTTGGAGTGACAGAGGATGAGAGGTGACCTGATACAGATGTATAAGATGATGAGAGGCATTGATGGTATGGATAATCAGAGGCTTTTCCCCAAGGCTGAAATGGCTAGCACAAGAGGGCACAGGTTT
Organism: Hypanus sabinus; assembly: GCF_030144855.1. Lineage (NCBI taxonomy): Eukaryota > Metazoa > Chordata > Chondrichthyes > Myliobatiformes > Dasyatidae > Hypanus > Hypanus sabinus. Next base: position 53,702,123 of record NC_082723.1, read on the forward strand.
AAGGTGCTTGGAAGTAGGTACAGAGGAGATGTCAGGGTTAAGTTTTTTTACACAGAGAGTGATGAGTGAGTGGAATGGGCTGCCGGTGACGGTGGTGGAGGTGGAAACGATAGAGTCTTTTAAGAGACTCCTGGACAGGTACAGGGAGCTTAGAAAAATAAAGGGCTATGGGTAACCCTAGGTAATTTCTAAAGTAAGCACATGTTCGGCACAGCTTTGTGGACTGAAGAGCCTGTATTGTGCTGTAGGTTTTCTATTAACTATATCTTTCCCCATGGATTCATTTTCACTATGGATGTCCAGTCCCTTTATCTCCCATCAAGAAGGTCTTAAAACTCTCCACTTGCTTCTCAGCAAATTACCCAACCAGTTCCACTCCCTCACCACCCTCTTTCATCTGGCAGAACTGGTCCTCACCATCAACAGTTTTTCCTCCCACTTTCTCCAAACTCAAGGAGTAACCGTCGCCTCCTGCAAGGGCCCCACTTTGCCTGCCTTTTCACTGGCTACGCAGGACAGTCCATGTTCCAGGCCTTCACTGGTCCCCAACTCTTCCCGTGCGACTTTAAGACTGCAGTGGTGATTCTTCATGCACCCATGCTGAGCTCTTCAATTTCATCAACTATGCCTCCAGCTTCCACTCTGCTCTTAAGTTCACTTGACCTGTTTTTGGAACATCCCTCCCCTTTCTCGATCTCTCTGTCTCCACCTCTGGAGAAAAACTGTTGATTGACATCTACCAATTCCCACGGCTATCTTGACTATACCTCTCCCCACCCTATCTCCTGTAAAAATTCTATTCCTTTTTCTCGGTTCCTTCATCTCTACCACATCTGTTACCAGGATGAGGTTTTCCTCTTCAGTCCGTCAGAGACTTCTTCAAATAATGGGCTTTCCTTTCCTCCACCATTGAGACTGTCCTCACCCGCATCTTCTTCATTTCTTGGACATCAATGCTGAACCCAGCTTCCCCCACCTTAACAGGAATAGAGTTTCTGTTGTCCTCACCTACCACCCCATGAGCTTCTGCATCCAACATATAATTTTCCCCAAATTCTGCCATCTTCAATAGGATCCTACCACTAGACACATCTTTACTCCCTCCCTCTCCACACTCCACTGTCTGCCGTGATCGGTCCCTCCATTACTCCCTTGTCCATTCGTTCCTTCCCTACCAATCTCCCTCCTGGCACACATCCCTTGCAAGCAACAGATATGCTACACTTGCCTGTTTACCTCCTCTCTTCATTCGGGACAAACAGACCTTCCAGATAGGCAACTCTTCACCTGTGAATCTGGCGGGGTCATCTACTGTAACCGGTGCTCCCAATACGGTCTCTCTACATTGGCGAGACCCGATTTAAGTTGGGGGACCACTTTGTCAAGCACCTCATCTGTCAAAAGCAGAATTTCCTGGTGGCCAAACATTTTAATTCCTACTGTTAAAAGCACAATGTGGATTACTTAATTTCTCTCCAGTCAGGGAATTCTCCATCTCAGAAGCTTCAGATGGATTTCAAACTTCAGCTCAAAGACTGACCTTGTTTCTGGAGAGAAAATAAATCGCTGGATGTCAGCTGCAGTTGGTGGAAGAAAGTGGCAAAGGCCCTGCTTGTTTTGGGCTACAGAGAGGAGGATGCCTCGTTATTGGAAAAGGTAGCTTCATCCTTTGTTAACAACGATACCTTCAGTATTAAGGAGGGACCTTTTCCTGCAGGAGTCATCTGTTTATGGTATTGCTCTGCTCAAAGGTCTGAGCTGAGTTTGGCACACGGGCAATTTCCTGTTTATAACATAGGAGTAGTGGATGTGAGAACAGCCTTTGGTGACTGTGGCGTGTTTAAACAGAGTTGCAGTGTAACAAACAAAAACTGACGCAAGCAGTAGAGCCAGGAATTTGCTGAAGTGGGCAGACCTTGTTTGGTTTCCCTCTTTGCCAGGCACCCTTCAGCCTAAAGTATTTTGCACCCAATGTGCAGGAAATGAGCGTGACATAAGCAAGGGAGCATTGAGCCCTCAGTCAGTGGCAGGGTCAAGCTTCGATCTGTACGGCCAAGGAGATTTAAGGAGAGTTAAAGGTTGACAGAGAAAGTAATTGGGTGAATTAAAGTCAAATCGGGTTCTGAGTTCATGGAAATGGAGAGGGAATAAGTTACAAGGAAAATTAGCATTGAAATGGGATTGCGTGGTAAAGGGCCAAAACAGCAATCCATATTGAGTGATCTGTTTCGGATAGAGTGCATTGAAAAGAAATTTGTTACAAGAAAATATGACATATGTATATGGTATGGCTGTAAATTCACCACTTTATTTATTTTTATTGATTATTTATTGAGATACAATGTGGAACACACCGTCCAGCGATCCCCGACTTAACTGTAGCCCAGTCATGGAACAACTTCCAATGACTAATTGACCTACCAATCAGTACCTCTTTAGAGAGTGAGAAGAAACTGGAGCACCCAGAGGAAACCCACAGTCACGGAGAGAACGTACAAACTCCTTACAGACAGCACTGGGAATTGAACCAGGATCCCCTGTACTTACAGCATTGTGCTAAGCACTACGCTACTGTTTTCTCAGGTGAACTACAGGCATACTTTCAAAGGCCCTTTACAACCCATGTTTTCACTATGATTTTTATTTGAAGTCTGTCTTTGTTTGTTCGTTAATGTTAGTCAGTGTGAATCAGTCAGTGTATCATTTCTTTGTAAAATTCTATTCTATTTATTATTTTATCCTGGAAATACCTGCAAGAAAATGAATCTCAAAGTAGTATACATTAACATATACGTAGAGTACATATTTTGATAATAAATTTATTTTGAACTTTGAACTATTGCAGATTGAATATAAAGTGCAAGAAGGACAAAACAGTTTTACCCAGTCCAAAGGGGAACCTGTTCAGTGAGGTGGTTTATAATTGACCCTTTAATATAAGAAGTGTGTATTTTATAATAGTTATCCTGTCAGTAAGTTATGATTCTGAGTGCTTATTGTTAAGCTTCACTACATTTCCTCCTCAGTTAAACACCAGCAGTCAAAAGTGATTTGATTCCTGATCACTTCCTCCTTCCATTAGACAAGAAATATTATGTTGAACCGCTCCTGCTCTGTCCCTTTCCTCTTGATCTACCCATTTCTGCCTGTACTCCATTACTTTTTTTCCTCTCCTCCATTCACTGCACCTGCCCATCTCCAACATATCCCTTCCCTGGTGTTCACATCCTGCCCTCCCCACCTCCCTCACTTCACTCTGCGCTCCATCTCTACTATCAGATTCCATCATCTTTAGCCCTTTGTTCCCTCCACCTACCATCTCCCAGCCTCTGTTGTAAGTTCCACTCTCCCCTCCTCCATTGACCTATCATCCCCCTTCACCTAGATCTACTCATCACCTGCCGCCCCTTCCCTGCACCTCTTTATGCTGGCCATTTCCCCTCTATTGCTCAATCCAGATGAAGGATCTCGACTCAAATCATTGACTTCCACTGTTGCTAAGGAGACCTGTTGACTTCTTCCAACATCTTGTGTGTTGCTTCAGCAGCTGTAGTCTCTTGTGTCTCATGGCTCAATTGTGAAGCTAATGATTTCAAATTGTACGCACTTAAACTGCCCACAAGACTTTGCTGTGATTGTAATGATTTTATTAAAACATTTCTCTCCCAGGCAATGGTAGGAAAATCTAGCTCCATATGTCTAGGCTTTTTGCCAGTCTGAGCCCTGGGGTGAAAGACCGATGTTGTAATGCATGCTTCTTCTCACTCGAAAACCTGGAGCTCTCCATCACAAGATCTGCCAACATTCCAGGGTTGCCCAGAGCCTCCAGGAATTAAAGATTAATATCCACGTCACTGCTGTAAGCAACTGAGGAAGCAATAATCACTGGAACATTAAAAATATGATGTGTTCTTACTGCATTTTTATTGAACACATTGGCAGGCTAATTATGAGAGGTGGGGATGTTGTGCAGGAAGATGTGCACATAGAAATAGTAGCTCATTTCATTTGCACAGGAGCTTTTGGTTCTGCGTGTGATCAGAACCGTGGAAATTTACAGCACTGAGTGAAGTCGTTCTACCCGTGTCCACAATGGGAGAAAAGGGGTGACCTGATTGAAACCTGTCATATATTGAAAGGCCTAGATAGAGTGGATGTGGAGAGGCTGTTTCCTGTAGTGGGTGAGTCGAGGACCAGAGGCCACAGCCTCAGAAAAGAAGGATGTCCTTTTCAAACAGAGATGAGGCAGAATTTCTTTAGCCAGAGGTGGTGAATCTATGGAATTCATTGATACAGATGGCTGTGGAGGGAGGTTGATAAATTCTTGGTTAGTAAGGGCATCAGAGGTTATGGGGAGAAGGCAGAAGGATGGGATTGGAAGGGATAAGGAATCAGCCATGATGCAATAGCAGAACACACTTGATGGCCCAAATGGCCTCATTCTGTTCCTCTGTTTTATGGTTTATAGCTAGTCTGATCTCATTGTCAAACTCCAGATCTATCATTCAACCTTTGACCCATCCAGTGACAGAGTAGATAGATTACCAGAGAGCAGAAGTTATCTTTATCTGCCCATCATCTATACATCCCTCTCAGCATTTCCCCTTCCCATTTCTTTCCTTTATTCTATGATGTCTTGTCCTTTTCTAACAATTTCCACCTGCATCAATCCTTTCTTACTTCCACCCACCACCTCTCAACTACTTACTTCATTCCCACTGTCTCCACCCTCTTTGTCTGTCATCTCCCTCGCCTGCATCTACCTATCATGTGTGAGCTCTTACTCTACTTCTCTCTCTTCCCCCCCTCCCACCTTTCTCCCCTCTTTCTTTTTGGTCCTGATGAGGGATCGGGACCGAACCATCGACTGAACCTTCCATAGATGCTGCCTGACTCTTCGAGTTTTTCCAGCGCTTTTGGGAGCCAGATTTCTAACATTTATACTTCCTTGTGTCTGCATTTGAGATCTACCTGGGTTAATGTCCAATAGCCAAGCTTACTGACCAGGAGGTTGAAAGCAGTGAGGGTTTCCGCCTCCAGAAGCTTGACAGACAGTGAGCTCCAGACGCCCATCACTTATTGGACCAATCTTTCTTCTTCTACACACCTCTAACACTCCTTTTATTGAAGACTTTAAATCTGTGTCCTTCGTTATAGGTCTCTCAAAAGGAATTAAGCCTTCCCTTTCACCATACCTTGGTCTCTCATACATTTATCCACCTTGATTAAATCTTCTTTCAGCCCTCCTCTATTGCACATTTTATTTTAATATATTTTTTAGAGATGCAGCACAGTAACAGGCCTCTCTGGCCCAATGAGCCCACACCACCTAATTACAGCCATGTGACCAATTAACCTACTAATCCGTAAGTATTTGGGATGTGGGAAGATTCCGGCAGAAACCTATAAGGTCACAGGAAAAATGTACAGACAGTGGCAGGAATTGAACCCAAGGTCACTAGTGCTGTAAGATGCTGTGCTAACCATTACATGTGACTATGGCAACATCTACACAAAGCCCCTCTGCACCCTCTCTAGTCCTATCACATCCTTCCTGTAATGTGGAGGCCAAAAACATACACAGTAATCTGACTGTCGTCCACAGGATGTGCATGGTCATACTGATCTTAACTTCTCTGCCTCAGGAAAAATGTCTAGTCTGTTATCCCAAATACTTTACCACCATGGACTACCAATCTCAGAGATTAGTAGGTGGGGAGAAGCTGTACCGCATAGTCCTGCTTCTATGGACTGCTTCTCTATATGCCATGCACCTTTTTTAAGGGTTATGAAGAAATCTCAACAGTGAATAGTCCAGGGCTATTGAGTAAAGTGTCCATAAGACCATAAATTCGAAAGGTTTATTGTCATTCAACCATATACCATCAAACGAAACAACATTCCTCCGTAACAGTACATATTACTCACACAAGCAACACATAAAGTAAAATTACCACAAATAAATTAACAAGTAATAAGGCGCATTTACGACACAAGATAAAAAGTAAACAGCATAATGCTACTGGCACTAAAAAGATTGTTGGACAGATGGAAGGGATCATTGACGAACCTGAAGGCCCTGTGTATGCAGCACACCTGATGGATGGAAGAGAGACCCCGATGACCCTCTCAGCTGTCCTCGCAGTTCTTCATAGGGACTTGCAGTCAGATGCCTTGCAATTCCTGCACCAGTTGGTGATGCAGCTGACCAGGACACTCTCAAAAGTGATGCTGTAAAAATTGGTCAGAACGGTGGGTGGGGGGTGGGGGGGTGCACTGTGCAAACTCACTCACCTCAATCTCCTCAGGAAGTGGAGAAGCTGCCGGGCCTTCTTCATCAACGTGGTGGTGTTGAGGAACCAGGTGAGACTGACCGTCATGTGCACTCCCAGAAACTATGTGCAGTTAACAGTGATCCTTCTGAAAGTCCACAATCACCTCTTTGGACCTGTTCACGTTGAGACTCAAGTTGCTGTGCTGACACCATTCTACCAGCTGTTCTACCTTCTCTCTGTACACCATCTCATTGTCATTGTTGACTGTTGTGTCAGCAGAAAACCTGATGATCCGGTTTGAAATGGATCTGGCAGGGCAGACATGCACTGCTCAGCGTGATGGGGCTGGAAATATTTTTACCAACTTGGACTGAACTGTGGCATTTCTGTCAAGAAGTCTAAGAGCCAGTTACAGAGAGAGGCGTTGAGACCCATCGAGGACGGTTTCCCCACCAGCATCTGAGGGATTCTTGTATTAAGCACCAAGCTGAAGTCGATAAACAGCATCCTGGCATATGAGGCACCATTTTCCAGGTGGGACAGGGCAGAGTGGAGTGCAGAGGCTATGACATCATCAGTGAACCAATGTGAGTGAAAAGCAAACTGGAAAGGATTCAATGTAGCAGGAAGATGGGATTTAATGCGAGCCATAGGTTGCCAATCAAAGCATTTCATTATTGTTGAGGTCAAACCCACTGGAAGGTAGTTGTTAAGGCAGGTTGCTGTCGTCCGCTTGGGGTGACGGTGGCTGCACTGAGGCCTATGGTGACAGTGGGCTGTTCCAGAGAGATATTGAAGGTGTCTGATAGAACCTCGGTTAACCGGGCTGCGCAGGCCCTCACCCAACCAAGTATGCTATCAAGCCCCGCAGCTGTCGCAGGTTGACCCTGGCGAAGGTCTTTCTCACGTTAGCTGCAGCCAGACAAGGGTGCATGCTTCTTGGGGGTCGGGGTGGAAGAAGCGGGGTGGGACTTCCTCACCAGCACATCATTCTGTGCGCCAAACCAAGGGTAAAAGACATTCGGCCTATCAAGAAGAGAGGCGTCATTTTGGTTGATGTGAAAGGTGGTTTGGCAGAGTGTTACGGTCTGAATGCCCTGCCACACATCTCTGGTGTCACAGGAATGGCTGTATATTCTCTGCAAATAATCCTGTTTTGCCTTCCTGGCGGTACAGGAATGCGCAGCTCTCGCTGAACTGGGAGCGGTCTTATTCCCCATCCTGAAGGCAGAATCCTGATCTCTCAGCTGGGCCCGGACCCCTGCTGTCAGTCACGGCTCCTGATTTGCCCTCACAGAGATGTGTTGAATAACGATGACGTCCTCAATGCACTTCTCCATGTAGCCAGTCACAGATCTTGCATAGTCATTGATGGCCGTAGGTAGCCACCTCCCTGAACATGTTTTCAAAACAGTCCCACAATGCTAAGGTTCCTCCCTCTGGCCAGCTCTTTACCTCCCTTTGACTCCTTTAATCAGTGGTCAGAATGCAGGGATTAGCATAACAGGAAGTGGTCAGAGTATCCCCGGTGGAAGCGGGGGTCAGCTTTGTATGCACCACGGGTATTTGTATAAATCTGGTCTACCTTTGGTAGCAGAGCGTACATGCTGATAAGACTGATGGTGTAATAGTTCATCCTTTGCATCGTTCTTATAATCACAAGACACTGCTGGATATTAAGAACACCGAGTACTGTAGCCTACCTCACTAATAAGTTGTTGGATAGCAGATATGCTCCACAGCATGTGCCTTCGCCCAGGGAAGAAGGCATCGGAAGCAATACTCAAGGAAACAGAAGTGCGTAAAGTGCTCTGGTATTCATGCAAAACCATAGGGAAAACCTTGCAGGCCTGCTTTCCCATCAATTTTGCTTTCAAACATTCAATTGCCAAAAAATCTATCTTATTATCTTTCTCAGAGACTGAATCAGCATGAGCACTCAGAGCCCCTCTCCAGCCCATTATCTCGTTCCCCTATCAGCTTCCCATCTCTTTATTTCACCCCTTCTCCCTTTCCCGGTTTCACTTATCACCTACCTCCTTGAGCTTTTTCCTCCCCTCCCCTCACTTTCTTGATCCAACTTCTCATCTTTTCTTCCAGTCCTGAAGGGTCTCGGCCCAAAGTGTCGACTGTTTACTCTTGTCCATAGCTGCTGCCTGGCCTGCTGAGTTCCTCCAGCGTTTTGTGTGTGTTGCTGAGGTGAAGGCCTACTGAGCCCTCATCCTGACTGAAACATGCCTCCAGGATACCACCTCCGAAGTGGCCATTCCTGAGGTGGACGGCTTCATCTCTTTTTGATGGAATTCCTGTTGGCGAGCCCCTCAGTGGAGGTGTATGTGTCTATGATAATAAGAACTTCTGTGTGAACACGGCGGTAGGACGAGTCACTGTTCGCCCCTAGTAGCGTTCTTAACGGCGAAGTGCAAGCCCTTCTATTTACTGAGGAAGTTCACTGCATTTGTGGTTATGGCTGTATACACCCACCCTTCATCCCACCAGCCCCCCACCCTGTGCTAACACTTGGGAGATGCTGTGTGAGCTCCACAACAACATCAGTGACCTGCAAACCACACAATCCGACAGTTTCTTTACTGTTGCTGGTGACTTCAACCATGCTGCCTTAAAAGCAGACCTACCTAAATTCTATCAGCATGTTGATTTTGCTACTTATTGAAAGCATAAAATATAGAAGCAGGATTAGGCCAGTTAACCCATCAGGTCTGCTCTGCCATTCCATCAGCGTTGATATATTAACCCCATTCTCCTGTCGCATAAACTCTTCTCGGACTTCCAGCCAGGTCTAGGTGTTGAATTTAACCAACATTTTGATGACAAACTCTGCCATCTTCATCAGGGATGATGCCTCGGCATGTCTAGTCCAGTGGTGTATATCCTCAACTCCCATTGCCAGCCTCTCCTGATCGGTTAATTCTCAAAGCTTCCACCGTCACACTTTGTTTAAAATCGTATTCCAGTTCTTACTGAGAGCAAGACCTTCATCTTTGTTGAAGTTCCTAATTTTATGTATCATGTATGCCAAGAAAGCACTTGATCCTTTTTTCCATTCTCCTGTCTTCTCGTCATTACTTTCAACCTCTTTACCATTCAAGGAGCAATCATTCTCTGCCTTAAATACAGAGAGTCGGCACAACATTGTGGGTCGATGGGCCTGTAATGTGCTGTACTATTCTATGTTCTATGTTATGTTTCTTGTAACAGTCTACGATCTCTTCACTGCTGGTCTGTAATATAATCCCATTAATGTGGTCATCCCATTCTTATTGCTCAGTTCCAACCACATAGCCTCAATAGACATAACTTTCAGTATGTCCTGTCTGAGCACTACCATGGCATTTTCCCTGATCTTCTATTAATACCTGCCCCTATATCATGTCTAAAACAATGGAATCCTGGAACACTGAACTGCCTGATCTTCCCTCCTACAACCAAGTCACACTAATGGCTACAATATCATTATTCCACATGTTGATCCAAGCTCTAACCTCATCTCCCTTATCTACAATACTCCTTATTTGAAATAGATGCATTATTGGTCCCACCATGCTCAACCTTTCATTTCCTGTCTTTGTATGTAGGCTTAACATCTGCTTTCGCCATAAACACTCTACTAGCTGTTTGGACCTCTGGTTCCCATTCCACTGCATCCCTAGTTTAAACAACTCCATCTAACACTGGTAGAGCTTCCCAGAAGGATGTTGGTCCCCATCCAGTTTAGATGCAAACTGGTCCACTTGTACATGTCCCACCTTCCCTGGAAGAGAGCTCAATGATACAAAACTCTGAAGCCCTCCCTCCTGCACCATCTCCCTAGCAACATGTTAAACTGTATTATCTTCCTATTTCTAGCCTCACTAACACATGGTACAGGCAGCAATCCTGAGATCACATCCCTAGAGGTTAGCTCCTAAATCCCTGAACTCACTTTGCAGGACCTTGTCACACTTCCTGCCTCTGTCATTAGTACCGACATAGACCACGACCTCTGAAGAATGCTATGAACTCCAACAGAGTTCCTGATCTGGCACCTGGGAGATAACATGACATCTGGAAAAGCTCCTTCTCATCCACAGAACCTCTTCTCTGTTCGCCTAACCAATGAATCCCCGTCACTACTGCTTGTCTTTTCTTCCTAATGCATTGATGAAGGAAGAGCAGTAGGTGTAGTGTATCTGGATTTCAGCAAGGCATTTGATAAGGTACCCCATGCAAGGCTTATTGAGAAAGTAAGGGGGCATGGGATCCAAGGGGACATTGCTTTGTGGATCCGGAACAGGCTTGCCCACAGAAGGCAAGGAGTGGTTGTAGATGGGTCATATTCTACATGGAGGTCGGTGACCTGTGGTGTGCCTCAGGGATCTGTTCTGGGACCCCTAAATGACCTGGATGAGGACGTGGAGGGATGGGTTAGTGAGTTTGCTGATGACACAAAGGTTGGTGCAGTCAGAGGTTATAGAGGGACATTGATAGGATGCAAAACTGGGCCGAGAAGTGGCAGATGGAGTTCAACCCAGATAAGTGTGAAGTGGTTCATTTTGGTAGGTCAAATATGATGGCAGAATATAGCATTAATGGTAAGACTTTTGGCAGTGTTGAGGATCAGAGGGATCTTGGGGTCCGAGTCCATAGGACACTCAAAGCTGCAACGCAGGTTGATTCTGTAGTTAAGAAGGTATACGGTGCATTGGTCTTCATCAATTGTGGGATTGAGTTTTAGAGCCAGAAGGTAATGTTACAGCTATATCGGACGCTGGCCAGACCCCACTTGGAGTACTGTGCTCAGTTCTGGTCACCTCACTACAGGAAGGATGTGGAAACCATAGAAAGGGTGCAGAGGAGATCTACAAGGATGTTGCCTGGATTGGGGAGCATGCCTTATGAGAAAGGGTTGAATGAACTCGGCCTTTTCTCCATGGAGCAACGGAGGATGAGAGGTGACCTGATGGAGGTGTATAAGATAATGAGAGGCATTGATCGTGCAGATAGTCAGAGGCTTTTCCTCAGGGCTGAAATGGCTAGCATGAGAGGACACAGTTTTAAGGTGCTTGGAAGTAGGTACAAAGGAGAGGTCGGGGTAAGTTTTTTACGCAGAGTGGTGAGTGCGTGGAATGGGCTGCCGGCGGCAGTGGTGAAGGTGGAAACAATAGGGTCTTTTAAGAGGCTCCTGGATGGCTACATGGAGGTTAGAAAATTAGAGGGCTAAGGGTAAAGCCTAGATAGTTCTAAGGTAGGGACATGTTCAGCACAGTTTTTTGGGATGAATGGCCTGTATTGTGCTATATGTTTTCTATGTTTCTTATGACCCCCACATCTTCCCTTGTAAGTCACAGCACAAATTTATTTTCAGAGACTGACCATTGTGGCTTTCCTCTGAAAGTAACATTCTCTTATTCTGAGGCTGTGCCTCTGGGTCCTAGACTCTCCCATAATGGAACCCTCTCCTTTCTGTTCATTCCAGGCCTTTCAAGATCCAGTAGATTAGAACGAAATTCCCTCTCACCCTTTTGAACTTCCATTGGAATACAGGTCCAGAGCCATCAGATCCTCCTCATACATAAAGCCTTTCATTTCTGAGATCATTTTTATGAACTTCCCCTGGACCCTCTCCAGGGCTGGAACACGTTTCCTTTGATATGGGGCCCAAAATTAGATCATTGTATTCCAAATGCAGTCTGACCAGTGCCTCGTAAAGCCTCACTGTACAGTACATCCTTGCTGTCATATTCTGGTCCTCCTGGGGTCATAATGGCACTAGAGGTGTAAGGGATGCAGAGGATCTGGCAGCAACTTGTAGTGTTACTCAATGTCAGCAAGACCAAGGACCCAATTATTGACTTCAGGAGGAGGAAACTCGAGATTCACGAGCCAGTCCTCATTAGGAATTAGATCTGTTTTCATTTCCAAGGATCTGTCCTTCATCCAGCACATAAGCACCTTTACAGAAGAAAGTGTGGGGGGCGGAGTTTCAAGATAGCGACGTAGACATCTGCCTTTTAGGCACTCTTCATTTTTTAAACTATAATCACCCTTTAATCAAATCTTTTTGTACTTAATTACATGGGTTGATATTTACGATTTACTTCTTTTCTAAAATAATACTTGATTTAATCTTTTCAAACTTAAAATGTCTGTATCTAAGAAATCGTCTAAAGACCCTCCATCTCTTGAGGCAATTTCCAGTCTTCTGGATACTAAACTTGCAAGTCTGGAAAATAAGCTTACTGCGAAAATGCCTGAGCTTGAAGAAGTCGTTAGATCGTTTGATACCAAGCTTCAATCGCAGGCAGCAGATATTGAATGGCATGAAGAAAAGTTTGCGGCTCTTGACAAGTTAATTTGTGAAAAAATACGTACTATTGAAACTTTGGAGAAGAAGGTACTGTCGACTGCTAAAATAGTAGAGCATTATAAGTTTAAAATCACCGATCTTGAAAACCGATCTCGCAGACAGAACTTGCAAATTATCGGATTTCCTGAAAATGTTGAGTCTGGTGACTTAATTGAATATTTCTCTAACTTATTGTGGGAAATTTTTGGCGAGGACGCTTTGCGGGCTAAACCTACTATTGATCGTGCCCACAGAGTTTCGAGATTTTCGATCTCGAGAGACAAGCCATGAGCTGTGATTGTTCGCCTCCATTATCCTCGGGAGAAAGAGCTTTTAATCCGATTAGCTCGTCAGAAAGGTATGATTTTTCACAGAAACAATAAGTTTCGTATTGTTGAAGATTATTCATTTGAAGTAATGAAGGCGAGAATCGCTTTTAAACCGGTGATGGCAGAGATTCATTCAATTGGACTTAAACAAGCTTTAAGATACCCAGCGAATCTTAGAATTACATTGAGTGACGACAGTCAGCGCTTCTTTAATACTCCGGAAGAAGCGAAGAAATTCATCGAAGAATATTGGTCTTCTAGTACAAGTTGAACTATGTGATATGTTGAGGAATTTTTGGAGAGAAGATGCCATTTCATTTTGGGCTTTAACTTATGAAGCTGCGGCATAGCTTTTTACTTTGGTCTGTAGACCTGGTTTTTTTTTATTATCATGGTTTATAGATGCTCTTCTAATTTTACTATAATGTCTTTTTTCTTAATTTTTTTCCTCTGAATTGGATATACATGTTAATACTTTGTAATAATGATTTATTTTTTAAGATGTCGTTTCTTCTTCCCATAAGACTTTGCTTTCCGTAAGCATTTATTTGCTTGTACTTGAAAATGGGACGAATGTTTTGGATTTTTGGACCTTTTTTATATATATTGTAGTGATTATTGAATTCTTTTTAATCCTATTTTGATGACCTTTTTTTTAAAAAAATTTTTTTAATAGATTGGTGAACTTACATTTATATTCTGTAATATGGTTTTTTCAAAATGTCGTTTCTTCTTCCCATAAGTCTCTGTTTTTGAAACATCATTTTCTTGTATTTGAATATGGAATCTTTTTTTAAAGGCATATTACACTATTTTAAACTTTAATGTTTATCCTTTTTTATTAATGATCTTTTGCTTTATTATATTATTTTTTCATTTTGATTGATATATATTCTTTCTTTTTACAACCCTGTATTTATATCTGGGTGTTATATAGTCTTTTCTTTCTTTTCATGGAGTTGCCATCTTGAAATGAGGGTAATATTAGTATTAGTTTGTGTGCCTGCCACTTGGCTTTTTTTCGTGGGGTTGGGGGAGGGGGTAGGGGTCTTTTTTCACACTTTTGCTTTTTATTTTTTTGCTTTTAGTTTATGGGCCGACTTTAAATTATTAATATTGTTTAAGTGTCATGTTCTCCGGTTGCTCCTGAATCATTTTTCCTTCTTCCTGAATTATGGGTTATGTGTCTTTTTAACCTTTTATGATATATACAATTAATATTGGCATGATGGATAAGTCTATTAACTTTATCTCTTGGAATACTAATGGTTTAAATCATCCGATTAAATGTAAAAAAATATTTAAAGTATTCCATAGACTAAATGCTAATATTATCTTTGCACAGGAGACCCATATTAGGAGGGAGGATAATCAACAATTTTTTAGGTTCTGGAAGGGTCAACAATTTCACTCGAATTGTACCGCCAAAATTAGGGGTGTGTCTATTTTTATAGACCCCTCAATTTCGTTTACACATCATGAAATTATTTATGATCCACAGGGCAGATTTTTGATTATAACTGGTTCACTTTTTAATCGAAAAGTGGCTCTAGTTAATATTTATGCTCCAAACTTTGACTGCCCTGAATTTTTTAAACGTTTATTTACTTTCCTCCCTAATCTAAATGAATATATGTTGATAATGGGTGGAGATTTCAATTGTTGTTTGAATCCTTTGATGGATAGATCTAAACCTATTCGAACTCTTCCGAATAGATCAGCCTTACTTATTAATTCCTTTATGGTTGATTCGGGAATTACTGAAATATTTTGAACCCTAAAGATAAAGAATTTTCGTTTTTTTCACATGTATATCACAGTTATTCTAGAATTGATTATTTCCTTATTGATCATCGTTTATTAACAGATGTTACTGATTGATACTATTGCCATATGATACTATTGCCATTTCGGATCATGCACCTTTGAAGTTATCTATCAAGATTTCGGACTCTTTCAATAATACTAGATCTTGGAAACTTAACGCTACTTTGCTTCAAGATCCAGAAGTTATCACCTTCATAAAACAGCAAATTGACTTGTTTTTTTCAACAAACTATACCGAAGAGATTGACAGAGGAATACTTTGGGTCTCTTTTAAGGCTTTTATCCGTGGACAAATTATCTCATATTCCGTCGGTAAAAGAAAACAAAGATATTTAGATATTGCTTTATTGGTGGATAAAATTAAAGAAATTGATAAGATTTATTCCGTGACTCCTACCAAAGAACTTTATAAGAAGAGAGTTGAGCTTCAAATGGAACATAGCTTATTATTATCTTCTTCAATTGAGAATCAATTAATTAAGACTTACATTCACAGTGATTGAACTAGTAAATTGTTAGCTAACCAATTAAAAGCTATTTCAACTAAGCGACAAATTATTAAAATTCGTAAAAAAGACGGTAATCTGACTACTGATCATAAAGAAATTAATAATACCTTCCAAGATTTTTATAAATCTTTATATCAATCAGAATTTGATGGCGATCTATCCATGATGGATAATTTTTTTAACAATTTGAATATTCCTAAACTGACAGATGAAGATCGGAGCTTGTTCGATGCTCCTATTTCTATGGTGGAAATAGGAGAGGCTATCTCATCAATGAATTCAGGGAAAGCTCCTGGTCCTGATGGTTATATTATAGAATTCTTTATAACTTTTTCTTCTTTACTTTCCCCTTGGTTATGTGAAATCTTTAATGATGCATTTGCTAAGAAGAGACCACCCCAGTCTTTTTATGAAGCTACTATCTCTCTAATTCTTAAAAAAGATAAGGATCCTACTTTATGTGCATCTTATCGCCCTATATCGCTATTAAATGTAGACTCTAAGATTCTTACAAAAATTTTAGCTATTAGATTAGAAAAGTTACTATCACAGATTATTTCAGAAGACCAAACTGGTTTTATTAGGAACCGGTATTCCTTTTTTAATGTTAGAAAATTGATTAATATAATTTATACTTCTTCACCCACAACCTCAGAATGTGTTATCTCATTAGATGCTGAAAAAGCTTTTGATAGATTTGAATGGACATACTTATTTAATGCATTGAGAAATTTTAATTTTAGTCCTAATTTTATATCATGGATTAAATTAATATATTATAAACCTGTTGCTTCTGTTCTTACAAATAATTACAGATCCTCTTTTTTTCAATTATCTCGTGGTACGAGACAAGGTTGTCCCTTAAGTCCTTTATTATTTAATATTGCATTACAACCTTTAGCCATTGCTATTCGTGAATCCCCTAATATTTTTGGTATTACCCGTAATGAGAAGTTATACAAGTTATCACTTTATGCTGATGACTTGTTGTTATATATTTCTGATCCTGACAGGTCTATTCCCACTATTTTATCCTTGTTGGTTCAATTTGGTAGTTTTTCTGGTTATAAACTAAACTTGGATAAGAGTGAATTATTCCCTTTAAATGCGCAAACTTTATTGAATGACAGGATACCATTTAAAGTTGTTACTGATAACTTTATCTATTTAGGTATAAAAATTACCAAGAAATATAAAGATTTATTCAGATTGAATTTTTTACCTATGCTTCATCAAATTCAACAACTTACTACAAGATGGTCTCCTTTATCCTTATCATTAGTTGGTCGGATTAATGCTAATAAAATGATGATTTTACCGAAATTTTTATATTTATTTCAAGCCTTACCAATTTTTATTCCTAAATCTTTTTTTGATAACATTGATTCAAAAATTTCCTCATTTGTGTGGCAAAATAAAAACCCCAGGTTAAGTAAAAGGCAGTTACAAAAATCTAAAAAAGATGGTGGTTTAGCTTTACCTAACTTTAGATTTTACTACTGGGCGAATAATATTCGAAACTTAATATATTGGAAATTAGATTTGGATTCACCATTGTGCCCACAGTGGGTAAATTTAGAATGCAATGATGCACAGGGATATTCTTTATTCTCCATTCTTGGTTCTTCTCTTCCTGCTGATTTAGTTAAATTCAATAAACAGATATCCAACCCTATTGTCAAACACACAATATGAATTTGGTTTCAATTTCGTAAGTTTTTTACTCTGAAAAACTTTGTTCTTGATAGCCCTATCTTACTTAACTTCTTTTTTAAACCTTCTTTGACAGATCAAGCTTTTAGCATATGGAAAAGGAAAGGTATAATATGTTTTCGTGATCTTTTTTTTGAAGGTAGTTTGATGTCTTTTGACCAACTTTCCAACAAATTTAAGTTACCTAAATCTAATTTTTTTAGATATTTACAAATCAGAAATTTTTTATATAAAGTTCTACCATCCTTCCCCAATTCAACTTCGATAGATTTTTCAGATATGATTTTTACCCTGAATCCTTGTCAGAAGGGATTAGTGATTATGAAGATACAACCAGAAATATCAGGTAGAATTAAACAAGAATGGGAAAAAGAACTTCAGTATAATATATCAACAGAAAAATGGGAAAAAAATTTACAAATAGTTAATTCTTCTTCTATATGTGCTAAACATGCTTTAATACAATTTAAGGTTGTACATAGAGCTCATATGTCTAAAGATAAGCTTGCTCGATTCTATTCTCATATTAACCCTCAATGTGACAGATGTCATTTAGATGTGGCCTCATTGACCCACATGTTTTGGTCATGTCCCACTTTACATAACTATTGGAAGGACATATTTGCTACCATTTCCTCAGTTTGGAATATTGATTTACAACCTCATTTTATTACTGCAATTTTTGGTATACCAAATGAGGAAGGTAATCGGTTTTCCCCTTCAATCAGACGAATGATCGCCTTTGTAACATTAATGGCCAGAAGGTCTATATTACAAAATTGGAGAGAAGTAAATCCTCCTACCACTTTTCAGTGGTTCTCTCAAACTATTTCTTATTTGAGCTTAGAAAAAATTAGAAGTACTATTTTTGTCTCATCAATTAAATTTGAAGAAACTTGGGGACCGTTCATTCGACATTTTCATATGAATTAATTTGGCCTCTTCCAGACCTTTTCTCTTTTTATTCTTGTTCTGGTATGGAGTTCCGGAGTTTTTGACGCTATCATACTCATATAAACTGTTATTACTGTCCATGCTAGTTTAGTTTAGGTTTAATTTTTTTTTCAATATATATTTTTTTCTTGTATTTTTAATTTTTTTTCTTTTGATGATTATTCTTACTCATTTTCATGTATAATTAATATAGGTTTGATTGATTAATGTACTTCTTTTTGCTGATATTTTAATAAGATATTATTATCTTATTACTAATTCAACTTCAAGTCTAGTGCACTTATAACCTATTCAATATTATGATATGTTTTTTTTATATATGAAATTCAATAAAAAGATTGAAAAGACGAAGAAAGTGCAGCAGCACCTCTACTTTCTTAGAAGTTTGTGAAGATTCAGCATGCCAACTAAAACGTTGACAAACTGCTATGGATGTGCAGTGGAGAGTATATTTACTGGCTGCGTCACAGCCTGGTATGGAAACACCAATGCCCTCGAATGGAAAATCCTACAAAAAGTAGTGGACTCAATCCAGTTCCCCATGAGTAAAGTCTTCCCCACCATTGAGCACTCATAAAGTGCTGTTGCAGGGAACAGCATTGATCATCAGAAACCCCCACCATTAGGCCATGCTCTCTTCTCACTGCTACCATCAAGAAGGAAGTATAGAAGCCTTAGAATGCACACCACCAGATTCAGGAACAGTTATTACTTATCAATCAATCATCTGGCTCTTGACCCAGAGGACTCAACTCCACTTAACTTCACTCAACTGTCCCACAACCAACGGATTCACTTTCAAGGACTCTTCATCTCATACTCTTAATATTTATTGCTTATATATTTATTATTATTAATTTGTTTGCTTTTTTTGTTTCTTAGCAATTACTGTAAAAGACCACAAAAAAATGAATCTCTGGGTTGTACATGGTGACTTTGATAATAAATTTACTTTGAACTTTTGAACTTTGAAGCTGGTCTGCTCGAGGTCCACAGGAAGCTAGACAAACACAGACACTTTCCTGATGTCACAGGCCAAAGTGGAGGCTGCTTGACCCCAGGATCCTGACAGACAGTGCACGAAAAATAGCACACCAGTGAAAAATATTTTTTCAATATTTTCTTTTGCTGCAACAGAATGAAGTGCAGCTTGTTACACATATATTCCTAACAAGTCAATGTGTTCTTTTTGGGATGAGAGTAATTAGGTGTTTGATGTACTCGGTCTGACATGTCTGTGGGGAACAGAGCAAAGAATGTGGAGTTCCCAATGTGCTTAATTTTGAGTCAGATTCCATTTAGTGACCTCTGTTACATCTCAGATCTGCACGGCATTCCAACTACTTCTAAGTAAAGGAGAGTGCGCGTCACAATCTGACGTTAGAAACTTGCAAAGGTGGTGGAGAGTCACGAAGCCCGGGGTTAAGGTCATACAAAGGCCTAGTTCTGGGAGGGTGGGTTTGAGGCTGACGGACAGGAGGCGCACAAGCACGCAGTGGAGCATGAGTGCTATGGGGGGGGGGGGGTTGGGGGCTGCAGCTACAGCGTTCAGGGCTGGGGAGGGCATGTGTCGGGCAGGTCACAAGCTGGCGCTTTGTTTCACGTCACTCTAATCAGCCGATTGTCAGGTTGAGAGGGCAGAGGCCAGCTCCTGCAGATAGCCATTCCCCTCTAGGAAACGGAGTTAGAACTGAGAAGTACAGCACAGGAATAGGCCCTTTGGTCCATCAGATGTAAACTAATCAAGCTAATGGTGCCTAATTAAACCAATATCTCCTACCTATACATGGTCCACATCCCTCCATTCAGTACCTGTGTTACACCCCGATCATTATCTCCCCCACCAACCCTGGCAGTGTATCCACCACTCTGTGTGCCCCACCTATCTCCCTAAACTTACTTCCTCATTGTTAGTGCATGCTGTCTCATATTACACGCTTTAAACCTATAAAAAAGTCAGCGCCTGTCTACTCCATCTATGCCTCTCCTAATTTAATGAACATCTGCCTGGTCTCCTTGTCAGCTTCTGCTGCATGAGTGAAAACAACCCCTTTGTCCAACCTCTCCTTGTACTCATCCCTCCACCTGAGGGGGTCCCATTGACCTGTAGGGACCCCTATTTGCCGAGAGGGTCCTGAGGCTCATTTTTCACCCTCCCTCACTGGGCAGAGCCTTCCTTCTTCAGTTTGGCTGGGCTCATCAGAAGTAAGTGCAAAGCAAGTGCCCTTTCTGTAAAGTCATCACCAAACTGAACTCATTCAGAGCGTTGAAACCATGGCATTGCCCTGGGAGTGCCCTCTGGTTATGAAAGGGTTCTGCTGATACCAGGCAATGTCTGTCCAGTACTGACTTCATTGGCTCCGAGTGTCGGGGGTAACTGTGAGGTATAACTTCACAAGGCAAAGATCCACGCCCTCCCACTTACTTTCTGAGAGCCCCTCCCCTCACCCCAATCTGTCAGCATGCAACCTCCCATCTTGCCTCAACAGGAGCCATTTGTGGATAAGGGAAAGATGGTCCCATTCCGAAACAGGATACAAGGTGGGCACAGCCTGTGCCCATTGGCTTCAGCCTTTTCGCTCTGTTCCCTAGGAGACTATCAACGCAGTGAAAGACGCCCTTTGGTCTGCCCACAACTTGTCCATTGCCCATCACAGTGAGACGTCCGTAAGGGAATGCTGCCAACTGGTATGTTCCAGGCAACGGGAGAATATGCTGAGGGATGCACTGAAGATCAGTGTAGCCATGGAGAGGTTCTGTGAGGAAGAACTGCTATCTAGGCTCCTTCTGCTGCCGAGTTGGGTAGGGAAGTCCATCACTTAGTGATCGGATGTATCACCCCAGGAGAGCAATGAGTGGCAATGGTACAAAGGGTTAAAAGAAAGTGTTAATGTTGACCAAATGACACCAAGAAAGTAAGAAGCCTTTGCAGGGATTTTTATTCTTGCTTGTTTGTTTTCTTATGAATGTATGTTATTTTAAAATAAAAATTTCAAAATGGTTTGTTCTCTGTTATGTCTGTGACGAGAGACCTTGACGAGGACGGTTCGGACCCAAGTGCTGGAGAATCTGAGACTGGGATTGAGGCGCGATATGAGACTAAAGATAGAAGAAAGTAAAGAAAAACAAGATGCTAGGTGACAATCCAAGAGAGCTAATGATTGAGCACTGAACCTCCGTTCAGGTGCTCCTGAGGTACTGAAATCCTGGTGCCAAAATATGGCAGCCAGTTAACAGGACAGTCCTAAATCCATAAAGGGGCCACACCAGCTATCAATACTCTGGAGGGCTAGAGTGTCGGAATTCCGGAAGCTGGCATGGTTGGGTGACAATGTCCTAATTTTCTCAGACATTCCTTCAGGATGGAGGATGGCACATTTCCACTCCAGCTTTGTTAGCTTTAACATGGCTGATGAGCCCTGTGTAGGAAATGCAGACTCACCCAGATGAGTCCGATGTAATGCAGATGGAGTAGAAGGTTCCTGAATGGTGGGTGAACCTATAGTTTGTGAGGTGGCCTGCCCCTCCCACAGCTTACATGGCACTGCTGTGCATGGTCTAGATTCTCATCACCATCTCCTTGAGCAGTCATTGGTCAGAAGCTCCTGGGAGCAATTGGGAATGTTGCTTTGCTTTGAGGCTTTGAGCACACACTTCAGAACATCACCAAGGTACAAATGGGTCCTTGAAATTCAAGCATGAACATCTGCCGTGTTAAAGATTGCACCTAAAGCCAGCCAGTGGCATCGAGTGGTTCCGGGTTTGAATCTAGCCAGCTCCTTGCACACTTTACATTTGTGCCGGGTTGAGCATCAAGCTAGCAACTCAGCCTTGTATAAGACTGATAAACGCTACAGAAACGGCAAGGTTTCTGTACCACAAGGCACGGAGATTAGCCTGCGTTAGACTGGTCTTCATCTTGAGGTACTGGCACTTTCTGTTCTTAGTCCTTTAATTTTACTGAACCAAACAAGTGTCCCTGGTCGTAACAACCCACCAGCAGGCAATGAACTTAGACCCGTGTTCCCTAGTTACTGCAGCACTGCAGCACTGCGGAGTTGTTTCTGAACTACTCTGTCTAAATACTTCATGATTTCTAGGTAGCAGTGTCAATTTCAGTCTGTTATAAACTTCTCTAATGAGAACACTGTTCTCCTCCAACCTCTCCACATAACTGAACCACGCTGGCAGATCCCTTTGTATCCTCTTGTTGCCCTCCAGTAAATGTGATACATAACGCCACGTATTAGGAGGCAGTCTGTAAGCACTCCCATGCTACATAAGAACATAAGAAAGTGGAACGAGAGTCGGCCACCTGGCCCATCGAGCCTGTTCCACCATTCAATAAGGTTATGGCAGATTTGGCCATGAACTCAGCTCCCCCTACCTGCCTTTTCCTCATAACCCTTGATTCTTCTAATATGCAAAACTCCATCCAACCTTGTCTTAAATATATTTACTGAGGTAGCCTCCACTGCTTCATTGGGCAGAGAATTCCACAGATATGCCACTCTCTGGGAAAAGCAGTTCCTCCTCATCTCCTTCTTAAATCTACTCCCCCAAAATCTTGAGGCTATGTCCCCTAGTTCTTGTCTCACTTACCAGTAGAAACAACATTTCTGCTTCTATCTTATCTATGTCTTTCATAATTTTATATATTTCTATAAGATCTCCTTTCATCCTTCTGAATTCAATCTCTCCTCATAGTCTAACCCCTCCCACCCCCCCATCTCTGGAATCAGCCTAGCATGGGTCAGTCTGAGCTAAAACATCTTCTCACTGTCATCAGGAGCTTTATTCAGTGCAAGCCTGTGCTTCATATGTAGATTAATAACAAATATTACACATGTAATGATATTGTTACATCACATGCACACATGATGTACATACAGACTTAATAATGGCTGTATTGTCCCATTGTTTGCTCGTGACAAAATATTTCATCTATACACACAAATCACAGGTTTACTATGTTAGCTGGTTTCCTCAGCTGCTTGGTCCTTTAGAAGGTCTGGGTCTTTGGGACCATTGTTGTTTCTTCAGATTCTGATTAATTTATTTATCACAGGTACATTGAAACAGGCAGTGAAGTGTAACTTTGCACCCAACAACCAACATAGCCAAGGATGTGCAGGGGACAGTCCACAAGTGTTGCCACAACTTCTGGCACCAACATAAATGCGCGGCAGAGCAATACAGAATACAACAGGCAACAAAGCAACAACAGCAAAACGAGCAACATTCCCCCCTACATACAGACACAGTTTTCCAACCCCATCCTTGGCCTCCAGTGGTCTACTGGATTTGCAAACATTGGCTTCAATGTCCCCAGCAGACATATAGAGACTCGAAGACCCAGGCTTCCGATCGACCTTTGGATTTCAGTCTTTAGTATCGGCCAGAGGACTCACTGATGATGATGATTGAGGACCCTGAATACTAGACCTCGAACTCCAAATTTGCCAATGATGGGATCCCGAACAGTAGGCCTCGAACTCAGGATTTGCTGATGACGGGACCCCAAATACTAGGACTTGAAATCCAGTCTCAGTAATTTGCATACCTCGTGCTTCTTGCCTGTGCGGGACTCTGATCCTGGAATCTGCCGACAAGTTGCTAACATAGGAGTTACCAGCCCTTGTCCTGGGTGGTTTACCAGCCTGAAATCTGATCACAGGCGTCCCAAGTCAGCGTCATTGGCTTTCGAATGAAGACCCAGGCCTGACCTCTAACTCCCCAGATCCCTGTCCCTAAACCCTAACCTGACCCCCACCTCCACTCTCTGTCCCAAATCCATCATTAAAAATCTAAAAAGCTGTTAAAAAAAACCAACTAAGTCTGAGCAATGACCTCAATGGAAACCACAGTTCAGTGCCACCATTGTTACCATGTCTCTCCTCGTCACTGGTCAGTTTCACATCTACTTCTGGAATAAAATCGGCTGTTACAAAATTTTCCACAGTGTCTTCTAGTCTGTCCCTTGCTACATTCTTGTGGTCATCATGAACACTTCCTCCAAGCTACAGAAGGCGTTGTTTGACGTGGTGGCTGACACTGTAACACCAGGTTTTCATGTCTGCATCACCAAGATCCTACGCGCTGTCCTTGCATATCACTCCTAACACTCTTACCTCCCCAGGTTGCTTGGACTATTTCTCATTGACCTCTCCCAATAAGTTTCTAGGACATGAATCATGACTGCACTTTTGCTTCGGCCTCTAAACTGGGCCGCAGTACAGTCATAGACACAAGAGGTTCTGCAGCACACCACAAAATGCCGGAGGAGCTCAGCAGTTCAGGCAGCGTCTAAGGAAATGAAGTCAACGCTTCATGCTGAGACCCTTCATCAGGACTGGAAACGAGGGGGGAGGAAGTGAGAATAAGAAAGTGGTGGGGGGGAGGGGATCATATACAAGCTAGAAGGTGACTGGTGAAGCCAGGTGGGTGGAGGAAGGGGGGATGAAGTAAGAAGCAGGGAATTGATAGGTGAAAAAGGTAGAGGGCTGGAAAAGAGGGAATCTGATAGGAGAGGAGAGTGGACCATGGGAGAAAGGGAAGGGAGGTACCAGGTGGATAGGCAGGTGAGGAGAAAAAGAGAGGTAAGAGGGGAGCCAGAGTAGGCACTTGAGAAAGAAGGACGGGGACAGGGGGCAAACTTAACAAAGGGTAGAGAAATCGATGTTCTTGCCATATGGTTAGAGATTAACCAGACAGAATATGACGTGTTGCTCCACCAACCGGACAGTGGCCTCATCATGGACCGACATGTTGGAATGGGAATGGGAACTGGAATTAAAATAGTTGGCCACTGGGAAATCATGCTTTTTGAGGATGGAGAGAAGAGGCTCGACAATGTGGTCTCCCATTCTAAATCACGCCTCACCAACGTGGAGGAGGCTGCATTGGGAGCACTGGATATGGTGGGCAGCTCCAACAGATCGGCAGGTGAAGTGCTACCTCACCTGGAAGGTCTGTTTGGGCCCCTGAATGGAGGCGAGGGAGGAGATGAATGGGCAGGTGTAGCAGTTGTGCCACTTGCAGGGATAAGTGCCAGGAGGGAAATTAGTGGAGATGGATGAATGGACAAGGGATCACAATGGAAGCAATCCCTGTGGAAAGTGGGGAGTTGGGGGGAGGTGGAGGTAAATATGTTATTTGTGGTAGAATCCCAACAACAATGATTGGTTAGGCACAAAGAGAATTGATATCAACAGACAATTACCTTTATCAGTTCATTTAATAATGAACATGCAAGTTCTGTAAAACTAAATATCTGTGTACACCCCCACTAACTTTCCCTGATCTTTCCTCAGTGGTCAAAGAATAGAAAAGGTAATACTGGGGAATAAGAGTTTACACTGGCCAGATGTTCCCCTTAATCGTGATGGAATCACCATGTTTCTGGCATCATCCACTTCTGCAATAGTTGGACTCCGGAGCTTTTGCTGCATTTAATCCTGGAATCCTCCTTTCTTGTCCTCTTTCATATCAGATTAATCTGCTGAGTTTGGATGCAGTTGGCTCCGGTTGGCCTGTGCCAGCTTCTCATTATGTCTGGCCCCAAGGCTGCAAGCAGTATTACATCATTGCTCTTCCTTCAAACTTCTGCTTCATGTTACTGCCTCTGTCACTTCTGCCTCATGTCTCTGCGTTTGTTTTCCCTGAGTCAGGCCAGTTCAAAGTAGTTCGGCCAGCTCAGCCAAACGCTGAGCTCAGGTTATTACTTCAGATTACAGGCTGTTTTTTTCATATGCCTGCCATTTCTACCTAACCAAATGTATAGCTTCTTATTTGGAAATGGTCTCTAGCAAATTATCTGTAGGGATCTCTTTGTTTCCACTTTCAATTGTTCCGATCATATCATCCCTGAACAAGAACCAATTCACAAAACAGTTCACAAAATGGTGGCCACAAGAACAGTTTTATAAAATGATGGCCATCATAGCAAGAACAAAGATATTTGGTTTGTCTATTACCATTGTTTTTGATACATTCCAACTAGCTGTTTAGCAGATTTTAATTATTTTCTGGCCAACAGTAACTGATGCTTCAGCGGTGACTGAATAGTCATCACTTACTGACTGTAAGGTTAAAAATTATTCCTACCTTTGCAGGAATCTTTGAGAAAAGTCTAGATGGACCTTCTGCTCAGAACTGGGGATGTGCGGCTTCAACCCTGAATCTGTGTATCCCGAAGTGGCCAATGAGACCAACATTGGAACTATGGCTTCTTCCACAGGTGGGACAGGAAGTGTCTGATGTGATGAGTGGGTGTGTAGTTTATGAGTTAGTCTGATTCTTCCACCACTCACAGAGGGCTCTTGTGTCCTAATACATGGATTCAAGGTTCTCAGTACCATTTTGAAAGTCCCTTCTCCACTTTGAATGGTTGTGTCCGGAGATTCCCTGGAATTATAGAATATAATGTACTTTTACAAGGAGGCATTGAGAATATATTTTAATACTTCCCTCTTTCCCCTGGCAATCTTCTCCCATAAAAGAGTTTAGTAAGGGGACCTTCTATTCCTATTAATGGTTATTCCAAGTCAATGTTTTGGAAGGATGGTGGTGGATATGTGAATGATGTGGACTTCCACACATAGTTGA
This sequence comes from Hypanus sabinus, assembly GCF_030144855.1. Taxonomy (NCBI): domain Eukaryota; kingdom Metazoa; phylum Chordata; class Chondrichthyes; order Myliobatiformes; family Dasyatidae; genus Hypanus; species Hypanus sabinus. The sequence continues at coordinate 53,728,683 of NC_082723.1, forward strand.
CTGAGACTAACTAGGACCTCAGTGTTTACCTGGGAGAACGCAGCAACACTGCTTCACTTATCCTTCCTGGATGTATTTGTAGAGACAGTGTGGTTATTCTTTTTTCCAATATTTTGGGGTGCCTGCTGTAGGAGCAGGCAGGATAGCAGGAATAACTGCTGCCTGGTAGACAATGAGTTTTTAATGCCATTCTGTGACTTTGGTCTTCAAACACCCTTGATCTCAGTTGATTAAGGTTGACGCTGATGACTTGAAGGCAGTGGTGAACTTCATCATTGATGGTTGCTTTCAGTAAGAGGTGGTTCTCTGGGCATGGGAAGTGGTCCACGTTTTCCAGGGTCTCGCCGCAACCTTTTACGTTTGGAGAGCAGTGCAGTTCAGCAGGTTCAGTTTGGTGGGAGACTGTGGTCTTGTAGATGTTGAGTACAAGGACCATACCTCAACTGCTGGGTAAAAGAATCAACAATATGCTGGAGCTCTGGACAGAGCGCATCTGCCCCATTGACCCCTACCCTATCTTGGCTGAGTAATGTCAGGTGCTCTGTCTTGTCTACACTGAACGGTGGAAGCTGTTGGTTGAAGTACTGAAGAATTTGCACCAATTCCTTCAGAGTTTCACCTGAGCATTCTTGACACTGACTGTACAATATTTGCTTCCAGAAGAAGATGGCTATCTTTTCTTCTGGGGAAATCTTGACTCAGTGCTAGATCAATCCTTCTCGATAGCCTGCTCATTTCCTTAAATTTTTATTTTGAAATATTTCTGTTTCTACCATTTTCCTCCAGGATTATTAATGTACACAAGTCTAGCTCTGCTCTGCCTGCACCATCTACCACATTATGCCGATCCTGTCTCTCAATATATTATCGAGGTGCCATTACACACCCTTTTTGACACACATACAGGACTGATTGACAACCACTGCATCTCCAACAAGGATTCAGACCTCTTGCACTTACATGATGCTGACTTTACGCGGGCAACATGCCAGCATGGCGGTTAGCGCAACGCTGTAAGATCAAGCTCAGTTCCCACCGTTTTCTTTAAGGAGCTTGTACGTTCTCCATGTGACCATATGGATTTCGTCCAGGTGCACAAGTTTCCTCCCACATTTCATAGATGTAGGCTTTTGAGTTAGTAAGTTGGTGCCAGAGGCCTGGTGATACTTGTGGCTGCCCCCAGCATACCCCAACCTGTGTTGGTCATTAACACAAAGCAATACACTTCACTGTATGTTTCAATATTTTAGTGTACACATGACAAGTAAAGATTATCTTTAAACTTTTGACCCTTTTTTCCAGGAATGAAGCAATTTTTTTTCATTTTTGGAATCTTTTTATTGGTACGTAATCATCAACAGCTATAAAATGATACAACACTTTAACTGATTAATATGCATACAATTAATAAAGCTGAAGAGAAGAAAAAAACTGATCTTGAAATATAAAAATGAAAAAAAAAATGTTTGAATGAAGCCTTTGCTGCTGCCTTCTAATTATAAGTTACCATTCTGTTTGTGTCTGGTGAAAGGAGGGACGAAATTTCTTGACTTTTCTTTACTATTTCCTTTGAGGTCGTAATTTTACAAAGCAGATAAAAAGACTCTACATGTATAAAAATTTCAACTGAATCTATTTTCCTTTCATTCTTTCATCCGCCCATAAGACTGTCCCTTTGCACTGAGATTGCAATGTTTGGGCAAATGTTTTAGCCTCCGTAGTATCCAGGTCATCTTCAAGGAGTGGTGTCTCAGGAGACGGCACCTATCATTAATGACCCCCATCACCTAGGATGTGCCCTATTCTTGTTGCTGCCATCAAAAAGCAGGGATAGGAGGCTGAAGGCACACATTCAACAATTCAGGAACAGCTTCTTCCCCTCTGCCATCCAATCTATGAATGGACATTGAACCCATGAACACTGCCAAACTACTTTGTAATTTTTATTTTTTTCCTCTATTATATATTGCAAGGTACAGCTGCCACAAAGACAACAAATTTCACAACATAAGCCAATGATTTTAAATCTGATTCTGATTCTGAAGTCTTAATTTTTTTTTTCCCTGCTCTTTGATTCCTTGTGACATACTCCTAACTCTTGGCTAGGTCAAATGTCTGTGGATTGGAACTATTTCTGTGAGTGGAATATTCCCGATACTGACAATAGGTCTCAGAGCCAGTCTACATCACTTACACTTCTTTATAGCAGAGTTCACCACTTATACATTTTTTATTGTGATCCGCTACTGACAGAATAGTATAGTCTTCCACTACTGGTATATCGTCATTGTGTTTCAGTCACTTTTTTGCCCCTTTTTCTACTCATACCGAAGACCAGTGACCTTTGCTCACTAGTGTGTGTGCAATTGTCCTGCGGATGGTATTTCCCTCCATTACTCCATAGCTCCCTGAAAGTTGCCATACAAGTCAATAGGGTGGTAATTGAGAGATGGTAAAGAAGAGGAGATGTGCAGGGCGCATCGTTTTCTCACACAGATTGGTGGGTGCCAATACATGACCAGGCTGATGGTGGAGGCAGGTCAATAGTGGGGCTTAGAAAGGCTCATGAATATGCATAGGGTGGTGAGACATGGAACCTGTGCAGGTAACAGGGATGAGGTGTCATGAGATTGATCAGTCTGGCATATCCCTGGCCAAAGGTACTGTTCCTGTGCGGTGTAGCTCGAGGTTCCATGTTCTGCTGCAAGCCATCTCCCTTCTTATTGGAGTTGGTGCTGCCAGAGTCAGATTACCAGTTTACTGTGCAGCCAGTAAGATGTCAACCCACAAACAAATCGTTCCACTGGACAGTTGAGTGTTGTGCTCAGTTGCTTAGTGCTGTCCATCAGCAACACTCAAAGTTCAAAGTAGATTTTATTATCAAAGTACATGTACAATACGTCACCATATACACCCCTGAGGTTTATTTTCCTGCGGGCATACTCAGCAAACCTATAGATTAGTAACTATAACAGATCAACGAAAGATCAGCTGGAGTGCCGAAGACAACAAACTGTGCAAATGCAAATATAAATAAATAGCAATAAGTAATGAGAACATGAGATAATGAGATAAAGAGTCAAAGTGAGATCACTGGTTGTGGGAGCGTCTCAATGGATGGGCAAGTGAGTGTAGTAATCCCCTTTTGTTCAAGAGCCTGACGGATAAGGGGTAATAACTGTTCCTGAACCTGGTTGTGCGAGTCCTGAGGCTCTTGTACTTTCTACCTGATGGCAGCAGTGAAAAAACAGCATGGCCTGAATGCTGAGGACCTCTGAGGGATGCTGCTTTCCTACAACCGCAGTTCATGCGGTTGTTAGTGCTTCAAACACCTTCTCCAAACCTCTGTCAAAACCTCTTTTTTCAGCACCGGATGTTGTGACTACTGCCAAATGTGGTGCATTTGGAGGAGGTGTGTGAGCCAGCCTTGTGCAGCTGGTTTGTTCTGTTCTAGAGACATCGGAAACTTCACTGACAGTATGTACTTTGCTGATATACCTGATGATGTCACATGTATGATATCATACGCACGTATTTATATGCTTACGTGTAAATATATCGTACACAGTGTCTGCTCATTACTCTAGCTGAGACCTAACCAATGTTTTCTAAAGCAAAATATTCTCAGTTTTGTTCAGTCTGTTTCTAAGTCCAATGATCCTTCGTATCTTTTCCAATTCGTCCTGCCAGCTTTCAATGCCTAGCCCGATTCGTTGTATCTTGGAAGAGATTATGTTACCTTCCCACAACTGTCCTTCTCAAGTAAATGGCTTCACATGTCTCTGCGTAAAGTTTTATCATCTTCAGTGGCCTGGTGATGTGAACACACCCCTGAATGTTGACATTACTTAGTGTGGGGTGGGGAAGACAGAGAGAGTTGTGGATCTGAGATGCTGGCTGAAGAAATCACCTCCAATGAACACTGAAGTATTGAGCAGACATTACAGGAGGGGACTTATGGGATGTGCAAGAAGGCAATAGATTGATTGGGGAAGCTAGGGAACAGGGTTTGAACAAGAGCCAGTGTACAGGCAGAGAGACATGGAACTTCTCCAAAGCCAGAGGAACACAAACGGCCTGCCATTTTGGCTCTGAGCCAGGCGACTCTCTTTGGTATTAACTTTCTTTCCTGCTCATTCCCAGTCAGCAACCATGATGGTAGCTCAGTTTTCATGACCTAGTTTCAGTAAGTAATACAAGGCAGAGATATAACCTCACCCACACAGATTCCAGTGGTAATTCCAGAAGTATAAGGAAGCATTAGTTAGCATCTGGAAATGCAGGACAGAGATGGACTTGAATCACCCTGGGGCAGTTTAATCTGTGCCGTTACAGCGACACTGAAATAGTAAATGGAAGAATACACTGCAGTACACAATATATTCAATTGTGCTGATTATGATGCAGAAATATTTATTCTCTGCCTCCATGTCCTTGGACCATGGCTCATAGAAGTCTTTGTCATGGCTGCCAACAGGCTAACTGATCTTCACCCACTTTGCCCATGCCTTGCCTACTCAGTTTCTTCCCATGGCAACACACACAAGATGCTGGAGGAACTCAGCAGGTCAGGCAGCGTCCATGGAAGTGAGCAAACCATCGACATTTCGGGCCAAGACCCTTCATCAGGACTGGAAAGGAACAGGGAAGGTGGGGGGGAGGGGAAGGAGGGAAGCTGGAAGGTGATGGGTGAAGCCAGCTGGATGGGACGGGTAAAAGGTTGTCAGGAAGGAATCTGATAGGAAAGGAGAGTGGACCTTGGGAGAAAAGAAAGAAGAAGGGCAATGGAGGGAGATGATAAGCAGGTGAAAAGAGGTAAGAGCCCAGAATGGGGAATGGAAGAAGAGGGAAGGGGGAGGGAAAAAATTACCAGAAGGAGATATCGTTGTTAATGCCATCAGTTTGGAGGCTACTTAGATAGAGTATGAGGTCTGCCCTGAGAGTGACCCCATTGTAGCAAAAGAGGAGGCCATAGACTGACATGTTGGAACGGGAGTGGGATAGGAATTAAAATGATTGGCCACCAAGAAATTGGCTTATGACTTTTAAGGATGTGAAAAGATTTACATCTATTATGACATACTTCAATGACTCAGACAAGGGCACTGGACATATGATCTCTAAACATGGATCATAAGTTGTAAGGAGGTCACCAGAGACTTCAAAGTGATTTAGAGGATGAGTGGAACTGGAATTATTGAAGATAAAACATCACAGCTCTGTACAGGCCCTTCAACCCATGATGTTAAGCCACCATTTCCACTAAAGTCAATCTAACTCTTCCCTCATACATAGCCTTCGTTGTTCTATCATCAATTGAACCTATATAAGAGTTTCGCTAATGCATCTGCCTCTACCACCACCCCTGGCAGGGCATTCCACACACCCACCACTCAGTGAGTAAAAAAATTACCTCTGACATCCCGCTATACTTTCATCCAATCTTCTTAAAACGATGTTCTTTGTATTGTTTGTAACTGGAACTCCAGATGGAATTGGACAAATTCTGAGGCAGGGTAAAGTAGTGGGAGAAACAGAAAGACAGTGAGTTATTCCAATAGAGATGCATAGGGAAATATTAATGCACGAAAGGGACTTGAGTGTCCTTCTTCAATAGTTACTGAAAGCAAAAATGAGGGTTAACAAAGTGTTTATGAAAGCAAATGGAATCTGTTTTTATTGTAAAAGGTTCTGAATTTCGGAGCAAAGATAACTTGTTTTCACTCAGTGCTCTGATGTGATTAAATGGTCTGTACGGATGACAGGCAAAACAAAGTTTTTCAATGTACCTAGGTACGTGTGACAATAATAAACCAGTTTACAATTATACAGGGCTTTGCTTGAGACCACACTCAGAGTACTGCATTTCCTTACCTAAGAAAGGCTGTACTCAGAGCAGTTTCACCAGTCCCCTGGGGTGGTGGGACTGTCGTATGAGAGATTGGGTCAGTTCAGCCTCTCTCCACCTGTTTGGAAGGATGACAGGATGTTCCATATTTGATATATTATAAAGGTTGTTCCCTTTGCTAGGTGTCTAGAACCAGGGATGAGTCTCCGGATATGGGGTAAGAATTCTAAGACTGAGATGAGGAGAACTTACTTCACTGAGTTCTGACCCTATGGGATTCAAGCCAAGTCGCTGAATATATTGAGATAGAGGCGGATAGATGTTGAGACACAAACGGCATCCTAGGTATGGGAACATGGGGATTGCACTTGCATAATAGACCAGAACTGAATTATTCTCTGTTTGGTGATAAATGTCTACAATTTCCATATAGAAAGAATTAGCTAAGTTAAATCATCTTTCCAACAACTAGGGCTGGTCATTGGCTCTAGATGAATAGTGGTCTTGAAAAATCTGAACGGGTGACCTCACCCACCCTCAGCGAAGTGGACTAGCTCAAAGGTGGGGGCGGAAATGTAAGTCGCCCGGCCAACTGCAACTGCAAATGCCCTTTTACTGCAGGTTTCCAACGAGTGTAATGAATGTACCAATGTAAACAGTAATGTAACCACAGCTGGGCTGGAACTCTCAGCCATATGGTGGTTAGATTGGCTTGGGCCCAGTACAGTAAGAACTGGGAGATAGCTTGTTCTACTCAGTATATCTGTATTCAAATGAGGTGTGAGCAACTGAAGGTAAAGGATTCTTCTAGGCTACAATTAGGGGTCTTTCTGTTGCCCTTACTTGGCAACTCTACCTCCCTCTTACCACAGGACCACTGTTAGTAAGGCAGCCAAGCCCAAGGACCAATTTCTCATTTCTCTCACGCCTTCCATGCCCTGCAATTAATGCACATTCTAAAATTAAGCTGCACCTAAACTTTCTGGAAATGAAAGACCAATAGATTTGAAGAGAGAGTGAGCTTCGCACAGCTCGGGAAGAAATGTTCGGGTGCAGTAGCTCATCATTGCGCAAGCATGCTGAGAAAGCTCCGGAATAAAAGAGAGACACTGTCTAGTGGAGCGTTTGTCAAAGGAGCGGTCATCAGAGTAGTGTAAATCAGAGTAGTAGGGCTTTGGCACATTGGGGCTTCGGTGATGACGGGCCAAGGTGAGCTAAGTTACTTTTTTCTCCCTCTAACAAGAATAGTGGGTCTGACTGTGAGGCCAGTTTTCTGTTCTGGGTGTCAAATGTGGGATCTCTGGGAGACTTTCAGCCTCCCTAATGGCCACATCTGAGCCAGATGCATTGATCTATAGCTCCTTAGAGACAGAGTTAGTGAACTGAAGCTGCAACTCGATGGCCTTCGGCTTGTGGGGCGAGTGAGGAAATGATAGACAGGAACTACAGGAAGATAGTCACCCCGGGGCCACAGGAGACAGATAAGTGGGTAACCATCAGGAGAGGGAAGGGAGGGCGTCAGGTAGTGGAGAGTACCCCTATGGCTGTCCCCCTTAACAATAAGTATTCCATTTTGAGTGTTGTTGGGAAGGACGACCTACCTGGAGGAAGCAACAGTGGCTGTGCATCTGGCACTGAGTCTGGTCCTGAGGCTCAGAAGGATAGAGAATAGAAGAGGGTGGCAGCTGTATAGTTAGGGGGACAGATAGGTGATTCTGTGGGCATAAAAAAGAAACAAGGATAGTAGTTTGTCTCCCAGGTACCAGGGTTGTGATGTTTCTGAGCACATCCACAATATCCTGAAATGGGAGGGTGAGCAGCCAGAGATCATTGGTATCAACATCATAGGTAGAAAAAGGGTAGAGGTTCTGAAAGCAGAATACAGGGAGTTGGGAAGGAAGCAGAGAAGCAGGACCTCAAAGGTAGTAATCTCGGGATTGCTACCTGTGCCATGCGGCAGTGAGTATAGGAATAGAGTGAGGTGGAGGACAAATGCGTGGCTGAAGGATTGGAGCAGGAGGCAGGGATTCAGATTTTTGTATATAGGGACCTCTTCGAGGACAGGTGCGACTTGTACAAAAATGGACGGGTTTCACTTGAATCCGAAAGGGACCAATATCCTGGCGGGGAGGTTTGCTAATGCTATAGGGGAGGGATTAAACTAGATTTGCAGGGGGTTGGGAACTGAAGTGAAGAGGTAGAGGATGGGGAGGTTGGAGCACAAGTAGAGGCAGCTTGTAGGGAGTTTGTGAGGAAGGATAGGCAGATGTTGGAGCAAAGATGAACTCAGCCTGATGGTTTGAGATGTGTCTACTTTAATGCAAGGAGTGTCATAAACAAGGTGGATGAACTTAGACAGACAGACAAACATACTTTGTTGATCCCAAGGTAAATTTGTTTGTTTGTCTGTCTGTCTGTCTAAGTTCATCCACCTTGTTTATGACACTCCTTGCATTAAAGTAGACACATCTCAAACCATCAGGCTGAGTTCATCTTTGCTCTAACATCTGCCTATCCTTCCTCACAAACTCCCTACAAGCTGCCTCTACTTGTGCTCCAACCTCCCCATCCTCTACCTCTTCACTTCGGTTCCCAACCCCCTGCAAATCTGTGTGGATCAATACGTGGAACTATGACATTGTGGCCATTACAGAGACATGGATGTCTCAGGGGCAGGAATGGCTGCCAGCCTTTAGATCTTTCAAAAGGAACAGGGAGGGAGGCAAAAGAGGTGGGGGCATGGCATTGTTAATTAGAGATGCCACAGCTGCAGAAAAGGAGGATGTCATGGAGGGATTGTCTACTGAGGCAGTGTGGATAGAAGTCAGAAACAGGAAAGGGGCAATAACTCTACTGGGTGTTTTTTATAGACAGGGATATCAAGGAGCAGATAGGGAGGCAGGTTCTGGAATGGTGCAATAATAATAGGGTTGTTGTGATGGAAGGTTTTAACTTTCATAATATTGATTGACATCTCCTAGCGCAAAGGGTTTAGATGGGGTGGAGTTTGTTAGGAGTGTTCAAAAAGGTTCCTGACACAATACGTAGATAAGCCAACTAGAGGAGAGGCCGTACTTGATCTGGTATTGGGAAATGAACCTGGTCAGGTGTCAGATTTCTCAGTGGAAAAGCATTTTGGAGGTAAGTAATGACCACAACTTTTATCTCCAACACTATAGCGCTGGAGAGGGATAAGAGCAGACAATTTGAGGAAGCATTTAATTGGGGTAGGGGGAAATATGATGCTATTAGGCGGGAACTTGGGAGCATAAATTGGGAGTAGGTGTTCTCATGGAAATGTATGGCAGAAATGTGGCAAATATTCAGGAAACATTTGCATGGCGTTCTGCATAGGTATGGTCAATTGAGGTAGGGAAAGGATGGTAAGGTTAAAGAACCATGGTGTTCAAAGAGTGTAGAAAATCTAGTTAAGGAGAAAAGAAAAGCTTATGAAAGTTCAAGAAACTAGGTACTGTTAGAGCTCTAGGAAATTACAAGTTTGCTAGGAAGGAGCTTAAGAAAAGAATTAAGAGAGCCAGAATGGGCCATGAGAAGGCCTTGGTGATCAGGATTAAGGAAAACCCCAAGGCATTTTACAAGCATGTAAAGAGAAAAAGGAATGAGCCATATGAGAATAGGGCCAATCAGGTGTGATAGTGGAAACATATGCATGGAGTTGGAGGAGGTAGCGGAGGTACTTAATGGATACTTTGCTTCAGTATTCACCAGGGAAAAAGACCTTGGCAATTGTGAGGATGACTTACAGCAGACAAACTTGAGTATATAAATATTAAGAAAGAGGATGTGCTGGAGCTTTTGAAAAGCACTAAGTTAGATAAGTCACCAGAACTGGATGAGAAATACCCCAGGCTATTGTGGGAAGTGAGGAAGGAGATTGCTGAGCCTCTTGCAATGATCTTTGCATCATCAATAGGGACGGGAGAAGTACCGGAGGATTGGAGGGTTGCAAATGTTGTTCCCTTGTTCGAGAAAGGGAGTAGAGACAACCCAGGATAACCCATTGATAAAAGTAGAGCAGTGAATGTAGTGCATATGAATTTCAGTAAGGCATTTGATAACATTCCCCATGCTGGGCTCCTTCAGAAAGTAAGAAGGTATGGGATCCAAGGAGATCCAGAATCGGCTTGGCCACAGAAGGCAAAGGGTGGTTGTAGACGGGTCATATTCTTCATGCCTATGGTCTTATATAGCTGCAGCATTAACTCATAGCTATTGAACTCAATCTCATGGTTGATAAATGCCAGCACACCGTATGCCTTCTTAACAACACTGTCAACCTTGATACCTTGCCCTATTGTCCTGTTTATTATTTATTGTAATGCCTGCACTGTTTTGCGCCCTTTATGCAGTCCAGTGTAGGTCTGTAGTCTAGTGTAGCTTTCTCTGTGTTGTTTTTTTACGTAGTTCAGTCTAGATTTTGTACTGTGTCATGTAACACCATGGTCCTGAAAAACGTTGTCTCACTTTTACTATGTACTGTACCAGCTGTTATGGTCGAAATGACAATAAAAGTGACTTGACTTGACTTGACTTGACCAGTGGTGTTCCGCAGGAATCTGTTCTGGGACCCTCCTCTTTGTGATTTTTATAAATGATCTGGATGAAGAAGTAGAAATATGGGTTCGTAAGTTTGCTGCTGACACAAAAGTTGGGGGTGTTGTGGATGGTCTGCAGGGTTGTCAGAGGTTACAGCGGGACATCAATAGGATGTATAACTGGGCTGAGAAGTGGTGGATGGAGTTCAACACAGATAAGTGTGAAGTAATTCATTTTGGTAGGTCAGAATATAATATTAATGGTAAGACTCTTGGCAGTGTGGAGGATCTGAAAGATCTTGGGGTCCATGTCCATAGTACACTTAAAGCAGCTGTGCAGGTTGACAGTGTTGTTGAGAAGGCATACGGTGTGCTGTCATTCATCAACCATGAGACTGAGTTCAACAGCTGTGAGGTAATGTTGCAGCTATATAAGACCATGGTCAGACCCCACTTGGAGTACTGTGTTCATTTTTGGTCACCTCACTACAGGAAGGAGAGTGCAGAGGAGATTTCCAAGGATGTTGCCTGGACTGGAGGGTGTACCTTATGAGAATAGGTTGAATGTACTTGGCCTTTTCTCCTTGGAGCGACGGAGGATGAGAGGTGACCTGACAGAGGTTTATAAGATGATCAGGGGAATTGATCGTGTGGACAGTCAGAGGCTTCTTCCCAGGGCTAAAATGACTAACATGAAGAGGCATAGTTTTAAGGTACTTGGAAATAGGTACCGAGGGGACGTCAGGGGTAAGTTTTTCACACAGAAAATGGTGGGTGCGTGGATTGCACTGCTGTTGATGGTGCTGGAAATGGATACAATAGGGTCTTTTAAGATCCTCTTAGATAGGTATCCTCTTAGATAGTGGAGCTTAGAAAAATAGAGGGCTATGCGCTAGGGAAATTCCAGGCAGTTTCTCGAGTAGGTTGTATGCTTGGCACAAGATTGTGGGCCGAAGGGCCTGTAATATTCTGTAGGATTCTATGTTCTAAGAAAAGATTTGAGGATCCTGTGCAAATTAGCAAGACACGGGGTAATCGTTGACTTGCTGCTAGGATAATGGTGCTTCTCTTCTATTCTCGAAAATGTCCACGGAGAGTGATTGGAATGTCATGCAAGGCTTTATAATGGTTCTTCATGGAATGAAAGAGGATGTTGTAGGATGAGGAGAGGGAGAAGCAAAGTCAGAAGATGCTTTAAAGAGGAAGAAAATTTTGATCAAGAGCAGAAGGGGGGAGTTAAGCAGGAACTGTGCATGGGACTTAGCCTTGGCGTAGAAATTAATGCTTGAGTTTTAAACAGTTGTGTTGCTTGGCCTGAGTTAAGAACAGCTCAGATGAATTCACTTCACAACATAAGAGGGCCTGAAATCATTATCAGTCACCTCAACCATTTAATGACTGGAAAGAAAGGAATCATAAACAGTCATAAAATTCATGTAAAAAGAAGAACGGAAAAGAGAATTAAAAGGACAATGAAGAACTGAGAAGCAATGGTGAAATTTATATTCGTATAAAATTAACATCACTCTATTTAGGCTAAAGAGCAAGATTGTTATGTTTTGAGTCATTATTGCACAGGTGAGCATTCAGACTTGACCAAAAAGAACCACCCATTAAATCTAAAACATACGATTTTTGGTGTATAATGTTAAAAGACAGAATCAACCTTCCAATGAGCAAATCAGACTGTAAGCTTCGTCCAGTTTCACAGTTTCACAGCTGTTAGCGGCCATCCTAACAGCTAAAGGAACTACAATTAGTGATAGATTGACAATGAGTGAGTTGGCAAGCAGTAGACCAACCATCTTGAAGTTTCAGTCGGTTCCAGTTTCATATAACCATGTAACAATTACAGCACGGAAACAGGCCATCTCGGCCCTTCTAGTCCGTGCCGACGCTTACTCTCACCTAGTCCCACCAACCCGCACTCAGCCCATAACCCTCCACTCCTTTCCTGTCCATATACCTATCCAATTTTACTTTAAATGACAATCAGAATAGAAATTCATTGATATGAATCTCAATTACCTTGACCTTTTATTCTTCTTCTTGCCACTCTATACCCTCCACAACCCCTTTCTTTCCCAGCCACTAATGGTTACTCAGAAGAGAATGACTTATTATTCAATCTTGAGAGAGTCTTAATCACTAATCACTAATTCCTCCTATCTACACAATGTTGATATCCTCCCATTTTCCTCACATCCATGTGCCTGTCCAAACATCTCTTAAAAGCCTCTGATGTATTTGCCCCCACCACCAGACCAGGCATGGCATTCCAGGCATCCACGTAAAAAACGTACCACTCACACTTACCCCCTCTCACAATCGATAGACACCCTCTGGTATTAGACATTCCTACCCTGGGAAACAAATACTCCCTGACTACTCTATCCATGCCTCTCATAATCAGGTTCAAGAACAGTTACTACCTCCCAGCCATCAAGCTCCTGAACCAAAGAAGATAACTACACTTATCTATTGCGATGTTCCCACATTCAAAGAGCTCACCTTAAGGATTTTTTATCCTGTTATTTCATGCTCTTGTTACTTATTCCTATTTATTTATATTTGCCTTTGCACAGTTTGTTGTCTTCTATGTTCTTGCCCTTTCATTGACCCTGTTTACAGTTACCATTCTATAGATTTGCTGAGCATGCCCACAGGAAAAGAATCTCAGGGGTGTATATGGTGACATATATGTACTCTGATAATAAATTTTATTTTGAACTTTGAGCTTCTTAAACCCCTCAATCAGATCTCTCCTCTGAGTCAGTTCCGTGGTGGACATCCCACTGCAGCTCCCTTTAACAGATGCTCGAGCTGCCTTTTGTTCCATTGCTGTCCTGCTGTTACGAGATCATAGTTCAGTTTTCTCAATGTTACATCATGAGGAGCAAATGGGCAGAGGGCAGCAAGCAACATCATTGCATTGTAAATACAAGAGTTTCTGTAAGTGTTGGAAATCCAGAACAGGCCACACAAAATGCTGGTGGAACTCAGCAGGTCAGGCAGCATCTATGGAACGGAACAAGGCCAAAGCCCTTCATCAGCACTGGAGAAGAAGCCAGAATAAGAAGCTGTGAGTTAGGGATGGAGTACAAGCTAGCAGATGATAGCTAAAGCCAGGTGAAGCCCTGTTCATTTATCCCAGTAGTAATAATTACAGCTGGGTATCATCTCAAAGGCACTACACAATAGCATTAAGTTTTTAGGGCTACACAACAATATCTATGTAAATCTTCAGAATGCCACAATACTAACTAGAATAGTCTGAAAATTCCTAGCAATTGAGAAATGAATGTGTTTGGCTATGACCATACCTCAGGTTTTACCAGCTTGAACTGAGAAAAAGTAAGCTTCTATAATAATAACAATAATAATAATAATAATAATAATAAACTAATTCTTTGACAAAGATTCTTCAACCTGAAACATTAGCTGTTTCTTTACTTGTAGGTGCTGCCTGACCTTCCAAGTGTTTCCAGGACTGTTTTTTTTAAACTTCCATCATCTGCAAATTTTTTTGATTTTTAAGTCTATATTTTTCTATATTACGTCCTTCAAAGATTACGTCTCTGTTAAAAAACGGATAGAAAATTGGCACTAGTCACAATAAGAAACGATGCTTCTACTTCAATCTGCTTTGAGAGCGCCATTTGTTGAAGCGAAACTGTTTCAAAGTATTTGCAAATGTTTCACACAATGTGAGCACGCTAGAAATCTGCTCTGTAATCCCCTTTGCTAGTTCAGCATTTGGTTAAAAGTAGTTGCAGTTGAAAAATGATACGATGAACGATTGTCAGCTAGCCTGGGCTGCAGAGAGTTTTCATGGGATTTTCCGGGAAAATGGAAGACAAAGGAACATTGAGAAATACGGATGGGTGGGATTTATCGGAAGACAAATCTCGCTGCCAGCCTGTTGCCATGATAACTGCAGAATCTGTAGCAGTGCTTCAGCAATATTTATGTCTCAGCTCTGCCGGCTCTGCTCTGAGGCTGTGGTTGACGCTGCAGGCACCTCCCGCGTTACGGGGCTTGAGTTCCGAAAGAGCAGTCTGGCATGGCAGTTTTAACGTGAAGCTGCATCGCCTGCACATTGTGTGAAGAAAAGAGTGTAAAGAGTTCTCTTTGAGTCATAACAGCTTGGTATGGCAACTACTGCTGGATGATGAGTTATTGACGCAGTTGAGCACATCCGGGAAACAAGCCTCCCCTCCATGGACTCGAACCAGGAGTCCAGTGGTACTCAGTTTAGTTCACTTCAGCGCACTGCAGGCCACGGGGTCTTTCTTTACTGAAGCATCCCAGTCCACACTGATCACCCCAATCAAACCGCTCCAAAACAGCAAAAAGAAATGAGTAACCAGACTCCAGGGACACATGCAACATGAACCTCAAAGCCCAAGAAAAAGAGTCCACAGCCTCGCCAACATAGATTGCATGACTCCTGCACTTCCGCCTGACAGCAGCTCGCAAAAAGGAAAGGAAGACTGGTCAAACGTGGGCAGACGGTGCCAAACACCTGCCTGTTCCGCACTCTCATCCTCGTCAACTTCGACTTCGCTCAGCGCCTCGGTCGGAGTTGATCAGGGGCTTGCACCCCATCTGCAGGCTTCCAGGCCTCCAAGGCCACACATCCCTCTCCAAACCTTACCCAATTCCTTCAGAGACAGCAAGGCGCCAGACCACTCAACTGGCCCCAAAAACACCGTCAAGATGTAAATCACAGGGTGCACACATGCAGCTTAGTCGTAGAATCATATTTGAAAGGAGAAAAAGCAAAAGAAATAGCTTTGTGAGCTGTCTGCGGGATGGTGCTGTCGGCCACATTGATCACTGGCACCATCATCAGTGATGACACTCACTTCTGCTGCCTGAGATTCTTTCGCTCTCTGTTGTTTTCGCTCAATGCACTGTGTAATGATAGCATGTAAGGACAAGCTTTCCACTGTATCCTGATATATTTGACAATAGGAAACCAATAGCAATAAATGTTAGACTTATTTAGTATGTTGACGTAAGTCTTGGAGGATTCACAGAGTCCCACAACATGGAAACAGACTCCTGCTGCCCAACGAGTCCATGCCAACCAGGTTTCCAGGCTGAGGTAATCCCTCTTGTCAGCTTTTGTCCAATTTTTGTAACCCATATTTTTCGGTAGTGATTTAAGGGCGAATTTCCGTTAACTGGGCTGCCATAACAGAGGGGTGCCCTGCATCATACTTCTCACAGTGTAGAATAAGGACATTCAAGCCACCAAGTGTATGTTGGTTCTAAAAGCCATCCTATCAGCTATCAGTTCCAGTTCCCTACTTATTTCCCTGTAAAATGATGCTCCTGACACTTGCCTGCACAGGAGCCAATTGACCTTCCAATCGATGTGTCTGGCAGGAATGAGGAATCTGGAGAAGCCCAGAGAACATACAAATTCCATTCAGACAGGGTTCAATATCAGGACAAAACCCTGCTCTCTGAAGTTGTGAGGCAGCAGCACTACCTGCTGCATCATTGCCTCACCCTGTGAAGAAACAATAATAGCTTCCAACTTCTTTCTTAATTTCACCCGTGAAGACAGGTCTGGAGCACAAATCACCCCAGACACGACACCTTGCCTTTGTTTCCACTTTCTCCCCTCTCACCTCAGAATCCATGTTGTTTCGTGAATCCCCTGTTTGCTTTCCCACTTGTGTTTGCTCAATCTTGTCTCACGGGGAAATACCTAGTAAAGTGTCCAATAAAGAGGCCACTGAGTGCATGTCCATGGTCCTCTGCTGTTGTGGCCCACCCACATCAAGTTCCGACCTGTTGTGCGTTCTGGAGTGCTCCTATGGACACCGCTGTTGTAACCTGTGTTTGTTTGAGTTACTGTCGCCTTCCTGTCAGCTTAAACCAGTCTGGCCAATCTCCTCTGAGCTCTCACGTTAACAAGACAGATTTTCCCCACAGAACTTCAGCTGGCTGGATGCTTTTTCTGTTTATCACACCATTCTCTGGAAACAGGAGAGAATCTTGCGTGTGGAAATCCCAAGAGATCAACAGTTTCTGGGACCTCAAATAACCCCACCTGGTTTCAACAATTACTCCACAGACAAAACCATTTTGATCATATTCCTTCCCCACCCTGATGTTTGATCTGAACAGCAACCGCACTTCTTGACTAAGTCTGTATGCTTTTATGCATCAAGTAGCTGCCACGTGATTGGCTGATTAGATATTTGTGCTACCAAGCCGGTGTACCTAATAAAGAGGCCACTGAGTGCAGTGCTCTCTCCGGTTTGGCAAGGCTAACCACCAGAACAACGCAAGCCAGATAGAACATGCGTGGCAAATCCCAGTTCGCTGCAGCTTGCTGTGTTCTCTGGTCATAACGCCTGCCTCATCTTCAGTTTGAGCCAGCTAATTATACAGCTCCTAACCCAGCCGCAGGGATTGCTGTGTGCTATTAACCCACTGTTGGCAATGCAGACAGAATGCTAACTTCGTGCTTCCTGTTCATTTTCCAGCACTAACTGAGCTGTTCATTGGCTACGTGCCACCATTAGCATGGCCGGTAAGCAGCAGGTCTTGACCCGTTAAGGCAGCTTTCTCATGTCAAAGGGTGTCAGAGACTCATTCTGTCCTAGACAACAATCAGGAACAAGAGATGGGAGGAAGCGCCCTGAGGGAACTGGAACATTAAGATTTTGATGGGTGTCGGCAGTGAATGGGAGGCAGGATCACTTGTTACTGAAAGATTACACACACACACACACACACACACAAACAGGAACAGGTGTAGGCCATCAGACCCTTTGAGCCTGCCCCACCATTCAATATGGCCTTGGCTAATCTATCTGGTCTCAACTCCCATTTATCCATGTTCAGTTAAAATTCTTAGAATATTTCTATGATCCAGCTTCCACCACCTGCTGGGCAGAGAATTCCAGAGATTCACCACCCTCTGTGAGAAGAGATTTCTCCATACCTCAGTTTTAAATAAGCAGCCCTTTGTAGTTATGTCCCTTTGTTCGAGACCCCACCACCCCACTACCACGTCAAGCTTTCTTACAGTTTTGTATATTTGAATAAAGTTATTCCTCATTCTTTTAAACTCCAGGAACACAGGCCCAAACTGTCTAGTCTCTCTTGGCATGACAGCACTCTCGTGCCAGGAATTAGCTGATGGACTTCCTTTGTACTACCTCTAATCTCACTGAATCGATTTTTTAGGTGAGGGACCAAATCTTTGTACTGGGGTGTCAGAGACTCATTCTGTCCTGGACAACAATCGGGAACAAGAGATGGGAGGAAGCGCCCTGAGGGAACTGGAACATTAAGATTTTGATGGGTGTCGGCAGTGAATGGGAGGCAGGATCACTTGATACTGAAAGATCACACACACACACACACACACACACACACACACACACACACACACACACACACACACACACACACACACACACACACACACACACATTCACTGAACCAGTGCTCCACAGCTCCAGAGCCCCTGGCTCAATCCTAACCTTGCGTGCTGTCGCTATGGAGTTTGCTCATCCTCCCTGTGACCGGGCGAGCTTTTTCTCGGCGTTCCAGTTTCCTCCCAGAACCAAAAGACGTGCAGGTTGGCAAACTAATTGGCCAAATTAAATTGCAAGTGGCGTTGCAAGCTGAAGTTGTCCCTCGTGAGCGGTGGAATCTCAGAGGAATGTGGGGAGAATAAAGTGAGCGAGGATAAAACTCATAAAAGATGGGTGGTTCACGGTTGGCATGGACTTGATGGGCTGAAGGGTCAATTTCTGTGCTCTATTTGTCTCTCTCTGTCTCCATGATTGTTTAAACATTCACTTCACACCTTCTTCACACCATTTTGTCCTTGGAATTGGCAAAAACAGTTTGGATGGCCATCTCGGTCAGTGTGTACCAGTTAGATCAAATCAGATTCAGATTCAGTTTATTGTCATTTAGAAACCACAAATACAACACAGTTAAAAAATGAGACAACGTTCTCCGGAATGATATCACGAAAAAGCACAAAACAGACCACTCAAGAAACACCACGTAACGTTTGGCAATCCCCAATCCAGAGTCCGGAGAGGTTGCTGTGTATCGATATCGCACTACCGTCTTAGCACGTTCCCCGGAAAGGAACTACAAACCCATCAGACAAACCTAAAGCTACAAGACCTACACAAAACCACATAGTTACATATAGTTATAGTTAACATATAGTTTCAACAGTACAGACAATACCATAATTGATAAAAGACTAACGGACAAAGACCACATAATTATAACACATAGTTTCAACAGTGCATAGCAATACCGTAATCTGATAAAGAGCAGTCCATGCACGGTTTAAAAGGGAGTCTCAAAGTCCTGACAGCCCATCATCTCACGCAGACGGTAGAAGGAAGAAAAACTCTTCCTGCCATGAACCTCCAGCGCCACAGCTTGCCGATACAGCACCCTGGAAGCACCCGACCACAGACAACTCCAAGTCCGTCCGAAAACTTCGAGCCTCCAACCAGCCCTCCAACACCGAGCACCGAGCACCATCTCTGCCGAGCGCTTCGACCCCGGCACCACCCGCCAAGCAACAGGCAAAGCCGAGGATTTGGGGCCTTCCTCCCTGAGATTTTTCCGATTGCACAGTAGCAGCGGCAGCGAAACAGGCGTTTCAAAAGTTCCATCAGATGTTCCTCTGTGCTTCACACATCCGTCTCCATCAAATCAGGATTGTACACGGCCCCTACTTACAGAAAACAGATATTCATTCCTGGAGTGGCCACTGTGTGCTGCGTCGCATCGCCATCTTGGATCACAGGGCCTGTTTCTGTGCTGTATGACACTATGAGTCTCAAACAGCGTCGGGGCTACCTGAAGGACCAAAGGCATCAGGTGACAGACAGGGGCAAAGGAAGACACTTGCTAACACTGCCACCAACCAGCCAGTTGTGACCATGAAGGGAGATGAGCAGCACATGGGGGGTCATTGGGAGTGAGCAGTCAGTCTTCACCCGGGACAGGGGCACCTGGCAGTCAGACAGTCTTCACCCAGGATAGGGGCACTGGGCAGTCAGACAGTCTTCACCCAGGATAGGGGCACTGGGCAGTCAGACAATCTTCACCCAGGATAGGGGCACTGGGCAGTCAGACAGTCTTCACCCGGGACAGGGGGCACTGGGCAGTCAGACAATCTTCACCCAGGATAGGGGCACTGGGCAGTCAGACAGTCTTCACCCGGGACAGGGGGCACTGGGCAGTCAGACAATCTTCACCCAGGATAGGAGCACTGGGCAGTCAGACAGTCTTCACCCAGGCAGGGGCACTGGGCAGTCAGACAGTCTTCACCCAGGCAGGGGCACTGGGCAGTCAGACAGTCTTCACCCGGGACAGGGGCACCTGGCAGTCAGACAGTCTTCACCCAGGGCAGGGGCACCTGGCAGTCAGACAGTCTTCACCCAGGGCAGGGGCACTGGGCAGTCAGACAGTCTTCACCCAGGATAGGGGCACCTGGGCAGTCAGACAGTCTTCACCCAGGATGGGGGTAATGGGCAGTGCAGATGTCAGCTGGTTGGAGGGTGGGGGATCACACAGAACATAGCACAATACAGGTCCTTTGGTTCATGCTCTGGTGCAAAGCTTTTAACCATCTCCAAGGTCAATCTAACATTTCCCTCACACATCGCACTCCATTTTTCTGTCATCCATGTGTCTATCCAAAAGTGTATTAAATGTCACAAATGTATCTATCTCAACCACCATCCTGGCAGGCTGTTCCATGAGCCCACTACTCACTGTGTGAACAGCCCATCTCCAATATCCCCCTTATAATTTCTTCCAATCACCTTCCAATTATGCCCCCTCATATTAGCCATTTCCACCTGGGAAAAGAGTTTCCATAAGACAAGTTCTCTAATCCTGCTATATCTCCCCAGCATTCTCTTTAAAGCTTCCTACTCCTTCTTATAATGAGGTGAGCAGAGCTGAGCAAAATACTCCAAGTACAGTTTTGCCAGAATTTTATAGGGCTGCAATATTACCTCACAGCTCTTGAACTCAGTCCCTCAATTATTGAGACCAACACACTATAACGCCTTCTCAACCACCCTATTAATTTGTGTGGCAATCTTGAGGGATCTATGAACATGCACCCAAAGTTCCATCTGCCATTTCTCAGCCCTGCTCTCTAACTTATCAACATCTGCTTGTAACCTACAACAAACATCTAAACGATCCATAACTCCCTGAACCTTTGTGTCACCTGCAAACTTACTGACCCCCACCCCTCCACTTCCTCATCCAAAACATTTATAAAAATCACAATCAGCAGGCAGCCCAAAATAGATCCCTGTGGAACACCACTAGTTGCTAACCTCCAGACAGAATACTACCCCCTATCAACTTCTACGACCACCCTTGTCTTCTGTGGGCAAGCCAGTTCTGAATCCATACAGCCATGTTTCCCTGGGATACCATGTATCCTGATTTTCTCAATGAGCCTACCATAGGGAACTTTGTCACACACCTTAATAAAATCTGTATACACTGCTGCACCTCCATTCGTTTGTTTTGTTACTTCCTCAAAGAATTCAATCAGATTCATGAGGCCCAACCTGCTCCTCACAAAGCCACACCGACAATTCCTAATCAGATTATGCTTCTCCAAATGTTCATAAAACCTGCCTCTAAAAATCCTTTCCAGTAGTTTTGCCCACCATTGACATTAGACTTACTGGTCTTTAATTCCCAGGGTTATCTTATTACATTTCTTGAACATTTGCAACTCTCCCACCTTCTGGAACTATTCCTGTGGCTGGTGATGACACAAAGATCATCACGAAAGGCACAGAAATCTCTTCCCCCTCCTCCCTTAGTAACCTGGGCTACACCCCTTTTGGCCTCGGGGACTTAACTATCCTAATATTTTTCAAAAGTTCTGGCATATCCTTTTTCTTCACATCAACATGTTCCAGCATATCATCCTGTTTTACACTGACCACTCATTCATCAAGGTCCCTCTCACTGGTGAATACTGAAGCACACTATTCTTTAAAGATCTTCTCTACCTCTATGGTTGGTCCTACCCTCACTCCAGTCATCCTCCTGTTCTTCACGTATGTTTAGAATACAGGTTTCCCCCGCTATCTGAATGTAGGGCGTTCCTATAAAACCGTTTGTAAGCCGAAATGTCGTAGAGCAAAGAAGCAATTACCGTTAATTTATATGGAAAAAATTATTGAGCATTCCCAGACCCAAAAAATAACCTACCAAATCATACCAAATAACACATAAAACCTAAAATAACACGAACATATAGTAAAAGCAGACTTATATGATAAATACCCAGCCTATATAAAGTAGAAATAATGCACATAGACTGTAGTCTCACTTACCAGAATCAGGAAGATTTAACCAAAAACCGATTTGCAGAAAAAAAAATTGGCACGTACACGCATGCACACACACCTGCCTGCACAAGGCTTCACAGTCATGGTAGTCTTTCTTGGGGTAAACACAAGTTTAAAGCGGGCGCCTTTTTTGGTAAAAGCATAAATCCTCTTTGGATTTCTTTTGGTTAGCGAAAACAGGTACTAATGTAGGTCTTTCATAAAAGTGAAGTGGCGTAAAGTGAATTTTTGTAAAGTGGGGGACACCTGTATCTTGTGGTTTTCCTTAATCCTACTCACCAAGGCCTTCTTATGCCCTTTTCTATCTTTCCTTAAGTCAATTTTTTGGCTACTCTAGAGCCTGTCTGATCCTTCCTTCTTAAATCTTAATTATGTTTCTTTCTTCCTCTTGATTAGACATTCCACATCTTTTGTCAGCAATGGTTTCTTCCCCCTACCATCCTTTCCTTTCTTCAGTGGGACAAATCTACCCACAACCCCATACAAGTGCACTGTAAACAAACTGCATTTCCCTGAGTACACCTATCACCAATCTACAATCCTAAATTCTTGCCTAAAAGATGATAATGCACCCTCCCCCAGTTAAAAACTTTTCCATGTCATTTGCTTCCATCCTGGTCCAAAGCTGGTGTAAAGTTGAGAGTTGTGGCCACTGTGTCCGAAATGCTCACCCACTGAGAGATCTGTCACCTGACTGGGTTCATTGCCTAGTACCAAGTCCAGTAAGGCCTCTCTTCTAGTCTGCCTGTCTACATAGTGTTTAAGGAATCCTTCCTGGACACACCTAACAAATCCCACCCCGTCTACACCAGAACAAGACACAATAAATCCAGAGAATATTTGGACCCGGCAGAGTAAGATCAGAGAACACAGGGCACATCAGAATAAATCCAGGGAACACTGGCACTGTACAGAGTGAGGCCAGAGAATACTGGGTCTGTATACACTGAGACTAGGGAAAAAAAGGCTTTGTTTACATTACGTCACGATCCCAACCATTAATTCCCTATCTTTCTCCTAATTTCCTTTGATTATGCCACGGTTCCGATGGTTAATTTCCCATTTGCTCCTAATTCTCTTTGATGGTGGCACACTTGGCTTCCATCAAGACCTGCAGCATAAGAACCCCAGCATCACAACCACTAGTTGCCAGATCATTGGTTTTGTCTGTGTGGTAATTAACCTTTCCCAGCCACTTAGGATCATATGTTCTAAGTTTTGCTCCAGTACTGAGATTTACCGTGAAACTCCATCTCTCCATGTCAGGGCTCGGTGTCAAGATCTTTCCTGTTTGCTGTTCAACACTTATGCCCGCAAATCTATGGCAATGAATTCCATACCTGAATCACCTTATGGTCAAATAAATTCCTCCTCATCTGTGTTCGAAAGGGGTGTCATTCCTCTTTGAAGATGTGACCACTGGCGCTACAGACTCTCTCACTACAGGAAACCTCCTCTTCACACCCACTCTATCCAGGCTTTGCAATATTCAGTTGGTTTAAATGAGGTCCATCCACACCCCTTATTCTTCTGAACACCTGTGAGTCGAGGGCAGAGTTATCAAATGTTCCCTGTATTATCCCTTTCATTCCTAGGATCATGCTTGTGTACCACATCTGGACCTTCTCAAACGTGATCATATTCTACGTTAGATAAGGGGCCCAGATCTGGTCCTAATATTTCAAACGTGATCTGACCAATGCCTGATAAGTCTGTGCGTTACACATTTGATTTTATATTCTCGACTTCTTGATATGAACGCTAACATTACATTTGCCTTCCATATCACGACTTCACCTGCAAGTTGCTCTGGGCAACGCAGACACTTTGAAACTGGTGGAGGGAGCGAAATGCCCTTACTTGGTTTGTACAAGCCAAAGCGGACTCAGCCTTCTCAAAGCTGAAGAGGCGTTTCACTTCTGCCCCCATCCTGGTCTAACCCCTCTCACCAATTCATTGTGGAAGTTGACGCATATGACTCCGGGGTGGGAGCGGTCCTCTCCCAGTGCTCCGGCCCAGACCGAGAGCTCCTACCCTGCACCTCCTTCTCTCGCTGTCTATCCCCCGCCGAGCGAAACTACGATGTAGGGAACCAGGAGTTACTGGCCGGCAAACTCATGTCGGAGTGGAGGCGCTAGCTGGAGGGAGATGAACATCTATTCATCATCTGGACAGACCACAAGAACCTCGCGTACATCCAAACCGCCAAACACCTGAATTCACGCCAAGCCCGTTGGGCATTATTTTTTGGCCGTTTCAGATTCACACTCATCTATCGTCTGGGGTCCAAGAACGGGAAGCCCGATACTCTGCCTCATCAATACGTCTCCAAAGAGGGCCTTCCCAACCCCGAGACCATCCTTCCACCATCCTGTGTGGTGGCTGCCTTCACCTGGGAGATCGAACCCATAATCAAAGAGGCCCAACAGACTCAACCTGACCCAGGCAATGGACTCCCCAATCGCCTCTTCATGCCCGACTCTGTTCGGTCTCAGGTTCTCCAGTAGGGGCGTACTTCTCGTTTAGCCTGCCATCCCAGGATCGATCGAACTCTGTCCCTTCTGAAGGGACATTTCTGGTGGCCCTCCATGGACGCTGACACCCATTCCTTCGTCTCTGCCTGTTCTGTTTGTGCCTGCGGCAAAGCCTGCCACTGACCACCTGCTGGATTGCTTCAATCCCTACCTGTCCCTAGCTGCCCTTGTCACACATTGCGCCAGATTTGGGCACTGGACTAACCCCTCCACATGGCAACACTGCCGTACTCACTGCAGTGGACTGCTTCTCCAAAGCTGTGCACTTCGTAGCCCTTCCCAAACTCCCTACAGCCCGTGAAACAGCCGACCTTCTCATCCATCACGTCTTCCGCCTTCATGGAATTCCCTTTGACATTATTTCTCACCAGGGTCTCCAATTCATCTCTCAAGTCTGGAGATCTTTTTGTCAAGCCCTTGGAGCCTCAGGAAGTCAGTCTTCTGGCTTCCATCAGCAGACTAATGGTCAAACAGAACGAGCAAACCAGGATTTGGAAGCAGCACTGCGCTGCATGACATCCAACAACCCGTCGTCCTGGAGCACCCATCTCGTTTGGGTCGAGTACGCTCACAACTTCCTGGTCAGCTCTGCCACCGGAATGTCGCCTTCGAGTGCTCCCTCGGTTACCAACCCCCTCTGTTTCCTGCCCATGAAGACCATACTGCTATGCCTTCAGTTCAGGCCCGTCTCCGCCGGTGCCGCAAGATCTGGAAGGGCGCACGCGCGGCCCTGCTCCGCTCAGCCAGCTGCAACCAGAGGATTGCCAATCGCCATCGGATTCCTGCACCCAATTATCGGCTTGGGCAGAAGGTTTGGCTCTCGTCAAAAGACATCCCCCTTAAGAATGAACCCAAGAAACTCGTCCCTCGCCATCTGGGACCATTTAAAATTGAGATTGTCAGGCGGTCAGACTCAAACTGCCCGGATCCATGCACATTCATCCCACATTCCACATCTCCCAATTGAAACCTGTGTCTGTCAGCCCTTTGTGCCCTCCACCCGCCCAGATCATTGATGATTACCCACCATACACCGTCCGGCAAATACTGAGTGTGCACTGCCGAGGCAGGGGTCTCCAGTACCTGGTCGATTGGGAGGGATAGGGTCCTGAGGAATGCACCTGGATTCCCCGCTCCTTCATCTTGAACCCTTCCCTCATCTGTGATTTCCATCAGGACAATCCGGACAAGCGTGATGGATCGCCTGGAGGCTCCTGTTGAAGGGCGGGGGGGGGATATTGTCACAGTCCTGACCTTTAATTCCCTGTTATCTCCTAATTTCCTTTGATTGTTTCAACCATTAATTCTCTTTGATGACGGCCCACCTAGTTTCCCTCAGGACCTGCAGCATAATAATGACATGCATAATTTTTACAATGCTGTCAAAACCATTCACAGCCCAATAAATCGATGCGTTACTCCCCTGAAAACAGCAGATGGTCTAACACTTCTGAAGAATCAGAACCCCATTCTGCTGAGGTGAGCTGAGCATTTTAACACCCTGCTTAATCAGGACCCTGACACAGACGCCACCGTCCTGGACAAACTGCCTGAACTTCCTCCTATCCACGACTTCAGTCTACCACCAACCTTCCTTCTATCAGCTGTCCATTCCCTCAAGAACAATAAGTCCCCTGGACAGACAATATCCCTGCCGAGTTACTGAAGAACGGAGGGTACATGTGTATGTGCACCCTCTCCCAGTACATCACCAAGGCCTGAACATCCCACAGCAATGGAGAGATGCAAACATCATTGTAATTTATAAGAACAAGGGTGACAAGGCCGTCTGCAGCAATAGTCGGGGCAAATCACTCCTTCCTGTTGCTGGAAAGGTCCTGGCTAAGGTGATGCTTCAGAGGCTCATCAGCAACATCACCGAGTCAATGCTGCCTGAATCGCAGTGTGGATTTAGGAAGAACAGGAGCACAATCGACATGATCTTCGCGGCCCGGCAGCTTCAGGAAAAGTGCCGGGAGCAACAGCAGGACCTTTATGGTCTTTGTTGACTTCTCCAAAGCACTCAACACTGTGCAAAGAGAGCTGTTATGGAATGTCCTCCTCAGGTTTGGCTGTCCCAATAAATTTGTTAACATCTCTGCCAGTTCCATGATGGGATGACTGCTCGGGTGACCATAGAAGGACAAGAGTCTGAGCCCTTCCTTGTACGCACAGGAGTGAGGCAGGGGGGTGTGCTAGTGCCAGTGCTCTTTAACATCTTCCTCTTGTGCGTTACCAAGCTTCTCCACAACGAGATTGAAGACAGCAGCGGTGTGGCAGTGGATGTCAGATTAGATGGCAACCTCTTTGACTTAGGATGCTCCATGCAACCACCAGACTCCATAGAGAACGGGTCCTGGAGATGCAGAGTGCAAATGACTGTGCTCTTGTGGCCCAGACACCAGAGGATCTTCAGACTGTCCTTGCTGTGGTGGTGAGAGCGTACAGCAGGATGGGGCTGACCGTCAATACCACCAAGACAGAAGTGGTTTGCCAATGGAGTACCAGTGTCCCACCCACCCTACACTGTTGACGATGAAAAGCTGTCAGTAGTGCCATCTTTCAAATATCTGGGGAGCATTCTCTCTGAGGATAGCGGCATTGACAACGGCATCCAGAGCCGCATTAAACAGGCATCAGCTGCCTTTGGGAGACTTCGGCGTAGAGACTTTCAGAACAGGAACCTTCATCCCTCCACAAAAGTCGCCTTATACCAAGCGGTCTGTGTCACCACCTCCTTTATAGCTGTGAAGCTTGGGTAACCTACAGCCGTCACATCAAGTCCTTGGAGCGCTTCCGTATAAGCTGCCTTCAGTTGCAGTGGCTGGGGCACGTGATAAGGATGCCCCAGTGTTGGCTACCCCACAGAGTGCTATACGGCCAGATACATCATGGTCGACGCTCAGCTGGAGGGCTGAAGAAGCGCTATAAGGATCAGATGAAGAATGCTTTAAGGAAGTGCAAGATCAGACCTGAGGACCTGGAGGATGTTGCTGCTGACCGTAACACTTGGCAACAGCTGTGTAGGGATGGGGCTCATATTCTGGAGATGGAAAGAACAACCAGAAGACAGCAGAAGAGAGCCAGGAGAAATGCAGCCATGGTTGCCATCACTACCACCACTATCACATATACATGTCCCACCTGCAACAGAACTTGTGGGTCCAGGATAGGACTGTACAGTCAAAGATCTCACTGTTAAAGGAGTGGACGTCATCATCGGATTCCAATGGACAACCGAAGAGAAGAAGAGCAGCATAAGAACCCCTGTGTTATAACTACTAGTTGCCAGATCATTGGTTTTGCCCATGTGGTAATTAACGTTTCCCAACCGCTTAGGATTGTGTGTTCTAAGCTTTGCTCCAGTACTGAGATTTACTGTGAAACTTTGTCTCTCCATGTCAAGATAAGTTTTCTAAGTTCTACTCCTGTTTCAAGGTTTACCTGTGAAACTCTGTCTCTCATAGTCAAGGCTCCATGTCAAGGTCCCTTCTGTTTGCAGTCCAACACTCACACCCGTGTAAGCATCCTAACTTAACCTGTGTGCCTGTGTCCTGCGTTTGGGTTCACCTCGTTCATTGCAACAGATTAAAACTAGTTAATAAGGGCTGAGACAGACTAAGATGATCCAGTTCCAGGTACTGCTGCGCACCACAGTCCCCCTCCCCACTATCGAGGACATCTTCAAAAGGAAACACCTCAAAAAGTTGGCATTCATCATTAAGGACCCCACCACCCAGTACATGGCCTCTTGTTATTACTACGATCAGGGAGAAGGTATAGGAGCCTCAAGGCACACACTCAATGCTTTAAGACTAGCTTCTTCCCTGCCACCACCGGATTCCTGAATGGTCTATTAGTCCATGAACGCTATTTTGCTATTTTGCTCTCTTTTTGAAAATTTATTTTTTAATATATTTCTTATTGGACCTTACAATAGTTGTTAGGTATTGCACTGTACTGCTGCCACAAAACAACAAATTCCATGAAATATGACAGTGAAAACAAACCTGATTCTGGTTCTGAGGTGAGTTACTCAGGGTCCGGAAAGATGGGATCAAAACAGAGTAAGACGAGAAAGCACAAGTTCCATTCAGATTGAGACTCTGGAACACAAGGCTTTCAGAGAGGAACCCCAGGGAACACGCCTCAACCACCAACTCTGCTTCAGTCTGGATTGCTTTATTAATCATCTGAAGTACGTTGTTATCAAAAATGCAAAAGTTTCCCAACAAATTCCACGTCTGTGCTTTTGGAAAGCATTCCTGCTGAACATTCCACTTCATGTTTTCATGGATTCAGCCAGCATGACCCCTTTGTGGAGATTTGTTCAGCTGAAACCTGGTGTGAAGAGAGTGCGTGCTGCCTTGTACCCCAAGAGACAGAGAACACCCTTAAATATCCCTGCTATTACCTGATCACTGTTAAGCAGGTAATTGCAGAGTCCCTGTACATAGGGCAGCCATGCTCAACAAATTATAGTTACAACTCCAAACTGTTCCTTATAGAACTTAGGACAGAGGTAGACTTTCTGTCTCACAGCTCCTGTGAACCCAGGCACTCTCGTGTTGGGTTTGCACCTTCTCCCTCTGACCGCCTGGGTTTCCCCTGTTGTAGTTACTGTTCCTCTCTGCGCCTGTAGTGCAACTTTGCCATTTCTTTGACATCGGCCCATTTCTAATGAGGCCAAGTTGCTAGCTCGACGCTTAGCCCAGCGCGGATGGTGAGTGTGCAGGTAGCTGGCTGGACTCAAGCCCGGGACCACTGGCCTCAAAGTCCAGTGCAGACACCACTACGCCACCGACAGGCTGGCTGGGTTTCCCCAGGTGCTCCCATTTCTCCCCACATCCCAAAGAAGTGCGGGTTAATCGGCCACTATAAATTAGAGTCAAGTGTGTATATGAGTGCTTGAATTTGAGTGGAGTTGATTGAAGTGTGGAGGAAATAAAACAACATTCATGTAAGATTAGTGCAAATGGGTGTTTGATAGTTAGCATGGGCTCTGTGGGCTGACAGGTCCCTTTACAACCAGATGAGTTTTTGACTTTGGGTGTACACGTTTCCTTTTACAGTTATATTGCACACTCCATAGTTCAATAAAATAATATACACCCAAATGACATGTGGATCCTTCCATCCTGCGCATGGACTGTTTGAACTGCTTCCGTCTGGTAGGCGCTTCAGATCCCTCCAGACTAAGACTAATAGGCACTGGAGAAGTTTTTTCCCTACTGTGGTCACTTTGCTGAACAGTTAACTGCAGGTTAACTGTCGGCTAACTATTATTTGGATTGCACTACTTGTATGTATAATCTATATTTTCATTTATATTTGTCATTATTATTGTTATGAGCAGAGAGACAACATCTGCCGGAAGTAAATTCCTTGTATGTGCACAGGTACTTGGCAATTAAAGTCTGATTCTGATTCTGATACAGAATAGTACTAGTTAAATCTCAGTCACACAGCACACATATCTGTCATAGTTCATTGTTGCACTGTGTAACCCTGTTGGCCAATGGACAGCCCAGGGTATTGTACAACTACATTGCACAATCCATTAATTGGCTGTGTTTGGAACTTCCTCAAGTTTGCAATGGACTTCAGAAAAATTGCAATAACGTGCAGTGGAGGAAATATTTCTTTCAGTGTAAAGATATTTTTTGGATTAGGTTACAACCTGGTTTCCTTATACCCGACTTAAAGTTGAGTGATTGAATGAGTGGTGGAAGAGTCATCTTGACCTGACCTGGTGATTAATCGAGTACCTGTTTGACAGAACATGAGCCCAGCCAGCGTTCGCTCAGTCGACAAATTTTGCAACAGCCGCAGAAGGAATATAATCCCACTGCGGGTTCAGTGTGGGATGGTGTCCGGCCCAGCAGCACTACACTGATGGAATGCCGAGACTCCTGCCTAGCAGTGGGCCCTGCTCCAGGTACTGAGCAGGTGAGGTGAGAATTACAGCCGTTTCGGCTCCTCGATCTCCTCGGCAGCTGCATGGAGGGAGGTTTGTGGGTGCGTGCTTAGCACATCAGAGCCTGACACTGATTGACTAGTCTCCATTCCAAACGTCATCAATTCACAAGGCATAGAATGAGGCCAGTTAGCTCATGGTGACTATACCTGTTTTATGAGGAAGCTCCTGGCTTTCACCCATAACCGTATCACTTTGGAATCTGGCTTTCGTCCCTCTGAGGGAACATATTCCATGTCACATTAAGCACCTACAAGTTCTTGGGTGCCTTGGTGTATTAGATCGATACAATGGTGGCACTATTATCGAACACAGAACATGAATCATTACAAAACCAGGTCCTTCCAGCCCTCAATGCTGTGCTAAATTAATAAACTAGAAACGAAGCACCTAACTTTTTTTTTATTGTAGAAATCTTCAAGAAAATAGGTCTCAGGGTTGTATATGGTGACATGTACATACTTTGATAATAAATTTACTTGGAACTTTGGATTTTGATCTGAAATCCCTTCTGCCTATGTTACGCCCCTGAAAAATGGGGAGAAATAATCACGACAGTGATGAGGTGGTTTCCTCAATGAGAATTTACTCAAGTGAAGAAAGTACCACAATGTTTCCTGGGTATGTGGGTGGAGACAGAAGCAATCGACCTCAGGCTAGCAGATCAAGGCTACTCTGCAGATCACTGATAATACTATTAGGGCTTAACTTTACACAATAAAGAATGAAAGAAACAATGAAATGAATTAAATACCTTTTAGTATTTTAGCCACTTTTAACATGTGTTTTCACTGTCTTTAAACAATTTTTGAACTTAATAGATCTTTAGTGTCTTATCCTTTAACTTATCACACCGATATATCCCCCACTCTCTTCACATTCAGTTGTCTATCTGAGAGCTCTTAATGCCTCTATCATATTTGCCTCCACTACCAGCCCCAGCACCATATTCCAAGCATTCACCATTCTCTGTATAAAGAACTTAACCCAAACATCCCTTTTGATTTTAGCCCCTCTCACCTTAAACGCATGCCGTCTCATATTAGATATCTCAACACTGGGAAAATATAATGCTATCTATTCTATCTATGCCTCTCATTATGATAGAAATCTCTCTCTGGTATCCCCTTAGTCATCGTCACTCCAGTGAAAACAACCCAAGTTTATCCAACCTCTCCCTATAGCACACGCTATCTAATCCAGGCAGCATCCTAGTAAACCTCTTCTGCACCCTCTCCTCTCCAAAGCCCTCACACCCTTCTTATAATGGGCCGATCAAAATATACAAATAAATTATACCAGGAATAGGCCACTCAGCCCTTTGACCCAATTCTATCATTGAATAAGAATATGGCTGATCTAATCATATTGTAACTTTACCTTCCTGTCTACCCATTGTAACCTTTCACCCCTTTGCTTCTCAAGAATCCATTAACCTTGCCATAAGAAAATAAGTCTCTGCTTCCACTTCCTTTCCAGGAAGAGATTTTCAAGGACCTCTGATGTCAAAGGCTGTCACCCCCATCTCACCTTTACAATCCAGCTCTGTCCTTGGATTGACGCCATGATAAGATCTGGAATGAAGCTGTTCTCACAAAATGCAGAAATCAGTAGCGAGGTGAAGGATGAGGGGCTACAGATGCTGAACCTGGGCAAAAGATAAAATGCTTGAAGAACTCAACAGGTCAGATAGTACCCATGAGAGAAACAACAGTCCATATTTTGAGCCAAAATAGGTTGCTCCATGATAGCACTGATGATTTCATCATCCATCACTTTGTTAATGGCTATTCACAAGAATGAATTTCTCCTGCTCCTTGTGAAGGAGATGAGATCATCATCATTACGTACCACGTCACATGACATGGGAGCTCATGGTCCTCCATCTGTCCTCAATCTGAATCTCCTCATTCTTTCCTCTATCTATGACCATGATGGTTCTTTGTAATTTTTTCTACAAAAGTAGTTTGCCATTGCCTTCTTCTGGGCAGTGCCTTCACAAGACGGTGAACCCAGCTATCATCAGTACTCCTTGGAGATGTCCGCCTAGTGTCATTGGTCACATAGCCAGGACTTGTGATATGCACCAACTGCTGGTGCAACCACCTGCTCCCACGGCTTCAAGTCACCCTGATTAGGGGGCTAAGCAGATGCTACACCTTGCCCAAGGGTGACCCGCAGGCTAGCAGAGGAAAGGAGAGCCTTACACCTCCTTTTGGCAGGGAATGTACCTGGACATTTTGCCACACCATTGAGCAGAAATTAGTGTTATAACTATACTGGGACAGTTTGTCTAGAAATTGTTACGATATGGAAACAATGAATATAGAATTGAGAGAGTTTTTTTTATAAACAAATAAACATTTATTTAAACTCTGCTCAACAAAAATGAAAAGTAAATGAACGACTAACTTAACCAGAAGTTAACTGCTATACAGCAACTCAAACAGTTCTTAAAGTGATAAATGTGAACACAGCTCTTAAAATAATAAATGCAAAAGTCCAAATGATTTATACAGTCAATTAGGAGAAACTTTCCTGAAGTAATGAATTCCTTGACAACATGATGTTATTGCTGATTCCAGCTGAAATATGCCTTGCCCGAAGGATTCAGGATGAAGGAACTAAAAACCACTTGAAGGAACTGACCTTTTCCTTGGTGAATAACACTGCACCCAACCCTTTCTGCTCTTCTGCTTGAATCGGGAGCAAGTTACAGCTTGTGATTCGGCTGGGAGCTCAGAGAATTCGACCGTGTAGGTAGGATTTAAGGCTACCTGGTCAATACCTGTGGAGAAGGGGGAACTGCGCAGGCGCGAGTAAACGTCAGCGTCGAGCGCGCACTTTAAAAGGCAGGACTTATTTTCAGAGCGGGCAGCGGAGTCCGTGGAAGCAGAGTCCTGGGCTTTGGCTAAGTGGGCTTCGGCGTAAGGGGACTTCGGTAAGCCTGTGTGATTGCTCGCTGAGGGGTAGAAGGTAAGGTCGCTCGGTGCTTTTTAGACTTATTCTATTAATCCAGTTCAGGTATGGGGGAGACAGTCAGAGCAGTGGTGTGCTCCGTATGCAGTATGTGGGAAGTCAGGGTCAACACTGTTGTCCCTGATGACCACACCTGCAACAGGTGCGTCCAGCTGCAGCTCCTATCAGCCCAAGTTAGGGAGTTGGAGCTGAAGCTGGATGAACTACGGATCATTCAGGAGGCAGAGGCAGAGATAGATAGGAGTTATCAGGAGGTAGTCACACCAAAAAAACAAGAAGTAGGCAGATGGGTGACGGTCCAGAGAGGCAGGGGGAGCAGGCAGAGAGAGCAGAGCACCCCTGCGGCCATTCCCATTAACAATAAGTATACCGTACTGGATACTGTTGATGGGGATGACCTACCAGGAATGAGTTGTAGTGGTCCTGCCTCTGGCACAGAGGTTGAACCCTCAACTAGAAAGGGGAGGAGGGAAGAGAAGAGAGCGATAGTTTTAGGGGACTCTATAGTTAGGGGGGCAGATAGGAGATTTTGTGGGGCAGATCGGGAGTCTCGGATGGTATGTTGCCTCCCTGGTGCCAGGGTCCGGGACATCTCAGATCGGGTGCAGGCTATTCTTGAGAATAAGGGCATGAACCCAGATGTAGTGGTCCATGTAGGGACCAACGATGTAGGTAAGGTGAGTGAGGGGGTCCTGCTTAGAGAGTTCAGGGAGTTAGGAGTGAAGCTGAAAGGCAGGACCTCCAGGGTGACAATCTCCGGATTGCTACCTGTGCCACATGCGAGTGAGGCGAAGAATAGAATGATTATGTACATTAATACGAGGCTGAGAGCATGGTGCAGGAAGGAAGGGTTCAGGTTTTTGGATAATTGGTCTTTATTCCAGGGACATTGGGATCTGTTTCGAAGGGACGGTCTACATCTGAACCGGAGGGGTACTAACATTCTTGCAGGAGTATTTGCCAGTGCTGCTCGGGGGGGTTTAAACTAGATGTGCAGGTGGCAGGAATCCAGATCCAGAGGGTTGGTCAGAAGGAGCATGGGGTTAAATGTGTAGAAGGTTTGGGTGATCTTGAGAAGGTCATCAAAATTCAGGGTGCAATTAGCCCGATGGAAGTTCAAGGAGCTGGGTTAGATACAGTAGACAGTGTTTTAAGCAAAGAGAGGAGGAATGGGCTAAGAATTTTATACTTGAATGTGCATAGTGTCAGAAATAAGACAGATGAGCTTGAAGCTCAGATGAAAATGGGGAACTACGATATTGTTGGGATAACGGAGACATGGCTGCAAGGGGATCAGGCCTGGGAATTGAGTGTACCAGGGTATATGTGCTATCGTAGAGACAGAAGTATGGGAAGAGGGGGTGGGGTGGCCCTGTTGGTGAGAAATGAGATTCAGTCCTTAGCAAGAGTTGACTTGGGAACAGGGGAAGTAGAGTCTGTGTGGATTGAGCTGAGGAACAGTAAGGGTAAAAAGACCCTAATGGGTGTTGTGTACAGGCCCCCAAACAGTAGCGTGGATATTGGGTACAAGTTGATTAGGGAGTTAACATTGGCATGTGCTAAAGGTAATGCAGTCGTTATGGGAGATTTCAACATGCAGGTGAACTGGGAGAATCAGGTAGGTGCTGGACCCCAGGATAGGGAGTTTGTGGAGTGTCTAAGGGATGTATTTTTGGAACAGCTTGTGCTTGAGCCAACCAGGAACGAGGCTATTTTGGACTTGGTGATGTGTAATGAACAGGAATTGATAAGTGATCTTGAAGTAAAGGAGCCATTAGGAAGTAGTGATCATAACATGATAAGTTTTTATCTACAATTTGAGAGGGATAAGGGCAGATCAGAGGTGTCAGTGTTGCAATTAAATAAAGGAGACTACGGAGCCATGAGGGAAGAGCTGGCCAAAGTTAAATGGGCGGATGCCCTGGCAGGAAAGACAGTGGATCAGCAGTGGCAGATATTCTTGGGGATAATACAAAAGATGCAAAAGCAGTTCATTCCAATGAGAAGAAAGGATTCAAAGAGGGGGAAGGGGCCACAGTGGTTGACAAAGGAAGTCAGAGATTGTATAGCATTAAAGAAAAAGAAGTATGACAGGGCTAAGATGAGTGGGAATACAGATGATTGGGAAAGTTTTAAAGAACAGCAGATCTTAACTAAAAAAGCAATATGGAGAGAAAAAATCAGGTATGAGCTCAGTCTAGCCAGGAATATAAAAGGGGATAGCAAAAGCTTTTTTAGCTATGTGAAGAGAAAGAAGATAGTTAAGAACAATGTTGGCCCCTTGAAGAATGAATTGGGAGAAATTGTTATGGGAAACAGGGAAATGGCAACAGAATTTAATGCGTACTTTAGATCTGTCTTCACCAGGGAGGACACAAGCAATCTCCCAGATGTATGGATGGGCCAGGGTCATAAGATATCAGAGGAATTGAGACAGATTGACATTAGGAAAGAAACTGTGATGAGTAGACTGGTAGGACTGAAGGCTAATAAATCCCCGGGTCCAGATGGTCTGCATCCGAGGGTTCTAAAAGAGGTGGCTCAGGAAATTGCGGATGCATTGGTAATCATTTTCCAATGTTCCTTAGATTCAGGATCAGTTCCTGAAGATTGGAGTGGCTAATGTTGTCCCACTTTTCAAGAAGGGAGGGAAGGAGAAAACGGAGAACTATTGCCCTGTTAGCCTAATGTCAGTCGTGGGGAAGATGCTTGAGTCCATTATTAACGACGAAATAGTGGCACATCTAGATGGCAGAAATAGGATTAGGCCGAGCCAGCATGGATTTACCAAGGGCAAATCATGCTTGACTAATCTGTTGGAGTTTTTTGAGGATGTAACAAGGATGTTAGACGAGGGTAAGCCAGTGGATGTTGTGTACCTAGATTTTCAGAAGGCATTCGATAAGGTGCCACATAGGAGATTGGTGAGTAAAATCAGAGCTCATGGCAATGGGGGCAGGATTTCAACATGGATAGAAAACTGGTTGGCAGATAGAAAGCAAAGGGTAGCAGTGAATGGGTGTTTCTCAGACTGGCTGGAGGTGACTAGTGGGGTACCACAGGGCTCTGTATTGGGACCACAGCTCTTTACGATTTATGTCAATGATTTAGATGAGGGCATTGAAAACTATATCAGCAAGTTTGCTGACGATACTAAACTGGGTGGCAGTGTGACATGCGAAGAGGACGTTAGGAGAATACAGGGAGACTTGGATAGGCTGAGTGAGTGGGCAGATACTTGGCAGATGTCATTCAATGTAAATAAATGTGAAGTTATCCACTTTGGAAGCAGGAACAAGAGGGCAGAGTATTGTCTGAACGGTGTAGAGTTAGGTAAGGGAGAAATGCAAAGAGACCTAGGAGTCCTAGTTCACCAGTCAATGAAGGTGAATGAGCAAGTGCAACAGGCAGTGAAGAGGGCAAATGGAATGTTGGCCTTTGTTACAAGGGGAATTGAATACAAGAGCAAGGATGTCCTTTTGCATTTGTACAGGGCCCTGGTGAGACCACACCTGGAATATTGTGTACAGTTTTGGTCTCCAGGTTTAAGGAAGGACATTCTGGCAATTGAGGAAGTGCAGCGTAGATTCACTAGGTTGATTCCTGGGATGGCAGGGCTGTCTTATGCAGAGAGATTGGAGAGATTGGGCTTGTACACACTGGAATTGAGGAGATTGAGAGGGGATCTGATTGAAACGTTTAAGATAATTAAAGGATTTGATAGGATTGAGGCAGGAAATATGTTCCAGATGTTGGGAGAGTCCAGTACCAGAGGGCATGGATTGAGAATAAGAGGTCAGATATTTAAAACAGAGTTGAGGAAGAGCTTCTTCTCCCAGAGAGTTGTGGAGGTGTGGAATGCACTGCCTCGGAAGACGGTGGAGGCCAATTCTCTGGATGCTTTCAAGAAGGAGCTGGATAGATATCTGATGGATAGGGGAATCAAGGGATATGGGGCAAGGCAGGGACTGGGTATTGATAGTGAATGATCAGCCATGATCTCAGAATGGCAGTGCAGACTCGAGGGGCCGAATGGTCTACTTCTGCACCTATTGTCTATTGTCTATTGTCTTACAGCAGGGGCTATCTCGGATGCAGATTACTATCTCCAGAATGGAGTAACAGACAATTAAATGACATCGCAACAAAAACTCGTGCATCACAGCAGGCTTTCCCTGTTTTATACCTGTTGAAACAGGCCATCACATGACCTCACACCAAAGGGAAAATTACATCATGTGACCTCACACTGGCGGAAAAATACATCACCCCACCATCACATGACCATTACATCATGCTTACCAGATACTCAATTACATCATGGTCATAAGACGTTCCCAAGATACCCACGTGGTATGTAACAAGATAAAGGTATCTCTGGGGTTCCTGTTCTGTACTACACCCTTTCAACTACTTTTTGGTATCAACTGGCTTCTGTGATAGTGGAGATCTCAGTTAGTACCAGAGAAGGATTATGATTTGAAGCAGCTCAGAGGTGGGCTTTGAGGCTAACCTTGAGAGGCAGGAGGAAAGGAAGCGCTGTCCAGCCTTGGAAATGCTGGCAGATTAGAAGCATGAAAGCAGATTTAATTGAAGCATATAAGAAGATCCTATCGACCAGAGAGGATATTTCCCCTTGAAGGAGAATTTAGAAACAAAAGGATTACTGATAAAAAAAATTAAGGAGTCAGCCATTTAAGACAGAGATGGAATGAAGTTTTGTTCTAAATGGGTCACAAGCCTTTGGAACTGTCTTCCTCAAAAGGTGGTGGAAACACTGAATGCTTTTAAAGGGAGTGGTAGTCCTGATAAATAAGGAGTTGCAAGGTTCCCATGGGTAATTGGGAATGATGAGGTTACAAATGAATCAGTCATGATCCATTAAAGAGAGACCTGCACCTTCTCCTACTTCATATGCCCCTAGAGTTCACCTGTAGACATCCCTTGCACACCTTCCCCTACATTATGTTCAATAGGATGGTTTTTCACATTCCCTTCAGGTGTAGCAGTGATTCACTTCCTCAAATGCACTGGGTCGCTTTTGGTGCTCCCAGAATGGTCCCCTCCATACCAGACAAACCGAATATAGATAGGGTGACTGCTTTGTGCTGGGCCTCCATTCAGTCCTATTGCCTGTTGTTCTAGTCTCCATCACACCTGCCTGTCTGCAGTCTCCTATACTTGTTCGAACAGAACCTGAGCAATGGCACCTCAGCTCCTATCTATCAATGCAACTGCCTTAACTTCTCAGGCTCACCAATGACCTTCTCTGTCATCAGGGTCAGGAGTCAGAGGTAAGAACCTACCCCAACTCCCCATGCAGTTAGACCCTAAGTGCAGTGTAACAGAATTAACCAGTATGTCTGTAATAATCTCTGCTAGCCCACTTTCTCTGCTTCTATCAGACTGGCCTTCATTAATTTGTTAAGTAGGCAGCTTCATAAGCAGCCTATCACGATAGCAACCCTGCCCTCTGTCTCTCTCTCCGTGAAAGATTCCCTCTGTCCTATCAATTTCTTCTCCACCTTCTTTGCAATTTAAAACTAACTTGTTTTCTCACCTTTGCAGTCTGACAACAGGTCTTGGTGCCTGAAATGTTAAATCTGCTTCTCCTTCCACAGGTGCTGCCTGACCGGCTGTGTGTTTCCAGCATTTTGTTCTTATTGCAGATTTCCATCAGCAGCAGTTCTTTTTGGGCTTCCCATTATGAATGTTCTCAGCTTTCTGCCCACTGTGGACACCTCATAATCACTTACTGCCTCATGACTGCTGGAGGCATTGGGCTGAGCAGTGGCAGATGGAGTTTAACCCGGAGGAGTGTGAGGTGGTACACTTTGGAAGGACAAACTCCAAGGCAGAGTACAAAGTAAATGGCAGGATACTTGGTAGTGTGGAGGAGCAGAGGGATCTGGGGGTACATGTCCACAGATCCCTGAAAGTTGCCTCACAGGTAGATAGGGTAGCTAAGAAAGCTTATGGGGTATTAGCTTTCATAAGTCGAGGGATAGAGTTTAAGAGTCGCAATGTAATGATGCAGCTTGATAAAACCCTGGTTAGGCCGCACTTGGAGTATTGTGTCCAGTTCTGGTCGCCTCACTAAAGGAAGGATGTGGTAGCATTGGAAAGGGTACAGAGGAGATTTACCAGGATGCTGCCTGGTTTAGAGAGTATGAATTATGATCAGAGATTAAGGGAGATAGGGCTTTACTCTCTGGAGAGAAGGAAGATGAGAGGAGACATGACAGAGGTGTACAAGATATTAAGAGGAATAGATAGAGTGGATAGCCAGCACCTCTTCCCCAGGGTACCACTGCTCAGTACAAGAGGACATGGCTTTAAGGTAAGGGGAGGGAAGTTCAGGGGGGATATTAGAGGAAGGTTTTTTACTCAGAGAGTGGTTGGTACATGGAATGCACTGCCTGAGTCAGTGGTGAAGGCAGATACACTAGTGAAGTTTAAGAGACTACTAGACAGGTATATGGAGGAATTTAAGGTGGGGGGTTATATGGGAGACAGGGTTTGAGGGTCAGCACAACATTGTGGGCCGAAGGGCCTGTAATGTGCTGTACTATTCTATGTTCTATGAGACGGCAGCAACTGCAACTGACTGACACTGTCTGAAACATCCTTCATCTTCCAGCAATCAGTTGGGAGGTCTTTGTCAGAGTCAGGGGAGAGTGTGTACTCTGACACCCAAGTATAGGAACTTTAAGACAGTGCCACAGGAAATCCATTTCTCTTGACAACTGGGGAGAATACCAATTTAAGTTTATTGACAGGATTAAAGAGGAATTGAAAAATCTTCTCACTCACACCATATTTGAATGAATTGCCTGAAAGCTTGCATTTTATGGAGCACTGGCAGGGCTAGAGACTACTAGACTGTACACTCCATCTCTTTACCAGTCCAGACCTGATGGGCTGATTGGCCTCCTTCTACTATCCGCTAAAGCTGCATCTTATTTTCCACAGAAGGCTTCGCTGGCAGGTTTCTAAGGGCTGGGAGCAGAGCAAGTGCACCTGCTGTAAATTCAGAAGGATGGCCTGACAAATGCTGGCAAAAAGGACTCACACGGTTCACCGGCAGTCTCGGCTGTTACCGCTCGTCTCCCAGGTGTCCTTCTACAGGAGAATGGCTGCTGGTTTGAACCCAGCCCCTACCAGTGTGAATGGGCCACCTGCCATAGTTAGACAGGGAGCCTCTTCAGATGAAGATTTGTTTTTATTTGGCGATACAGTGAAGAAAAGGCCCTTGCAGTTCAATGAGCCACACTGCCCAGCAACCCACCTATTTACGCTGATTCATCACAGGACAATTAATGATGACCAACTAATATTTAGTGGATGGGGAGCACCCAGAGGAAACCCACAAGTTCACAGGGAGGATGTGCAAACTCCTTACAGATGCTGCCGGAGTTGAGATTCAGACTCTTTCGCCCCAGTCTGTAATAGCGTCATGCCAACCGCTGAGGCCATCAGTGGTAACATCATCAGAGCCACAACATAATCTTAATCTCTAGGGCTAAGTGGGGTCAAACCAACCCACGAAAGCCCCCAGACAATGACATCAAATGACCCGCTTTTCTCTTTCTTGTTATAGCATCAGACTAGTTCCTCCTAGTCTGAGAAACAAACTCCAGTTCTCCACTTCACGAATCTGGTCAAGTAATAGTCTAGTCTCTAAACTACCCAAGTTAAAAAAAAAGGGGGGGACCGTCACCTTCTGCAAAGTGAAACAAGTGTACCATGAAACATAATTGAAATGGTGGAACACATTTTCATGCCATTTCCCATCTGCTTGGGTGGTTTCTTTGTCTGCAGTGCTCCGCTTCACAGTTTCTGCAGAGTGCTGCAAAAAAAAGTTGGCAGTTTGTGGCACAGTCATTATCTAATTTATCAGATAAATAAAGTACATTGTGAGTCACATCTGGACCATCACCTGGAGCACTGCTTGCTGTCAGACTGAAACTTGGCAAAGGATCAGAGAAAATTTGTTCCATTAGGTGTAAATAGGAAATGATCTAGACCATTGGAATTCCGTTCAATAATGACTGGAAATGCTTAGAAGCAAGTGTGATGAGTTTCTTCCACAAAAAGTATTCAGTGGGAAAGGATTTTAATTCATAGGGTGTGAACGGAGAGTGGCTATTTCATTTTAGTTCTGTACAACGAGAACTGGAAAACAAGCTGCTGGGGGATTTTAGTTCGTTGAGTGGAATCTGTAGAGATAAAGGATTCAGCTCAAGACCCTGAACTAAAATTTTGCTCCAGATTACAGCCTTGGCAATCTCTTGAGTCTCCAGTGTGAACTAAAGGATACCAAACCCACAACCAATTAAAGGGGTGTAGTCACAAGAAGCAGGGGCTGTGGCTGGAACCTGGAACAACAAGCAATCTGCTGGAGGAAGCGACCGGTACGGGGAAAGGAGTTGCCATTGTTTTCAGTGAAAACCCTGCCCCGAGAGACTGGAGATGTAGGGTTTTGACCTATAACGCTGACAATTCCTTCCCTCCCACAGGTGCTGCTCAACAGCACCCCCACCCACCCCCACGCTCTCCAGGATGTTGTTTGTTGCCCTTGACGGGGTGTGCTCAGTCCATTGCATTTCAATGCATTGCTTATGTATACAAACCATTTAACGGGATTGAGTAGGAAGGTGGCTGCTCCATCTGCAATGAAAGGAGAAGGATTTAGTCCTTTGCAAGAGTGAGGAGGAGTGAACTCATTGTTTGTAACCAAAGGGAGAAAGGCTTGCTCCACATGGAGAAAATTCTAAATACGGAGCACTCTCTG
The DNA here is from genome assembly GCF_030144855.1 of Hypanus sabinus. Taxonomy (NCBI): domain Eukaryota; kingdom Metazoa; phylum Chordata; class Chondrichthyes; order Myliobatiformes; family Dasyatidae; genus Hypanus; species Hypanus sabinus. The sequence goes on from NC_082723.1 coordinate 53,770,770, forward strand.
GATGAAAATGCTGCCCCTCAGGATCCTTTTAAACCTTTGCCCTCTCTTCATAACCTATGCCCTCTAGTTCTTGAATCCCTAATGCTATGAAAAAGACTGTGTGCATTCTATGTCTATACCCCTCATGAGTTTATACAGCTCTGTAAGGTAAAATCTCATTCACCTACATCCCAGTGAATAATCTGCTCAATCTGCTGCTATAACTAAACTCCTTAAATCCCAGCAACATCCTCATACACCTTTCCTGCATTCTTTCCAGCTTAACGGCACCTTCGCAGAGTGACCAAAAATGAACACAATATTCCAAGAGTGGCCTCACCAATATCTTGTCTTAAAGATTGAAGATTAGCTTTATTACTCACGTTTACATTGAAATATACAGTGAGATGCATTGTTTGCATCAAATTAAACCAGTGAGTATTGCACTGGGCAGCCCACAAGTGTTTCCATGCTCCTGGTGGCATCATAGCATGCCCACAACTCACTTACACTGACCATACATCTTTGTAATGTGGGAGGAAACTGGAGAAAACCCATGTAGACACAGGGAGAACTTACAAACACCTTACAGACAGCAACCGGAATTGAATACCGATCATACAGTGGTTCTGTAAAACAATGCACAAGCCACTGTGCTACCATACCCTTCCTCTTGTCTGTCTTATACAAACAATAGCCCCCACTAATGGGCTATTCACCAAACAGAAACATTTCCACCCGTGCCTGATCTGTGACTGAGGTGAATGGTCAAATCAATGCCAGGCTGAATCCTTTGACCAAAACCAAGTACAATTATCCAATGTTCTGATTCAACACTGCTGTTGATGAGTACCATGGCTAACACATCATCATGCAGTCACTTCAGTCATCGTAAGTACTTCTCAGAGCAGCCATGCCTTGATAGTGTGTACCAGAGAGCTTGGTGGTCTCCTGTATTAAATGCCTTTGTCAGATCTGGGAAAGCCAAGGGTTGCCTTGGTTCATGATAAGTTTCCTGGAATTGGCATGCTGTGAGGATCACATCTACAGTCCCCTCTAGGTAGGCAGAAACTACACTGTGATTCAGGGAGTACTTCTTCAGATAGCAGAAAGAGTTGGTTGACAAGGATATGTGTGAGCACTTTGCCTGCTGTTGACAGGAGGGAGATGCCTCTTTAGTTGCCTAGGCTTCCTTGTTTCCCTTCTTGAATATAGACACTATTAATGTATCCCTGAGCTCTGAGGTCAGTTGTTCCTTTTCCTAGACCTTCAGGAGCACAGTGGGCATGTGACGCAGGACTACTAGCCCACCTGCCTAAGGATCTCTGCTGGGATCTCATCGGGCCAGCAGCTTTGTTGCTTTTCAGGCTCCTGATGGCATCATGGACCTCCTTCATACTGGGGGGGTGTTCCCCCAAGTCTTCTCTCATAATACTCAAGAATAATGGGTGCTGAATCAGACCCTTCATGGTCAAAACAGGAGTCTTTACACCCAAGCTATTTGAATCTCTATGGCTGCTCTCACCCAGCTCATTGGCTAAGACCTGCCACAGGGAATCCCAGCTGTGGATGCAATGGACAGTAGGCTTTTCAACCTCAATCACATCAAGACCAAAACCAGATCAGCAGCTCTACTATTATGGAGCTTCACTACTATTACACAGCATGCTCTGAAGAAGATTTCCAACGTATTCTGAATGCCTTTGCCATATAGAGTCCTGGATCTTGTTTTAAATATAAAGACGCAGGTCCTAAATCAGCCACCACCCAACCATCCATTTATCCAGCCCTCCAGAAAAATTGACGATATTGCCCTTGAAAATGTAGACCACTTTCTCTACCGGCAGCATCCTCTCCCCTGAAGCAGACATTGACTCAGAGATCAGCCACTTCCTGAGTAACGCCAGAGGGGCGTTTGCAAAATTAAGGAAAAAAGACTTTGAAGACCATGATCTATAGATCAAAACAAAACTTTTGGTCTATGAAGCAGTCATCTTTCCTGTATTACTCTGTGAGTTGAGTCATGGACCACCTACAGCAGACACCTGAAATTCCTGCAACAATACCACCAAAGAACCTTACAAAAGGGTTTGAGGATCGTCTGGAGGGACAAACACACTAACTCCGGTGTATTGAAGGATGCCCCTCCAAGAGGACCATAACCTTGTTGTTGTTTGGAGGCTTGCATGCCTCAGTGATCTGGAGTCAGGGTCAAATGCTTTGGCTCTTAGCAGGGTCACCCATGCCTAAAAGGTCAAAGGGTAGAGGCCAGACTAAGAGTGGTCCACCAGTCCTCTGGGTTCAGGGGTTCAGCTCAGGGCTAACCACCTTGACTGGTGAAACAAACTGTTTGGAAACAGCAGTGAAGAATCCTTCTACACCTGTGTGAGACAGTATTGCTGAGTCTCCACCTGAGCCTTACATACTCAACAGTAGCGGATACTGAGAGGAAGCTGCTGGCATGATGAAGGAAGCCCTGGACACCACAGAGACCCAGACCAAAACTGGTTTTGGACTGACAGAGATGGAGGACCTTCATTGCTGCCCTAAACGTCAGGTGGTAAGTGAATGGGGTAAGGGCAACGTGAAGAGCACCTCCACAACAATAAAGCAACACCAGCTCACATAGACTGGTCACGTGATCCTGACGTCTAACTCACATCTCCCCAAACAGATCCTTTATCCCCAGCTGAGGAAGGTCAGGGTGCAAAGTATGCACTAATGTCCACCTTTCCTAGTGTGCAAAGGAAACTCCTCAAAGATCACATCAAAATCAACGTGAAGGAATTCAACATTACATCTAAAAAACGGGAAGACCTTGCCCTCAATAGATGCGCCTGGAGGGAACCTGTTCAAGAGGGAGCTGTGCTAAATGAGAGCAACTTCCGCTGTGCCTCAGAGAACAAGTGGCAGCTGTGACAGGAGAGACTGCACAACCAAAAGACCCCATCAGACCCTCTTTCTCACACCCACACTGCACCAGGATGTGTGGATTCCAGATCAACCACCTGAGGTCTCACCAATAGACAACCTCTTAGGAGAACATGACACTCGACTCGAGTGATCGCACTACCACTGTCATCCAATGTGTAGCTTCAACTCAAACACCCGTTTCACATTTCACAGAAAAAATATAAAATCGGACATCTGTCTAACCCAGGAACTGGCTCCCTCATAACAGAACAGACGATTGTCTGGAGTCCTCACCCAAAGTGGTCGAACTGGGGAAATGTTAGCCCGTTAGACAAAGACTGTCCTGGCTACAGTGGGTCAAACTTTACTAACTAACTTGTACCTGTCTATGTGTCGACAAAAGTTAAGCCACTGCTAATCACAGACTGGAAAGCAAGGTCTAATTTTGAAAGAACAGATGTGAAGAGTGAAAGTGATGTAATATATTTAGTTTTGATTAAATTGATCAAACAATACTCAGCACCAAGAGGGGCCTGTACATTTCCTGGGTAATAAAAGATTTACTAGGTAACACCAGCAGGCATTTTTATGATGTAGTGAAAAAGCGATTTGCCTTCTGTTTAATGTTCTGTTCAGTCCTTTGATTTCATCATGTTGAGACGTGAGGTAACAGTTCGTGTGTGCACATTACTTGTGTGTAATGTCTGACAAATCCATGCCCACAGATTGATCTGACCTTTCTCTTTCGTCAAGCACGTAATGTTTCTTTAGTATAATCTGTCTAGCCAGCGGAGACGTTGGACACGTTTAGGGAGTGGTCAGACATGGCTCTAGGGGCAGTTGGTGTCCATTTGCTTATCTACCCCAGCAGCTCGGATGCTATGGTCAGTCTCTTGTCCGAAAGTAGAGTCCCTTGAGGATTTGGTGGTTGCCACCCTCCACCCCGAGTTGAGGATTGGTGTTGCGGAGTGAAGCGGCAGGCGTTCCTCACTTGGAGCTGATGCAGGGACGTGTGATAGTGCCCACCTCCTTTACTGCCTGAACTTCTTGAGGGCAGATGCCAACAGGCTTGGCCGCCAGAGAGGTCACTTACAAAGGAACCACTTGTATTGAATTCGTCAGCTGCTTCATGGCATTCAGCACATGCCTGGTTATAGTCGCCCATAATCCTTGTTTTTCAACTTGTTTCTGTGCAGGAACTACCGACACTGTTACTGACACAAACGCCGTCCTGCTGTGCTTTCATAGGCCCTGCTGCAGTCTAGAGTTCCTCTTGCCAAGAGTCGCTTTGTCATTTTACTCTTTCCTGTCAGGGTCTCCTTATGTTCATATGCTCCTGTACCTAGCATCACTTTATGTGCTTACAATCAGTCTATGTGTACACTCAGTGGCCACTTAATTAGGTACACCAGTACACCTGTTCGTTAATGCGAATATCTCATTAGCCAATAGTGTGGCAGTGACCCCATGCATGCAGTGGTTGTTCAGACCAAACGCCAGAATGGGGAAGAAATGTGATGTAAGTGACTTTGACTGTGGAATGATTGCTGGTGCCAGACAGGATGGTTTGAGTATTTCAGAAATTGTTGATCTTCTGTGAATTTTACGCCCAGCAGTCTCCAGAGTTGACAGAGGATGGTGCAAAAAACAGAAAAGTATTCAGTGGAGACAAAAACACCTTGTTTATGAGGGAGGGCCGAGGCCAATGGTCAGACTGGTTCAAACTGACGGGAAGGCAGCAGTAACTCAAATAACCACGCGTTATACATCTTATACATGTTAGGTGTATGATGAGAGACATTGATTGTGTGGATGGTCAGAGGCTTTTACCCAGGGCAGAAATGGCTAACATGAGGGGGCATAGTTTTAAGGTGCTTAAAAGTAGGTACAAAGGGGATGTCAGGGGTACGTTTTAACACAGAGAGTGGTGCATGCATGGAATGGGCTGCCAGCGACAGCGACAATAGGGTCTTTTAAGGGACTCTTAGATAGGCACATGGAGCTTCGGAAAATGGAGGGTTATGTGGTAAGGAAATTTTAGGCAGTCTCTAGAGTAGGTTACATGGTTAGCACAACATTGTGGGCCGAAGGGCCTGTAATGTGTTATAGATTTCTATGCTCTGTGTTCTACAACAGTGGTGTGCAGAAGAGCATCTCTGAATGCACAACACATTGAACCTTGAAGTGGATGGGATGCAGCAGCAGAAGACCAGGAACATATACTCAGTGGTACCTCCTGTACCTAATAGATTGGCCATTGAGTGTAATGTTTAAACTAATCTTACATACGGGATACACAGCTCCTCTCAACAGTTACTTGTACATTGAGTTTTAAAGGATTGCCTTTATATTTATATTTGTATTTATTGTGTTTTCTATGCTTATTGTATTTTTTAATACTGCATCGGATGCAGAGTAACAAATATTTCGTTCTCCTTTATGCTTGCATACTGAAGAATGACAATAAATGAAGCTTGAATCCAGAAGGCAGCAGGAAATTTTCAACATACTGTCTATGACAGAGTGTGGAAAGTCTGTCAGTGCAAGCAATCTGGCTGCTTCTGGAGTAGACTAATTATTTCAGCCCTCAATCCCGCACACTGGACCCCCACCCCCCACCATCCACAGTACTGCTATGGCTAACTTCTGTGTTGATAGGAGTTGTCTGCAACCACTGACTGCATGAACATTTACACAGCATTGAAAACAGGATGACTGAGTCCGCTAGGAATGCCTAGAATAGATTGCAACAAGATAAACTTCATCATCTCACATTCAACTGGATTTAAAGTTTTCGTTCCTATAAGGAATGTACGAGGGGTGATTGATAAGTTTGCGGAAGGAGTCAATTTTAGAAAACCTAGCACATTTACTTTTCAACATAGTCCCCTCCTACATTTACACACTTAGTCCAGCGGTCGTGGAGCATACGGATCTTGGACCTCCAGAAGGTGTCTACAGCAGGGGTGATTGATAAGTTCTGTGGCCTAAGGTAGTAGGAAATGAATTATACATCTCTCGTTACATGCACATGAAGGTCAACTCATTACGCAGAAAGTTTGAAATTAATAACTCATCTCCTTCTACTTTAAGCCATGAACTTATCAATCACCCCGATGAGTTATTAACTGATGAGTTATCAATTTCAAACTTTCTGCATCATCACTCAAAGAGTTGAACTGCATGTGCATGTAACGAGAGCTGTATAACTCATCTCCTTCTACCTTAGGCCACAAACTTATCAATCACCTCTCGTATATTCATGACAACCAGGTGCGATTGTGATCAGTCCTTGCTCCCAACTCCATTGAAACAGCATGGAAATTACACATATTCAACAAATAGTGCATCAATAGTGTAGACACGGTTCATCTGGATTCAACCAGTAACATGATCTCTCCATTTCCCTCCACCAATGCTGCCTGACCTGTTGAGTTCCTCACTTTGTTTGTTGCTCCAGATTCTAGCCCTTGCTGTCTCCTGTGTCTCCCCCGGATCTAAGCTGTGTTTGGCCCTCCCTAGGCTATGTGGAACATAATTTGTTTCAGTAATCCTCACGTGCCCCTCAATAATTTTCCATTACATTGACAACTAAGTCATTATTGCTTCCTCTTTCTAAAAACCAAGTTTTCATTATTTTTATAATGTTGTCAAGTATCCTTACCTTCACTTGGCTAACTCCGATTTCCCTTCCTTTTCTTGGATTTATCCTCTCTTATTTCAGGGGGTAGTTTATGGACCAGTATCTATTATGTATGAAGTACCTTGGCAACTGTGTGTCCCACCCACCTTCTGCTCCAATCCATTTGCCCAGTTTCTCAGTCCTCCACATTTATTCTGATGAGACCAGCACACCATTGCTTCTCTTTTGCACATCTCCGGATTCCTTCCTCCAGAATCACCAAGGTTTTTGAGCATCTCCATTCCATTTCCCACTCTTCTGTTCTCATCCCACCACCTCCTAGAAGTCAAAGGTTTAAGGAAGAAGGATGGAGAATGGGGCTGATAGGGTTAATAAGTTAGCCATGATCAAATGGTGGAGCAAACTTGATGGGCTGAATGCTTTTACAGTCCAAAACCAGGAAAACTTTCCTTTTATCTTCACCTTCTACCTCTGTATTCAATGGGTTTTCGGTAGTGTCTGACACCTCCAGCATGACCCCATTACCAGTCACATTTCCCTCTCCCCCTGTTCATCACATAAAGAGATGCACCTCTCACTTGATGTTCTTACCACAAACACAGCTTCTCCTCTGCATGGCACCTCCCCATGCACCTGCAGGAAATACAGCACCTGCTCTCTCCACCTCTCTCACCTCTTTTCCTGACATTAAGGATCCAGACGTTTGAACAGCTGAGACAGGGGTCCACCTCAACTTCTTCAAGTTAAAGGATTCCATTCTGCTCATGGTGCCTGTCTACTCAGTTGGCAAAAAAAATTCACCAGTGATTGATGATTGCCTGGCAACATAGTTCCATTCCACAATGAGAAGCCTGAACCTCCCAACAACTATCATTTCAATTCTTCATTCATTTTCAACGTGATGTCTCTGTCCATAAGACCACAGCACATAGGAGCAGAATTTGGCCATTTGGCTGACCAAGCCTGCTCTATCATTCAATCATGGCTGATTTATTCTCACTCTCAGCCCCATTCTCCCGACTTCTCCCCATAATCCCCGACACCCTTACCAATCAAGAACCTATCCATCTCTGCTTTAAATATACCCCATGACTTGGCTTCCATAGTTGTCTGTAGCAATGAATTCCACAGATTTATCACACTCTGGCTAAAGAAATGCTTCCTCGGCGATGTTCAAAACGGATGCCCTTTTATTTGGAGTCTGTGCCCACATGTCCTGGTCTCTCTCGCTATTGGAAACATCCTCTCCATGTCCACTCTGTCTAGGTCTTTTGATCTTCAGTAGGTTTCACTTAGATCTCTGAGCCAAGGAATGTCACTTCACCCTTAACTCAACACTTTACAGCTGACAAACTGAATTACAGCTGTTGAATCATAAACAAATACAGAGAAAGGTAATAAGCCTTTTGACACGTTGGATCTATACTGACTAATAACCATTCATTTACACAAGTTCTACTTTAATCCCGATTTTCATTTTCCCCACATTCATGTCAATTCAGCCCAGATTCATCTACACTCCTGGGGCAATTTACAGTGACCGACTGACCTACCAACCCACATATCATTGGGATGTGAGGGCAAACTGGAGAACCTAGTGGATCCCACATGATCACAGGGAGGATGTGCAAACTCCATAGAGACAGTACCCCAGTTCAGGACTGAACTCTGGTGCTGTAGGGAGTGGCTCTTTATCTGCCTGCCCACACACATTAGCAGAGTCTGAAGCAGTTTCCCCTCATTTGTTCCACAGTGAGAGGGGTAAGGTCCGTGAGAGCGTTGACCATATAACATTAGTTCTTGGACATCTTTCACGTTAGCACTTGTAGCAGTGGATCCTCGAGAAACGCATTTTTGGAGTGCTGAACACTGCACATTTGATGTCCCTTCTGGGCATTGAGGAATTTACTTGCAATGGCACATCATTCCCTTAGTACTGTCCTGCAGACTCAGCCTCAACTCTCTGCTGAATTTTTCTAGGATGTCGGATGATTGCATTTGCCACTTTAATGGCTAGAAGATCCATTTTATTGAATTGGGAAGAGATTAACCCTCCGACTATATCTCAATGGTTTTCCCAAACCATATCTTGTGTAAACTTAGAAAAAAAATTAGAAGTGGTGCTTTTGATCCCTCGGTTAAATTTGAAGAAACTTGGAAGCCAGTTATTCAATATTTTCATAGAATGTAATTGGACCTTTTTTGATTCCTTTGTATTAACCTTAAATATAGGTAGAGGAGCTGAGTTGACGACTTTAATGATTGTATCCAATATAAAAGAATTAGCCCAGCTTTGTTTAGTTTAGTTTAGTTTTGTTTAGTTTACCTTGCTTTTGATTTTTCAATTTGGATTTTCTTGTTTTTTTTAATTCTTATTTCTTTATATCATGTTTATATTAAGAGCTTGGGAGGTCAACTATATTGGTGTTACCTATAGCTTATATCAACATGTGTTAATTACCAATAATGTAATCCCATTCTCTTTGTACTATTATGACTGCTATGTATACATGTTTAAAACTTAATAAAAAGATTGAAAAAGAAAGTATTTTTCTAGCATGTGACATGAACTTACATGCTGGCGTGACTTGACTGGAATAGCAAAAGTGAAGGCAATCCCAGCTCCAATGATGAAGATTCAGTCTTCACCTCATCTGCTATCTGTATGAAGTTTGTATTTTCTCACTGTTTTCTTCCAAGTATACCATCTTCCTCCCATAGCCCAGAGACATGCCAGTGGGTTAATTGAATGCTGTGAATTGCACCTAATGTAGATGAACAGTAGAAAAATCAAGATGGAATTGATGAGCAAGTGAGAGGGAACAAGTCACAGAGAAATAAGAAAGGAAGTTAAACTACTTTGAAAGCCAGCATAGACTTAAAAGGCCAAATGGCCTCTTTAAATATTAGGACATATACAGTGGTGCTAGAAAGTTTGTGAACCCTGTAGATTTTGCTCTATTTCTGCAGAAATATAAATTAAAATATGACCAGGCCTTCACATAAGAACCCAATTAAATAAATAACACAGAACATTATACTTGTTCATTTATTTATTTAGAAAAATCATCCAATATTGCATGTACTTGTTGGAAAAAGTATGGGGAACTCTGGGGTAATGCCTTCTACAAAAGCTATTTGGAGTCAGGAGTTCCAATCAATGAGGTTAAAGGTGTGGGTTGTAAAGGTGCCCTGCCCTATAAAAAAGACACACAAAGTCAGGTTACTGACAGAGCCTGTTCTTCTGAAGAAAGATCTGTTTATGTGCACCATGCCTCAATCAAGACAACTTTCAGAGGACTTAGAAGAAAAATTGTAGAGATGCATGAAGCTAGAAAAGGTTACAAGAGTACTTCTACAGTCCTGAGTGTTCATCAGTCCACAGTAAGAGAAATTGTCTACCAATGGAAGAAATTCAATGCTGTTGATACTCTCTCTTGGAGAGGGCATTCTGCAAAGATCACACCAAAAGCACAACATCCAATGCTGAAGAAGGAGATAAAGAACCCAAGGGTAACAGCAAAAGACCTGCGGAAATCTCTAGAACTTGCTAAAGTCTCTGTTCTTGTGCCCACTATAAGAAAAACACTGAACAAGGGTGGTGTTCATGGAAGGACACTACAGAGGAAACCACTGCTCTTCAAAACAAACTTCGCTGCATGTCTCAAGTTTGCAAAAGACCGTCTAGATGTTCTGCAACAACATACTGTGGACTAATGAGACAAAAGTTGAAATTTTTGGGCAGGAATACACATTGCTATATTTGGAGGGAAAGGGGCATTGCACACCAACATCAAAACCTAATCCCAACTGTGGAGCATTGTGGAAGGAGCATCATGTTTTGGAGCAGCTTTGCTGCCTCAGGGCCTGGACAGCTTGCGATTGTTGAGGGAACAATCAATTCAAAATTGTATCAAGACATTTTACAGGAGAATGTCAGGGTAGCGGTCCATCACCTGAAACTTAAAGAAGTTGAATAATGCAACAGGACAATAATCCAAAAGACAAGAGTGAATCAACAACAGAAGTGTTTAAAAAGAAGAAAATTTGTGATTTGGAATGGCCGAGCCAAAGTCCTGGCAATCCTATAGAAATGTTGTGGAAGGACCTGAGGCAAGAGGTTCATGCAAGGAAGCCCACCGACATCCCAGAGCTGAAGCAGCTTTGTAAGGAGGAATGGACTAACATTCATCCAAGCCGATGTGCAGGACTGATCAACATTTACCAGAAATGTTTGGTTGAAGGGGGTCAGACCAGTTACTGAAAGCAAAGGTTCACATACTTTTCCAAAAAATATATGTAATATTGGAGAATCATTTTTCTCAATAAATGAATAAATATGCTGTCTTTTGTATTGTTTATTTAATTGAGTTCTCTTTATCTAGTTTTAGGAATTACGTGAAGACCTGATCACATTTTAATTCATATTTATGCAGAAATAGAGAAAATTCTACAGGGTTCACAAATGTTCTAGCACCACTGTGCTTTTATGGTCAGAGAGGGAAGTTTAAAGGCATTGTGAGGGGCAAATTTTATGAGAGAATGGTAGATGCCTGGAATGGGTTACCAGCATTAGTAATATCAGGCTGTCTGGTGGATTTTAAGAGGTTTTTGGATGAACAGATAATTATGAAGGGAATGGAAGGAAATGGATGATACACAGGGGGAGGACATTACGCATAAATTGGCATCAAGATCAACACAACACAATGGACTGTCCAGTGCTGTACTGTTCTCTGTTCGAATGCTATCCCCTTGATGCCCACTGACTCTAGTTCTACAAAATAGCCTTGAAGCTACATTCAGTTAAACTCTGCCTCAACATCTCAGGTGGCCACTCATGTTTACCTCTGCCATTCTGCCTATTGTTCCATGTTTGGACTAAAGCTGAGATGAGGTCGGGAGGAGAGTGATCACATGAGACTAAAACTGGACCATGATAAGAATGTAAGTTCCTCTTGATAGCAGTGTCAATGACAACTTCCACCCTATTCCGACAACTGAGTGTAGACTGTGAGACGGTAAAGTTCAATCTAATAAAGACCAACAATTTCAATGCTCGTTTTGCAGCAATGTGGTGAATCAAATATGATGGGGACTTTTCCTGGTTCCAGGAGTACATAAAGGTTGCATGTTGGGCCAACAAGCTTGTACTGTGCTGTACTTTTCCATTTTCTATCTTCTGAACCAATGAAAAAAGACTCTGGCCTGGGAGCGGGCTAAAATGCACTTTCCTAAGGTGCAAAAATGCTCAGGTAAAGAGCTTCTCTGCACAGTAAACTCCATACACCCATCTCCAATAAAAGCCCTCGTTTCACTTGGCTCCCTCACTGAATTTTTGTTAACAATGTGTGTCACTGGAGATAGGATACAGGATAATCCCTGATCTTGTTTAACGTGGGAACACACATGAAGAGTTGGATGGCTTGATCCTCTGTATGTTGTTTTCAGAATTGTTAAATAGCTCAGTTCATGCATCACTGACCATGAAACCAGCAATGGAAAGTGAATGATGAAAAAATTGTCTGGTTGAAACATCTTTCTGGAGCTCATCTGGCACGGACACAAAAATGCTCCTTCGGTCCTGGGCCATATCTGCTTGAGATGTAAATCAGAATTTCAATGACTCACAGCTGCCGAGGGTTTTTTGTTCAGTCACTCTGAGCTCATGCAGATGATTTGACGGTACCTGAACTATCATTTTCAGCCCGGGCTCGCGGTTGCTCTGAGCTCTGTCAAGTTCTAGCCGAGCCTTAGAAAGTCATCACTTTTAATATACTGAACGACAACCTTTCATTCAGAAATGCAGCATGATTGTGAGACTGCAGGGACGCCATGCGAGGAACTCACTGGGCCAGGGCTGAGTAATGCAGATTGTAATGCCAGATTGCAATGCTATGGCTTCAGTCTATTGCTGTTGAGAGGGGAAAGTTGAACTGGGATTTCTATGTTCAGCTGACTTCCTTCTCAACACACGCTGCATCAGATTGAGACGGTGTGGTGAGTGGAGAGCTGCCTTCCTGAGTTGCTGTACCCTTCCACAGAGTTTCAGAGAGGTCAGACTCAGCCATGATAGAGGACTGGTGATATATTTCCCAGTCAGGATGGCGTGCGACTCAGAGGGGAACCTGTTGGGGGCGGAGGTGTGGGATAAGGCGGAAGCTGTGTTGTGGTAACCCAGGCAAGCAACTGCAGAGTAATTTGTGGATGCCTCCCTCTCCAGCATCTCCAGACTCTTTTCATTCATGCTTGTGATTTATTTATTAAGAAGTGTAACACAGTTATAGGCACGTGCCACCCAATTCCACCCATGTGACCAATGAACTTACTATCCTGTACGTCTTTGGAGCGTGGGGGGAAACAGGACACCTGGAGGAAGCACACACGGTCACGGGGAAAACGTGCATTCTCCTAACGGAAGGCAGTGGAATTAAACCCAGGTCACTGGCGCTGTATGGCATCATGCTACGCGACCGTGTCACCCTATTCTTAGAAAGCAATGAAACCCGCTGGGATGTTAGAATGGGGTGGAATTCCCTCATCTTTTATTACCTTCTTCCCTGCTGCCACTGAGTGTTAGTTGGCTGCTTTCTGCTCTGCTGAATGACACTTGCACATCCTCTGACTGTTCACACAAATGACACATTTCACTGCATGTTTCACTGACTTGTTTCATTTATTCATTTAGTGATACGGTGCAGAGTAGCCCATTCGTTGCCTCAGCAAACCTAGCCTATTTACAGGACAGCTTACAATGACCAATTAACGTACCCAGTACATCTTCGGAACGTGGCAGGAAACCACAGCACCTGGGGAAAACCCTTGCATCCCATGGGGAGGACATGCAAACCCTTTACAGATGGCGCCAGAACTGAACTCTGAACTCCAAAATGCCCTGAGCTGTTATAGTGTCGTGCTAACCATAGATTAGTGGAGCCACCGATTAGCAGTTGTTCCCACCCAGAATTGAACTGGGGGGCTTCTGTGTGTAAAGTGACGCAACGAGCACCACACCACAAAAACCACTGATGTGATTAATAAATAAACATTATCTAGTGGTGGAGGGAATGGTTAAGGTTGTGAATGGGCTGCTTTCTCTCGTCTCAAAGAGTTGCTCATCGGGAGTTCTCTAACATGCTGAGTTGATGGGAAGGCTTTGCATGTCAAGGGGTGGGCCATTCACCATAGGATACCCAGCTTCTGACCTCCTGTGCTGGAAATCTGGACAGGTGAGAGGTCACGACTCAAAACCTTGACTGCCCATTTCCCTCCATAGATGCCACCTGGCTCACTGAATCCCTCCAGGAATCTGTGTGTTGCTTATGTTCTGGCTCAGCTGAATTTCCTGTCAATGGGGCTATACCGTGTGTAAATGGTGACGAACTCAAAGACAAATAAAGCTAATCTTTTGTTTAAGATATTGACAGAGAAAGTTTTGCTCCCGTACTATTGGATTGTAACAAAGAGGAGTCAGTTGAGGGTACAGGAGAGGTAGTGGTGAAGAGCTGTCCATAATCAGCACATGTTTGGAAACCGTTTGGTTCTTGATAAGGTTATCATGTGGATGAGAAACCGAAGGTGGCCATGAATAGATCAAGAGCATAGCATATCTTTCAGTTTCTGAGAGAGGAATATATGGGTAGAATAATGACTAATTTGAGACCCTGCCCTAAATTAAAGAGGTGGATCCGAAGCTGCAAATACTTATTTCTCATTTTTATTACCTCTTCCTTGAAATCTTGTTCATCTTGGCAGGAAGGTGGAAGCTGGAATCACTCCAATCTTTGCAATAATGCTATGTGCATTCCAGGCCAGGGTGATCTCAGGGTTTCATTTTACCTCAGTATGAAAGGTAATTGTTCATTTGTCTGTGGGACAGTATGTATCATTGTTGGCTCCCGCACCTGTTTCATCAGAGGAATGTAAGTTAGTTTGGAAACCTTGCCCACAGCCTCACTGAATGGAGACAGAATTGAGACTGCAGACGCTGGAAACCTGGAGCAGCACACACAACATGCCCAAGGAACTGAGCAGGTCGGGCAACATCTGTTGGGGGGGGGGGGAAGAGTCCTGATGAAGGGTCTCAGCCCGAACCATCGACTGTTCATTTCCCTCCATAGATGCTGCCTGACCTGCTGAGTTTCTCCAGCATTTTGTGTGCGTCACCTCAATTGAACAGCTGCAGGCTAAGCTCAGTTTGCTAAGTGCCCCTCGACCCACACATTCAGATAACTTCTTCAAGGATCTGAATGTTTCAGAGAGATAGAGACACAGAGCCATGTCCATGCTTACACCAGAATCTCTCTTGAAATCATTATTTTAACATCTATCAAACTTCAGGTCCTATCTTAAAGTTACAAACAGTCCTAAATCAGTTTACAATGTCATCTAGATACACATCTAAGACAAACAGATGGGGAAAGAAAATGGGAACCTAAACTAATCCAAACTGGACAGATAATTGCCAGTGAGTCCACACTGAGCAGTTCCATTGCACATTTGGGAACCACTGGATGATTCGTAGATGAATCATCTTGACTTGAAAGTTACTTAGGAGGCAAGAAAACCCCCTCAAGAGAGAAAAGTATTTGAACATCTTATTTTAACCATTCTGCAATTACAAGAAAAATATATCTTTTTAAAGTGCAGGCTGCAATGTGCCTAAACTGGTTTGCGGTAAATTGAGTGTTTTATAAATACAGCAACCAGTACAGGATAGGAAGCCTTTCTCAGGGAGTGTTCCTACCTCGCTGTTTTAAGATCATTGAATGGTTCTCCAGCCTGATAAGATGGACTCTTGACCTCACAATCTACGAGGGGTGATTGATAAGTTTGTGGCCTAGGGTAGAAGGAGTCAATTTTAGAAAACCTAGCATTTATTTTTCCCACATTTACACACTTAGTCCATCGGTCGTGGAGCATACGGATCCCTTCTTTGTAGAAGTCGGCGACTTGGACCTCCAGAAGTGGTTCACAGCAGGGGGTGATTGATAAGTTCATGGCCTAAGGTAGAAGAAGGTGAGTTATTAACTTCAAACTTTCTGCATTTTCACTCACAGAGTTGCATGTAACGAGAGCTATATAATGCGGTCTATGTAGGAGGGGACTATGTTGAAAAATAATGTGCTAGGTTTTCTAAAATTGACTAAAATTGAATCCTTCTACCTAGGCCACAAACTTATCAATCACCCTTCATACCTCATATTAATCTTACACCTTATTGTCTACCTGTAGCTGTTGCATGTTATTCTGCATTCTACCTTGCAGTATTTCAAGGCACTGTGTAAAGGCTTGATTAGTATGAACAATATGAAAGACACTTTACCTTGGTATCTGTTACAATAATAAATAAATTTCAATTCCAAACCCACCCACGGCAATATCCCACAAACAGTGGGATATTGCCCACTGTTAAGAACCAAGAGATCTCTTTTTTAGTGATGCTGGATCAAGTATCGATAAGCACCACAAAGAAATCTTAGTCCTTCTTCAAAAAGCAACAAGGTATATTTTATGCCAACTTAAGAATGCAAGCAGAGCCTTGGGTAAAAATTTCCTATGGGCAAAAAAAATACCATCTGTTTCCTTACCCAGTTAAGGTGTCACCCAAAATTGTGCCCCATTTTCGGGGTTCTGAGGATACCGGAATAACCAAATGAGCCAAGACAGACAGCAGATTACAACAAAAAATATCGAGCGAGAAACACAGAATATAAAACGCAACATTGAAAGAGTCCAGGCATGTTCAGTTCAGCTCGGTGTTCATTATCAAAGTCCTCCAAAATAGCCATAGAGAAAGGAGTGACCAGAAACCAGAACACATCATAACATTAACTATAGAGCCCAATCCTCAAACTGCGACGATTAAACCTTGTGCAATTTGTTGTTTATTTTTACGTGTGGGGCCGGGGGTGGTTGATGTTTTTCTGTAAACAGGTTCCATGGCTTTCTTTGTTTTGTGGCTGTCTGTGGGAAGACAAATCTCAGGATGCATACTACGTACGTGCATCGATAATAAATGTACTTTGAATCTTTGAATCTTATTGGAAAATCCAGATTCAAGGTGAAAGACTCAATATAGGCCCTTTGGTATATAGGATACTTTTACAGATTTTTGGGTGTGACTTTGAATTCTTTCTCTCTTGATATACCTTTGAACCTAATGGTATTGCAGCAATTTAAGAGTGTTCATTGCTCAAGTCATTATTACCAAAGAGATCCTTGACACTCAGATGACAGATACCAAGCATAATGTTGAACAGACTATCTCATTGTTCAGCCCTGGCCCTACAGTTTGCTCTTTGGAATCAAGGGCGGCAGCTTCGAGTTTTGGAATGTGCGTCGGTGCTCACTGGGAGATGGCAAAGCTCACTCTGCAGAAATAATCAAACAATGAATGATTCGGCTTTTAAAACAACGCGTGTAATTACCTGCTAAAAACATCACTCATTGAAAATATGTTCTGTGTGTATTTATGTCCTGTTAGAAACATAGAAACACAGAAAACCTACAGCACAATACAGGCCCTTCGGCTCACAAAGTTGTGCAGAACATGTCCCTCCCTCAGAAATTACTAGGCTTACCTATAGCCCTCTATTTTACTAAGCTCCATGTACCTATTTAAAAGCCTCTTAAAAGACCCTATTGTATCCGCCTCCACCACCATTGTCAGCAGCCCATTCGATGCACTCGCTACTTTCTGAGTAAAAAACATACCCCGTCATCTCCTCTGTACCTACTCTCCAGCACCTTAAACCTGTGTCCTCTTGTGGCAACCATTTCAGCCCTGGGAAAAAACCTCTGACTATCCACACGATCAATGCCTATCATCATTTTATACACCTCTATCAGGTCACCTCTCATCCTCCGTCACTCCAAGGAGAAAAGGCCAAGTTCATTCAACCTATTCTCATAAGGCATGCTCCCCAGTCCAGGCAACATCCTTGTAAATCTCCTCTGCACCCTTTCTATGGCTTCCACATCCTTCCTGTACTGAGGCGACCAGAAATTTCATAGCCTGAAATTGTAATCTGCTTGAAATATTGCCACAGAAAAGCAGCATCCATCATCATCAAAGATCCTCACCACCCAGACCATGGTCTTTTCTGTCATCAGGTAAAAGGCATAGGTGCCTCAGGACTTGCACCAACAGGTTCAAGAATGGTTACTACTCCTCAGCCATCAGGCTCTTGAAAACAAAAGGGAATAACTACACTCATTTAAGGTCTCCTCATTGGTTATTGTCATTTATTTATAACTGCATTTGCAGTTTGCTGTCCATTAAACACACACAACATGCTGGAAGAACCCAGCAGGCCAGGCAGCACCTGTGGAAAAGAGTACAGTCAACGTTTCAGGCTAAGACCCTTCATCAGGACTGGAGAAAAAATGATGAGGAGTCAGAGTTAGAAGATGGAGGAGGGAGAGAGAAACTCTCATTGATAGGTGAAACTGAGAGGGGGAGGGGTGAAGTAAAGAGCTGGGAAGTTGATTGTTGAAAGAGATACAGGGCTGGAGAAGAGGGAATCTAATAGGGGAGGATGGAAGGCTATGGAAGAATGAAAAGGGGGATGAGCACCCGAGAAAGGCTCTCTCACCAATTTCCTCTTTCGTCAAGGTCACCCTTGATGCATTGCAAAAATCACCTGATAAAGACAATCATTTTCATCTGACTACTTAGTGGAAAACTGTTTAACATCTGATAGGCTGTGGTTTCAAACCTTGCGTCATTTCTGAATTAATATTTCATTGGTTTCAATAGAAAGCAAATCTGAGCAGGCAACTGATCTGATCTGAATGAATGAGTGAAAATTAGCCCCAAATGGTAGACATAAGCAGAAGACTGTTGAGGAATTAGAATCAGAATCAGGTTTATTATCACCAGCATGTGATGTGAAATTAGTTAACTTAGCAGCAGCAGTTCAATGAAATACATAATATAGAAGAGAAAAAGAATAAAATAAAAACAATAATAATAATAAATATATCAACTGCAGTATACATATATTGAATAGATTAAAACGTGCAAAAAGCAGACATACTGTATATTAAAAAAATGTGATATAGTGTCCAAGGGTTCAATGTCCATTTAGGAATCAGATGGCAGAGGGGAAGAAGCTGTTCCTGAATCACTGAGTGTGTGCCTTCAGGCTTCTGTACCTCCTACCTGATCGTAACAGTGAGAAAAGGACATGCCCTAGGCGCTGAAGGTCCTTAATAATGGACACTGTCTTTCTGAGCTCCCTGAAGATATCCTGGGTGCTTTGTAGGCTAGTACCCACGATGGAGCTGACTAGATTTACAACCCTCTGCAGCAGTAGCCACCCCACCCCATACCAGACAGTCATGCAGTCTGTCAGAATGCTCTCCACGGTACAACTATGGAAGTTTTTAAGTGTATTTGTTTCATGCCAAATCTCTTCCAACTCTAATAAAGTATAGCTGCTGTCTTGCCTTCTTTATAACCACATTGATAAGTTAAGACCAGGTTAGATCCTCAGAGATATTGACGCCCAGGAACTTGAAGCTGCTCACTCTCTCTACTTCTGATCTCTCTCTGAGGATCGGTATGTATTCCTTTGTCCTACCCTTCCTGAAGTCCACAGTCAGCTCTTTCGTCTTACTGACTTACTGCACGTGGTGGTGGTAAAATTGGTTGAAACAGGGCCGCAACGTGAATGCTTCTACCTTGTAAGCTGCCGAATTATCACAGGTCATTTAAAACCAAAAAACACCAACAGCCTATATATCATGGTGGGTATTGCTCCCCGATATAAGAAGAATGGTAGCCAGCAAGAAAGAAGGACTCCGTCAAACATCAGATGAGAGGTACCCTCTACATGGTCATACACCTACACCCAGACACCTAAAGTCAAGGAGGAGCTTCATGAACAGTGTTGTTCCATTACGATCAACCCCATCTGAAGCCCACATCACCTTGTGGAAAGACCAGCTCGCCAGTCTCAAACAACATGGAAATTCCACCGGATGAAAGCCTTCCCCCAGGAGCTAATTGTAACTGGGCAACCTGGAAGTGCCTTAACAGTCTTAGGACTGGTGTAGGTTGTTCAAAGGTGTCACTAAGCAAATGGGGACATACAACCAGCCCGACAACTTGTGAATGTGGAACTGAGCCACAAACTATGCAACATCTCCTGCAGTGCCCATCGCTAGAGGAACCCTGTAGTGTTGCAGATATTGTCGAATTCGACAACAAAGCACAAAAATGTGTCCAGTTCTGGCTGGGCCATGCGTAAACTGTCCGTGGACGTGATAAGAAGAAGCCTTACTGATATTGAGTGCCAGGTTGTTGACACGGCACCACTCCACTAGTTGGCATATCTCACTCCTGTACACCTTCTCGTCGCCAGCTGAGATTCTACCAACTATAGTTGTATCGTTAGCAAATTTATAAATGGTATTTGAGCTATGCCTAGCCACACAGTCATGGGTATAGAGAGTGTAGAATAGTGGGCTAAGCACACACCCCTGAGGTGCACCAGTGTTGATCAGCAGCAAGGAAGTTACATTATCACCAATCCACACAGTTTGTGGTCTTCCGGTTAGGAAGTCGAGGATCCAGTTGCAGAGGGAGGTGCAGAGGCCCAGGTTCTGCAACTTCTCAATCAGGATTGAACGAATGATGGAGTTAAATGATGAGCTATAGTCGATTACTGCTTTCCTGACCTCAGGACTTTGTGTTTTGCTTGGGAGTACCATTGTAACTTTTCGTACAGGGTCATGGAGACATAGAATATGGTATCACAGCAACAGGCTCTTCAGCCCATCTATTCTGTGCCAAACCATTGAAACTGCCCAGTCCCATCAACCTGCACACGGCCTGTAGCTCTCCATACCCCTCCCGAGTATGTACCTATCCAAACTTCACTTAGACATTCAAATTGAAATCACGTCCTCTACTTGCACTGGCAGTGTGCTCCACACTCTCACCACCCTTTGAGTGAAGAAGTTTCCTCTCATGTTTTTCTTAAACATTTCTCTTTTCACCCTTAACCATGACCTCAAGTCCCACTCAACATCAGTGGAAAAAGCCAGCCTGCATGTACCCTATTTATACACCTCATAATTGTGTTTACATCTAAAAAATCTCCACACAACCTTCTACAATCTAGGGAGTAAAATTCTAACTTATTCAGTCTTTCCTTATAACTCAGGTCCTCCAGTTCTAGCAATATTATTGTAAATTTTCCCTGTACTCTTTCAATCTTTCCCGTAGGTAGTTGACCAAAACTACACATAATACTCTAAATTAGGCCTCAACCACAGCTTGTAGAACTTTAACATTCCACCTTCTGTACTCAGTATTTTGATATATGAAGACGATGTGCCAAAAGCTTTCTTTACAACCCCATCTACCTTTGACACCACTTTCAATAAATTTTGGACCTGTTCTTCCAGATTCCTTTGTTCTGCTGCTCACTGTGTGAGACCTTCCCTGGCTGGTCCCACCACAATGCAATACCTCACACTTGTCTGCACTAAATTATCAACTGTCATTTTTCAGCCCACTTTTCCAGCTGATCCAGATCCTGCTGCAAGCTTCAATAGTCTTCCTTTCTGTCCACCACACCTACAAGATCTTGGTATCATCCGCAAATTTGCTGATCCAGTTAACCGCATTATCATCCAGATCATTGAGATAGATGACAAACGACAACAGGCCCAGCACTCGAGTAGTCACCGATCTCCAGTCAGAGGGGCAACCATCTACTACCTCTCTCTGGCTTCTCCCACAAAGCCAATATCTAATCCAATTTATTACCACATCTTGAATACCAAGCAACTGAACCTTCTTGACCATCCTTCTATGTGGAACCTTGTCAAATGCCTCACTGAAATCCACATGGAAAAACTCTATAAGACTGGTTAGACATAATCTCTCATGCACAAAGCCATGTTGACTATCCCTAATCTGTCCCTATCTATCCAAATACTCATATATCCAGGCTCTTAAAATATCATCCAATAACTTTCACAAAACTGATGTCAGGCTCACCAGCCTATAACTTCCAGATTAGTTCTTCAAAACTTTCTTAATCAGCAGAGCAATACTAGCTATCCTCCAATTGTCTGATATCTCACCTGTCGCTAAGGTTGATTTAAATACAGTATCTCTGCTTGGGCCCTGGCAACTTCTGCACTTGCCTTCCTTAGGGTCTGAGGGAACACCTTGTCAGGCCCTGAGGATTTTTCCATTCTGAATTGTCGCAAGACAGCAAACACCTTGTCTGCAATCTGTGTAGAATTGCCACCTCTTTGCCTCACTTCTGTAGTTGTTGTGTCCACCTTCTGAGTAAATGCAGATGCAAACAATCCATGTAAGAGCTCCCCCATCTCATTTGGCTCCAATCAAAGATTACCATTCTGATGTTGCAGAGCACTAATTTTGTCCCTTGCAATCCTTTTGCTCTTAACAAATCTGGAGAATCCCTTAAGATTCTCCTTCACCTTATCTGCTAGGGCAACCTCATGCCTTCTTTTAGCCCTCCTGATTTCTTTCTTTAAGTGTTCCTCACATTCCTTACACTCCTCAGGTACCTCATTTGTTCCTACCTGCCTGTACCTGCTATACACCTCCTTTTGCCTTAACCAGGGCCTCGGCAGCTCAGGCCACATTGACGAAGAGAGAAGTCGAGTCAACGTCTCAGTCGGATGAGAGATCATGTTGACTTTGTCTCTCCCTCCACAGATGCTGACAGTGTCCCCAGCATTTTCTGTCTTTGTTTCAGACTTCCAGAATCTGTCATTTTAGCATCCTTTCACTGTGGGACTTATGAAATAAACGGCTACTTTTCAAAAATTTGCCCATGGGGTGGGGTGATGGGTGAAATTTAAATCATTGTGTTTTCATATACTTACTAACCTACCATCAGGGAAGAGTAAGGAAGCTTGAAGTTCTACGACAGACTACTTCACTTCAACAATTGAAACAACCAACACAACCCTAATCACTACGGTTTAGATTAGATTAGATTCAACTTTACTGTCATCGTGCCGAGTACAGATACAAAGCAACACTTTGATCACTTTGCGCTAAAGTGGGCTGTTTTCCTCTTGTTCTAATCATGTTCTTTCTTGTCAAAACTACAGGTAATTTATCTTTAATCTATGGCTTTCTTATGAACACTACTTAATGATGCTATGTGCCTGTGAAGTAAGTTTTTCATTGTACCTATGCGTACATGTACTTGTGTTTATGACAATAAACTCAACTTTAACTTTGACTTTAAATTCACCGAGGAATGAAAACCACACAAGATATAAAATTCCGGGAATGATGAACGGAGCAGACAAGGAATTTGTCAGGAAACACTTCTCCCAGACCACTGCAATTTGAAACAGCTATTGCAATAAAGTTCACACTGAAGGTGTTATAATGTGCTGGGGGGGGGGGGGGGGGGGGAAGGAGGAAAGCAGGAGGAAGTCCTGGAAGGTTAGCTGGTTTATTGCACAAAGAGAATCGGGGAATGTCAGACAATAGATATATGACGGTATCTACTTTACCATTAGAATATACTGCATTTAATCCACAGGCAAAGTTATAGCTGTAGGCGTTTCAATTCTTATTAATTAATGAGGTTTAACAGTACTTATCCTGGTTTTAACTTTGTCATGTTCATTGTACAGAATTGGTGAAACTCATCTGAAATTCCTGGTGTCTGCCAGCAGTAGAAATGTACATGAAGCAAAGCTTAAAGGCAAAGCAGAGGAATGGACATGGGAAAAAGATCCCTATCCTTGTCCACAACAGGCACATCTAGGAACTGGAATTCAACTAAAGAAGGTGGGGCAGAGGAAACCTGATTGGTTGAGGATTAACCCAATCAGGAGGGACGGATGACGGGGATACATATTCCACTAGACTAGACAGCTCTTGCACACATTCCTGCCTTTGTAATCTCTCTCTCTCTAAGTGATGATGAAGGGTGAGTGGTGATAACTCTTTCTGAATCTGGTCCTGAGGGTCCTGTATGTTATTCCTGAGAGCAGCAGCCAGCGAGAGCATGACGTGGGTGGTGGGCATTCCAGACAATGGATGAAGCTTTCCTGCAACAACAGTTCATGTAGATGGGCGTTACCTGTGATGGACTGGGCCGTATCCACTACTTTTTGTAGGATTTCCCATTCAAGGGCATTGGTGTTTCCACACCAGGCTGTGATGTAGCCAGTCAATATACTCTCCACTACGTATCTATAGAAATATGTCGAAGTTTTAGATATCATACTGAATCTCCACAAACTCCTTAAGAAACGGAGGTGCTGCCAAGCTTTCTTCATAATTGCACTTTGAAGCTGGGCCAGGACAGGTCCATTGATGAGGCTGCCTCCCATTTTCTTCAAAGCTCTGGAGAATATAACCCTGGCAGGCTCACTGTCCTCTGCAGCAAACCCACCATCCAGAGAATCAGCTTAATGATTCATTGTCATACTCTCTCGATGACAAGTGTCTCTTTTAAGGAAGAAGACCAAAGTTGCACAATATTCCAGGTGAAATTCTCACCCAGGCCCTGCATAACTGCAGGAAGGCATGTTTACTCCTGCATTCAAATCTTCCCTCACATGGAAGGGATGATAAATACATAAATAGGCCTTCCTAATTACTTGCTAACTTGTGTACAAAGGATCAGAACGTACACTTCGGAGATGAATGCGAAATGATGATGGCGCTAAGAGGCGACTCCTATGCTTGCATCTTTGGAATCAGTTCTATTTCCACCTATAATATCTTCATTTTTCCTTTTCAGGGTTCTTTTGAAGACTCTGACCTGGAGTTACACGCAGACTTTGGTTCTTTGCGGAAATGGGACCCGCTCTCGGGGTTTCATAACTGGCCGTTGTTCGGCACGCCAAGGGCTCGGCAAAAGATTTCAGTTCCGCTTTGAAGGCCTGGGATCTCAGGGCTCTGGAGTCGGGCAGATCGAAGGTCGGTGTCACGGCAGGAGACCCGTGTGTCATCGGGGCAGTCGGAATATCGACAGCTGTGTGCCCAGAGACACGAGATCTTTGGGCACAGAGCTTGAGAAAAGCAACATAACAGACTTTTAACATTGTAACCCAGCAAATTGTTCGTCATGTCTCCCCGCTCACTGGCAAATGGAGACATCACTTTCTCCCTTATTAGGGAGAGAGAGAGAGAGAGAGAGAGCCTGTGGTCTGTCAAATACTGTGTGAAACGTGAAGTCTTTGGAGTAACTGTAAGTCTGTGTGTTTACTGTAGCTTTGCTCACGCTTGAGTGCTCGGTGGCGGGTGTTAATGGTATTTTTGCCAGTGGGGGGAGGAGGGATTGTTGCTTACTGCCATTTACACGGTGGAGGGAGAGGAACTGAGGGGCACTTTGGGGTTCTAACATTTAACTGTTATTCATTCTTTGGGGCACTCCTCTGTTTTCATGGATGTTTGTGAAGAAAAAGAATTTCAGGATGTATATTGTATACATTTCTCTGACATTAAATGTACCTTTGAAACCTTTGAAACATTTCTCGATCTCATGCCATTTATAAAAAGCACTTTTTTTTTACTGTTTTCTGCAGTGAGCGAATTATTTCACATTTTCCCACATCAATTTCCATCTGCTTCATTGTCCCCCCACTTACCCAGCTTGCCTCTGTCCTGTTGAAGACCCTTTGAACCCTCCTCCCTACCCACGATCCATCTGGTTTGCATCTTCAGAAAATTCTGTTTTTGCACAGTGAATCACACTTAATTCTACTTCTTATCTTTCAGTTTGGTTTTCTGCTGCATTATCAACCATACATTTGTCCTAATCCTCTTTGATACTTGATATAATTTAAAAGAATTGGCCTTTTGCTTGGTATGCCTTTGGCAATGTTACAAACACTTATATCACCTCATTTTGCAAATCCTTCTGTGTAATAACAATGAGCTTTCAGCCCACATCTGTCACTGAATCTCAATGGCTCCAAGTACTCTCAGATTATGTGCGCATTTTCTGGTATATTTTAGACTTTAATGTGCTTTGGAGTTAAAACACTGTAACTATGTAAAGTTGGATCTTAACCACATCAGGTCTTCTGTGGTGATGGTGTTATTAGTCAGAGTTAGAGGCCAGATACTCCTTGTGTTATGCATCAAAGGCTCCCTGCACACTTGATTAACAAATTACCCATTATTGTGCGAAATACCAAATCAGAGGCTGGCCCATGTGTCAAATCGAGCCAGCCACATCCTGATCCTGCTGCGTGTAACAGTGAAGGATAAGTGCTTGTGCAGACTGCAGGGTCGAATTTACTTTTCACCACAGTTGGCTGAGGATCACACACACGTTACACACCTGCCTGCTCTGACTTCACTGGAATGGAATCTTGGACAGTACGTCTGTTACATCTCCCACCACGCTCCCAAAGGATGAAAGCTGCAAACCATTCCCCATCACTGCAGAAAGAAAATATAAAACAGTTTAGTTCAGAAAAAAATATAGACTGCGGCAGAAGACTAGTACAGTAAGTTCATCGGATGGGGGAATATTTAACTCATAGCTATAACATGAACTCATGGTGTCCAACCCAGGCTGTAGGAACAAAGGACAGAGAGATCCTGTGCTGTACTGTACTGAGAGTGAGGACTTGTCCATGGTACTGAGAGCGCCATGATAAAGAATTGTCCATGGTACTCTATGCACGAGGTGTCGGTACTTGTCCACTGCATAGGGTATCCTGGGTGAAATCCCGTCCCTCTGTTCCACTGAACTGAGTTTGAAATTCTAATGTGCTGTGTGCACTGGGAATGAAGGAATTCTGTTGTACAGTGTGTAGTGGGAATGAAGGAATTCCATTATACTGGGTGTACTGGAAATAAAGGAATTCTGTTATAGTCAGTGTACTGGGAATGAAGAAATTCTGTTATACTGACTGTACTGGAAATGAAGGAATTCTGTTGTACAGGGTGCACTGGGAATGAAGGAATTCTGTTGTACAGGGTGCACTGGAAATGAAGGAATTCTGTTATAGTCAGTGTACTGGGAATGAAGGAATTCTGTTGAACAGTGTGTACTGGAAATGAAGAAATTCTGTTATAGTGGGTGCACTGGGAATGAAGGAATTCTGTTATGGTGTGCTGGGAATCAAGGAATTCTGTTATACTGGGTGTACTAGGAATTAAGGAATTCTGTTATACTGACTGCACTGGGAATGAAGGAATTCTGTTGTACAGTGTGTACTGGGAATGAAGGAAGTCCATTATACTGGGTGTACTGGAAATGAAGGAATTCTGTTATAGTCAGTGTACTGGGAATGAAGAAATTCTGTTATACTGACTGTACTGGGAATGAAGGAATTCTGTTGTACAGGGTGCACTGGAAATGAAGGAATTCTGTTATAGTCAGTGTACTGGGAATGAAGGAATTCTGTTGTACAGTGTGTACTGGAAATGAAAGAATTCTGTTATAGTGGGTGTACTGGGAATGAAGGAATTCTGTTATAGTTGGTGCACTGAGAATGAAGGAATTCTGTTGTACAGTGTGTACTGGAAATGAAGGAATTCCATTATACTGGGTGTACTGGAAATGAAGGAATTCTGTTATAGTCAGTGTACTGGGAATGAAGAAATTCTGTTGTACAGTGTGCACTGGGAATGAAGGAATTCTGTTGTACAGGATGCACTGGAAATGAAGGAATTCTGTTATAGTCAGTGTACTGGGAATGAAGGAATTCTGTTGTACAGTGTGTACTGGAAATGAAGGAATTCTGTTATAGTGGGTGCACTGGGAATGAAGGAATTCTGTTGTACTGCGTGTACTGGGAGTGAAAGAATTCTGTTGTACTGCATGTACTGGGAGTGAAAGTCCATTTCATTTGCTGTGGTGCATTTAAATTCCTTGATGTCTGAGACCTGCAAGAAATCCATTGTTATTCAATCACCACTCTCTGCTTTCGTCAGCTCTCACCTGATGTGTGACCTTCTTCCAGTGCTGCTTGTATCCCTGGTTTGAGAGCAGTGGCACCACACGTGTATGGTCCTGGGAGCTGCATTTGATGGACTCCCTCTCAGTGAAACAGAGGGCCCAGGGCTGGAATGTGAGGCTTCTTCATGCGAGGGCAGGCAGCTCTCCCAGGCTGACCAACACAGTGCCATTTGACAGAGGCATAGGAACAATATGTGTAACAATCTCACATTACTGACCGGGGAGTGGCCACTGCATATGCAAGTGGCAATTCTGGACAACACATCACAGAGCGATGCTCGACAACTTCGGCAAGGCTTGAACGCCATCACCTCCTATAAAAGCAAAACCAAGCCATATAAACAGCAATGAGATGCCACTCCTAGATGAGTTCAATACCATCTATGCTTGCTTTGACCAACAGAACATGGAAGTACTTTCATGAACCCCTACTGCCCTGAGGCAGACCTGAGAGGCTGAATCCACAGAGAGCATCTGGCCCAGATGCCATGCCTTGTCGAGTACTGAAGACCTGTGCTATTCAACTGGCTAGAGTAACTATGGGCATCGTCAACCACTCACTTCGGCAGTCTGAAGTATCTACCAGCATCAAGCAGGCACAATTTAACTAACAACCACAGGTAGCTGATCGAGAAGCTGATCATGAAGCATATCAACCTCTTCCTGAGGAGTCACTTGGATCAGCTACTGTTGCAATCGATCGAGAGCAGATGCCATTTCCTTGGTTCTCTACTTAGCTCCAGCACACCATGATGATGACAAAGCATACATCAGACTATTCTTCACTGACCAAGCAGAGTAACATAATTGGTGGAAACGTACATCATTCACAACCCTAACATTGAAATGGGGTTTCACTTTAGGAGGCTGATCAGACGTGATGACATAATTACTTAAAGGGTTTTTAGTGCGCTTTGAGTTCAGTTTTATGTTGCAATAATTGAGTTGCCTTGGCTTTTCTGAAACATAAAACATCTCTGCCATTTTATTGGTGAAAACCTACACTGGTGAGCCCAATGCTCGAGGATGATTCCAGAGTTATTGAACATGTCAGCCAACACCGTTGCTTTGAAACTGCCAGAGTTTTGGAAGCAAAATTCTGTCGCTTGGTTTGTACAAGCGGATGCTCACTTCATGCTTCAAGAAATCTGCACCAACAACACCAAACGTTTCTTTGTGGTGGCATCACTCAGCCATTCTATGGCTGTGAGAGTGATGAGATGATGAGAACACCCGCCTGAACACAATAAATACTGATTGCTGAAAACTCACCTTTTACAGAATTTTGGACTATGGGAGTCTGAGCGCACCAAACAGTTGCTCTCCTTGCCTGGCCTTGGTGACGCTAGGCCTTCAGAGCTAATGGACCACATGATGTCTCTCCTGGGAAATCAACATCCTTGTTTTATTCTTAAAAAAACTCTTCATGCAGCAACTGCCTGATCAAGTTCAAATAGCCCTCACTAAAGCACCCATGATGGACTACAGAAAGCATGCTAAAATGGCTAAAATACACTCATCTAGGCAGTAGTGCGTCATTCCCCCTCATTTCTCTACCTCAATAAGCCCGGTCAACAAGACCTCCAACATAAGGATGCCCGCAGCTGTGAAGCAGACGATGCCGGGCCTGTGCTTTTACCACACTCGCTGTGGTAGGAACGCTATTAAGTTCTGACTGCCTTGCAGCTGTGACAACGCCAGCACATCGGGACGTCAGTGGTCTGTGAACACCGTGGGTTCCAGCTGCCAGGGGTGTTTACTGTTCCTTTCGGAGCGACACTTCCTGAGTGATATGAGTGCCCAAGTGAGTGTGCTGCTGATGTTGGCTATTGATCAGAAGGCAAAGGGCGATGCAACCTCATTGGAGGCCACCAACAGCAGCAGGATCGAGACTTATGGGACACGACAAGTGACACTCTGCTTCAGTGGGTGACGTTGCACGTGGGATTTCATCAGTACTATGTGCTTAGCCCCTTGCCCTTCTCACTTTACACTTACGATTGTGTGGCAAAGTACAGCTCCAATTCTGTATTTGCTGATGCACCACAGTTATTGTCTGAATCAAAGCTTCAAAGCTCGTGACAAATCAGCATGTAGAAGCAAGGTTGAAAATCTGCTTGACTGGTGCCACAGCAACAACATCTGACTCAGTGACTGCAAAACCAAAAAACTGATTATTGCCTGCTGGAGGAAGAAGCCAGGGGTCCATGAGCCAGTCCTCATTACGGGACTGGAGATGGAGAGGGTCAGCAGCCTTAAGACCCTTGTGCTTATATATCAGGATATGTCCTGGGATCAACACATAAGTGTCGTTTCAAAGAAGGCATAACAGCACGTCTACTTTCTTAGAAGTTTGCATAGGTTACCATGTCACCAAAATCTTCGGCAAACTTTAAACATTGGGGAGTATCCTAACCGGCTGCATCAAGGCCTGGTGTGGACAGAATGCACAGAAATGGAGAAGAGTACAGAAGGTGATGGATACAGCCCAGTCCGTCACAGGCAAAGCCCTTCCCAATGGTGAGCACATCCACAAGGAGCTTTGCCACAAGAAAGCAACACCCATCATCCAGGCCATCCTCTCTTCTCACTACCACCATCGGGCAGGAGATACACAAGCCTTAAGTCCTACACCAATAGATTCAGGAACAGCTATTACCTCACGACTTTCAGGTTCCTGAGCCAGCATGGATAACTTCATTCACTACTACTCTGAAATGATTCTACAAACCACAGGCTCACTTTCAAGGACTCATGTCTTTATGCTATTTTTATTTGCACAGTTTGTCCTGTTTTGCATAGTAGTTGTTTTATTTATGTATAGTTTTTCATAAAATTCTATTGCATGTCTTCCTTTAAGAAAATCAGTCTTAAGGTAGTATATGGTTACATAGATGTGCTGAAATAATAAATTTACTCTGAATTTTGAACATTGAATCCTGAACAATGGTTTCTGAGCTTGAGAGGTTGTTGGACCCTCTACAGAGCAGAAGGGTGTTTAGTTCACAACTGATGAAATGCATTCAGTGAAATATTCACTACACATTTGGAAAAATGTGAAGGTCCTTAAGAGGGCACAGACGCTTCATATATTTCATAGTTCACTGCGAGCAAATGCACTACCCGCTAAGAGTCTGCAGCTCCCAAAGGGATCTGTCAGTTTAACCTACCCAACTATTCCTTCACATGTACTCATTAACACCCAGCTGATGCTCCTGCCAGCCACACACTATTTTGGTTGATAGTAGCCAAGTCTTTAGATGAGAGGAGCTCCTGGAAAAAACCCACATGATCACATGGAGATTGTGCAGACTCCACACTAACAGAGACGGAGATCGCTGTGGCTGTGAGGCAGCTGCCCTGTACCATACAGGGATGAAGGAGGTTCAGCGATAAGGTTAGGAACATAGATGCATAGGAGACAGTTGGTACCCATGAACCACAGCGATGTATTGCAGGCTACAAACAAAAATACAAAATATACATTACCTCCTTTGAGTTATTCCCACTTCAGTCTGCAGCCTGTAATTTCCCTTTAAGGAATGTACTCTTGTACTGTCTCAATGACAATTTCCCAGTCTTCTGAAGGACTCAGCGGACTTCACTCTCAAGCATGCAGTTACGGCTCCTTTAAGTGGACAAAGGTATTTCACCATAGCCAGAAGAAAAGGAGGACTAAAACAAAGGTGTATGAAACTTCCTCTACCCAGTATCTTGCTAGCAAATGTACAGTTGTTAGAGAACAGGATTGTGGACCAAAGGTCAAGATTGCTGTATTGAAGGGAAATGAGTAATTGCTGCAGTCTGTGTTTCATGGAGATATGGCTCACCTCAGACAAACTGGACATGTCAGCAAGATCCAAAGGCTTCTCTATACACAAGATGGATAAAACTGCTGATTCAGAGGAGGCAAAAAGATGGGGGAGCGTGTTTCGTGATAAACTCTTCATGGTGCTCGGATGTAGCAGTCTTATCGCACTCTTGTTCTCCTGAGCTGGGACATCTAATAATTAAGTGCTGAACAATCTACTTACCTAGAAAGTTCCCCTCCATGATCCTGACCACAGCTTACATACCTCCAAACCCCGACGTTAATCAGGCACTCAGGATTTCAAATGCTGTTGTCACCAAACAAGAAACAGCCCACAAGATGCATTTCAAATCATAGTCAGGGACTTCAGTCAGGCTTGTTTGAAAAAAATTCTGCCCAATTATCATCAGCATATAACCTGCAGCACCAGGGGTACCAACCCACTCAACCACTGCTATTCTCCAATTAGGAATGCCTACTGTCCCATCCCTAGATGACATTTCAGTAATTCTGATCACTTGACTGTTCTTCTCCTACCTGCATACCTGCATAGAGGCTAAAGAGCAAGGCTCCAGAACTAAGGACCAAAAGGCAGTGGCCTTGGGAGACAGAGCAGTGGCTACAGGAGCTGTTTCGAGTCAGCATACTAGGCCATGTTCAAGGACTCATCAGAAGGTTTGAATGCATACACCACAGTTGTCACAGAGTTTAAAAAAAAGTCATAGATGAATATGTCCCCACAAAATTATTCAGTCTTCCTGACCTGGATGAACCAAGAGATCCACAATCTGCTGTGGGCCAGATCAGTGGCATTCAGGTAAGGTGCAAGAGATCCAGGTATGATCTCTGAAAAGCCATCTCATGTGTGAAGTCACAACTCCTTAGCAAATGTGAATCACTGAAGGATGTTTAATAGTTGTGGCAGGGCCTGAATGATATTTCCTTTTACAAAGTGAAACCAAGTGACACGTGATAATAAGGCTTCACTCCCAGATGAGCTCAATGCCTTTGACCATCAGTCTAGGAGGAACCTTCATGAATTCCCACCCTGTGATTCCAGTCTCTAAGGCCAAAGTGAGAGCATCTTTTAGGAATGTGAACCCATTTGGCCCAGGTGGGGTCCGTAGCCAAGCAATAAGTACCTGTGCTGATCAGCTGGCTAGAGTGTTCACCGATATCTTTAAATCCTTGCTTCAGCAATCTCAGGTACCTACTTGCTTCAAACAGGCTTCAATTATACCAGTGCCTAAGAAGAACTTGGTAACCTGCCTCAAAGACAATTGTAATAAAGTGCTCTGAGAGGTTGATGATGAAACATATCAACTTCTGCCTGAGAAGTTCAAAATGTGTATATTTTATACAACCTAGAGATGCGTCTCCTTACAGGCAGCCACAAAACAAAGGAACCCAATAGAACCCATTTTAAAAAAGACCATCATACACCCAATGAGCAGAAAAAGAAACACATTGTGTAAACAATAGAGTAAGCAAACAACCTTCAGAACTAAATTAGTTCAGGTGAGTCCACAACTACGAAGCCAGTCATAGCTCTTCCAGGATCCGATTAGTTGTAGGCCACCGTCTCCGATCAGCGCAGAGATGAGTAAACCTTGCGGTGCAGCAAGCTGAGCTGACCTGTCCCTCTCCTTTGACCCCGAACCTCGACCTTTTCAATCCGGCCTAGCACTTAAATCGGCTAGACAATGGGTTGTTCCTCACTCTTGAAGCCGAGCCTTGCCTCTTCAATACACTCTCGGGCCCAGGCAACACCGCCTCGCTTCATTTCGCCTCCAAGTCCGTTCCAACGTTGGATCATTCCCCGCTCTTGGGCTTGAGCGCTGCAGCATCAATTTGGCCCAAATGTCCTATGCCATAACTGTCTTGCACCTTCCAGAGTTCAGTTCACTCTATAAATATGCCGTGTTCAAATGCTCAACTCCAAAAGGGAAGTTACACGCTAATGATTGTAGTGATCATTTTCAAGAAAATGTGTTATCAACTCAGTACTGTACTTGGTACTTCTTTCGCTGCCAGCAAGTCGTTACAGTGGTTCACCAGTGCCAATTTAAACTGGAACTGACTTGGATCCACATCAATGTGCTTGCCATCACAGTAGGTCTACAGTAGATGCCATTTCATTGGCTCTTCACTCAACCCTAGGACATTTGGACAGGAAAGATGCATACATCAGAATTCTTATTATCGACTACAGTCAGCTTTCAATACTGTTATGGGAAAGCAGCAGCATCCATCGCCAGGGACTCCCACTGCCCAGGCCATGCTCTCTTCTCATTGCTGCCATCAGAAAGAAGGTACAGGAACCTCAGGACCCACAGCACCAGGTTCAGGAACATCAGGCTATTGAACCAGTGGGGACAACTTCACTCAGTTTCACTTGACTCATCAGTGAAATGCTCCCACAACCTTTAGACTCATTTTCAAAGATTTTTCATCTCACCTTCTTGATATTTTTAATAATTTATTATTTTTATTTCTTTTCCTTATATTTGCACTGTTTGTTGTCTTTGCACATTGGTTGGTGGACCATCCTGTTGGTGCAGTCTTTCACTGACTCTATTGTGTTTCTTTTACTTACAGTGCAGGCCACAAGAAAATGAATCTCGGGGTTGGACATGGTAACGTAAATGTACTTTGGTAATAAATTTACTTTGAACTTTTGACAGAAGCAGGAATAGGCTATTTTGCCACTTATGTCTCTTTCACCATTCAAAATGATGATGACTTATTTTTTACTTCAGTACCCCTTTACTTCACTGGCCCCAGTTACCTTTGATCCAAAATCTACCAATTTCTTTCTTGAACATGTTCAGCAAGTGAGCTTTCTTGGGGTGGAAATTCCTTAAATTCAAAGAGCTGAGGAAGATGGACACCTTTCTGGTTTGAGAGGGTGAGGGGTGGGGGGGTCATTCAATGATGTTCGGAGGCAATTAGCATCTCAGTGAATAATCAAACAATCCAGAGCTTTTGTCATGACCTTTCTACCTGAAAAATTCCCACAGAATCCCTTGAAGCATCCTGAAGTGGTAATACTTTGCTGCTATTGAACAAAGATGTTCTCTTCTTTACCAGCTCTGACATTGGGTCTCCGAGTATGCAATATACATCGAGTACATGTGACTGTATTACTATAAACCGTAAGAGATAGGCATATCAACAAATACACTCATAAACTTCTATAGTTGTACCATGGAGAGCATTCTGACAGGTTACATCACCGTCTGGTATGGAGAGGCTACTGCACAGGACCAAAAGAAGCTGAAGAAGGTAGTAAATCTAGTCAGCTCCATCTTGGTCACCAGAGTACAAAGTACCCAGGACACCTTCAGGAAGCGGTGTCTTAGAACGGCAGTGTTCATTATTAAAGACCACCAGCACCCAGGTCATGCCCTCTTCTCATTGTTACCATCAGGTAGGAGGTACAGAAGCCTGAAGGCACACACTCAGTGATTCAGGAACAGCTTCTTCCCCTCTGCCATCTGATTCCTGAATGGACATTGAATCCTTGGACACTGCCTCACTTTTTTAACATACAGTATTTCTGTTATTGCACAGTTTTTAATAATCTATTCAATATATGTAATTGATTTACTTGTTTATTTATTATTATGTTTTATTTTATTTTTTTCTCTCTCTGCTAGATTGTGTATTACATTGAACTGCTGCTGCTAAGTTAACAAATTCCACATCACATGCCGATGATAATAAACCTGATTCTGATTGGAGGAGAATTAGGCCACTGGCCCATCGAGTGTGCACTGCCACGGAATCACAGCAGTTTTTTTGAGCCCCATTCTTCTGCCTTCTTCCCAAGGAAATACTCAAATGGCAAAGTAGTACAACTATTGCTGACAAGTGAAGTTAAAGCTAATGTGAAAGCGAAAGGGAGGGCATACAACAAAGCAAAATTTAGTGGGAAGGTAGAGGACTGGGAAGCTTTTAAAAACCTCCAGAAAGCAACAAAAAAAAATTAGGAGGGAAAAGATGAAATATGAAAGCAAGCTAGAAAACAATATCAAGGTGTATAGTAAAAGCTGTTTCAAGTATTTTAAGAATAAAAGAGAGATGAGAGTGGATATAAGAAAAAGAAGAATAGCCCTTAACTCAGCAGTGGAGTTATCAGGGCACCGTCTTTTGACGGTGTTTCCGTAGCAAGCTATTGTTGTTTTTACGAGGCTGAGTTGCTAGCTGAACGCTCAACCCGGCTTGGATTCGAACTCGGGAACCTTCGCTCCAGAGTCGGGTGCTGATATTATTGCGCTACCAAGCGGGACAGAGGGGATATAAGACCTCTAGAAAACAAGGTCGGGGAAATCATAACGAGGGGCAAGGAGATAGCAAATGAACTAAGTGAATATTTTGCATTAGTCTTCACTGTGGCAGTGTACCAGATATTGAAGTGTGTGAGGAAAGAGGAGTGAGTGCAGTTACTATTACAAGGGAGAAGGTGCTCAAAAAAGCTAAAAGACCTAGAAGTATATAAGTCACTTGGTCCAGATGAACTGCACCCCAGGGTTCTGAAAGAGTTGATGGTAGAGATTGTGGAGGCATTAGTAATGATCTTGTGGTGTTCCGCAGGGGTCGGTGTTGAGACCACTTCTTTTTATGCTGTATATCAGTGATTTAGATGATGGAATAGATGGCTTTGTTCCCAAGTTTGTAGATGATATGAAGATTGGTAGAGGGGCAGGTAATGCTGAGGAAACAGCAAAGCTACAGAAGGACATATCAATTAGGAGAATGGGCAAGTAAGTGGCAAATGAAATACAAAGTTGGAAAATGCACAGTCATGCGCTTTGGTAGAAGAAATAAATGTGCAGACTATTTTCTAAACAGGGAAAAAAATCCAAAAATCTCAGATGCAAAGGGACTTGGGAGTCCTTGAGCAGAACACCCTATGGGTTAACTTGCAGGTTGAGTTGGGGTAAAGAAGACAAATACAATGTTAGCATTCATTTCAAGGGGTCTAAAATATCAGGGCAGGGATGTGATGCTGAAGCTTTGTAAGACACTGGTGAGGCCGCATCTTGATCATTGTGTACAGTTTTGGGCTCCTCATCTAAGAAGCGGTGTGCTGGCATTGGAGAGGGTTCAGAGAAAATTCTCAAGGATGATTCTGGGAATGAAGGGGTTATCATATAAGGAACATTTGATGACCCTGAGCTTGTACTTGCTGGAATTTAGAAGGACAAGGGGGGATTGTATTGAAACTTAAAAGGCCAAGACAGAGTAGATGTGAAAAGGATGTTTCCCATGGTGGGGGAGTCTAGGACAACAGGGCACAGCCTCACGATAGAGGAGCTTCAATTTAAAACAGATGTAGAGAAATTTCCTTAGCTAAAGGGTGGTAAATTTGTGGAATTTGTTACCACAGGCAGATGAAGAGGCCAGGTCATTGGGTGTATTAAGGTAGAGACTGCATCAAAGGTTACAAAGAGAAGCCCGGGGTGTGGGGCTGAGCAGGGAATAAAAGGGATCAGCCATGATTGAATGGCGGAGAAAACTGAATGGGCTGAATGGCCTAATTCTGCTCTTCTATCATATGGTCTTATTGTCTTATAGTACTTAACCCCCCTTACTGATCAAAAACTGTTGACCCCTGACTTAAATACACTCAATGGCTTGGCCTCCACAGCTCCTTTAATATGAGAGCCAGGTATCTGGATCACAGTGTAACGCAAAGTGACAGGACGACAGATGTGAGATATGCATCCAGCTGTTCCACCTTACAAATATGATGGACAATTTAATATCCATCTCTGTCAACTGCTGAGCATACAATATGTCAGATGTGAATATACTGTAGAGCACTTGGCACCAACACCTACCTATCTATCCCAGCACAACATGAAAGTGAATCATTACTGCTTCCTTGATGCCTGTTGTATGAACAAATGACAGTAATTTGTTCTGACAGATCATTTACAGTAGGCACTGAAACCCTGAGGACATAGAGAAGAATCTATGATACTTCTCCCAAAGCAATAAATAACTGAGATAAAATTCCATGATGTCTGGGCAATACTAGAACTGACAGTCATTCGACCTGATTACAGTACTCAACAAACACCTCCTCCACTTGATAAAGTATAGAATCTGAACCATTATTTATTAAATATGAGCATCTCCGATCATGTACCAAGGCCGTCCAAGGCAAATGCCAGAAACCCCCATATCAGAAGGGATTTAGGTAATCTCCTGAAGGAAACAGCTAAAGAAAACACCTGAATTGCAGCTCATAAGTGCAATTGCAAAGAAAGCACGGCAATGCCTCTACTTCCTTCGGAGCCTGTGGAGATTTTGTATAATATCTCAAACTTTGACAAACTTCTATAGATGTGCAGTGGAGAATATATTGACTGGCTGCATCACAGCCTGGTATGGAATTACCAATACCCTTGAACAAAAGGTAATGGATTCAGACCAGTATAATCACGGGTAAAGCCCTCCCAAACATTGAGCATGTTTACATGAAATGCTGTTGTAGGAAAGCAGCACCCATCATAGAAACATAGAAAACCTACAGCACAATACAGGCTCTTCGGCCCACAAAGCTGTGCCAAATGTGCCCCTACCTAGGCTTTACCCACAGCCTTCTACTTTTCTAAGCTCCACATAGCCATCCAGGAGTCTCTTAAAAGACCCTATCATTTCTGCCTCCATCACTGCCACCAGCAGCCTATTCCACGCACTCATCACTCTCTAAAAACTTACCCCTCGCGTCTCCTCTGTACCTATTTACAAGCACCTTAAAACTGTGCCCTTTCCTGCTAGCCGATTCAGCCCTGGGGAAAATCCTCTGACTATCCCCATGATCAATGCCTCTCATTATCTTGTACACCTCTATCAGGTCACCTCTCATCCTCCGTCGCTCCAAGGAGAAAAGGCCAAGTTCACTCAACCTATTCTCATAAGGCATGCTCCCCTGTCCAGGCAACCACCCAGGTGTTGCTCTCTTCTCACTGCTACCACCAAGTAAAAGGTACGGGGATCTATGGACTTGCAGCACCAGGTTCAGGAACAGTTACCACCCTCAACCACCAGGGTCTGGAACAAAAGGGGATAACTACACACACTTGCCCATCCATTGAGATGTTCCCACAACGAATAATCCTACTTTAAGGGATGTTTCATCTTGTTATTTCATTTTCTCATAATTTATTGAGATTTATTCATATTTGCATTTGCACAGTTTGTTGTTTTCTGCTCTCTAGTTGATCTTTCGTCGATCCTGCTATGGTTACTATTCTATAGGTTTGCTGAGTATGCCCGCAGGAAAATGAATCTCAGGGTTGTATATGATAAGTACTCAGATAATAACATTTACTTTGAACTTTTGAACTCTGAATATTGCTCTGCCTGGATCTAGCAAAGACTGAATGGGCCATTTGGCCCTGGGTGCTGTAATGAATCTATAATCCTTCTGTCTAAATGTGCTTCTCCGGCCTCTGGAGAGAGACTGGAGCCAGTAACCTTCCAGCTCAGAGGTAAGACTATAGAGCTCAACTTTCTCTTTTCTTGATGGGAATCAGGCAGTCTCTTGGGCATAATCTTTTCTTAAATGGGAGCTTCCCATCCACAAGTGAGATAAATCAGTGTCTCACTCTTCAAAAACTCCGGGAGGAATGGATTTTATGTTCGGTAATTTACTGCCTGAAAAGTTGGTTGGACCAACTTGATGGAAGCTGTCAAAAAGTGAAAAACAGAGTCGGGAGTGATGTGGAAAGGAAATGTGACAGATTGGATTGCTCTTTCAAAGTGTTGGTGCAGCCCCAAAGAGATGAATGACCTCTCAATACTATAGGATTCCAAGGTCCATCAATTTAATTATTTAGACATTTTCAGAAGGTTATGATATAAAAGGGGCAAGGGTTCTGACAATCTTCATCATTTAAAATTGCCCTGATGGTGAATAGAAAGAGAATAAAAGGACTTTGAAATGTCACAGTTAATTGGAGATAGTGGCATGGTTTCAGTGGTGATTAAGTTAATGACTGAAACTTCACACCAACAGTTCCTTTGATGACCTTGATATTGACTGCTGGCTTCTTGTAGAACTTTAACACCTTGGTTGGACTGTGAGTTTTCAAGACAGTATTCAATCAGCAACCTTATGCTCATGTTTCTTCACAACATAGATGGGGATTGTTTGGCCCATCTGGGCTAGCTCTCAGAGCACAGTAATCGATCTCACTTTCCTTTCATATAATGTAATCTATTCCGTCTCACACATCTACAATTTTTCCTCTTGTTGTCCTGGGAGTCAGTAAAGTCAGAGAGACTTAGAGCATAGAAACAGGTCTTTCAGCTCAATGACTCCATGGCAATTGTTATACACACATTTTATGCTTACCACACAGATCCCATTTTATTCACCCCGGAAATTCCTCCCAGACCCTACCACTCATTTACACATTAGGAACAATATGCAGTGGCCAATTAACCTAGCAGTCTGCATACTTTAGGATGTGGAAGGAAACCAGAGGGTCCAGAAGAAACCCATGAGGTTACAGAGAGAATTTGCAAACAGAGTGTGCAGTGATATCACATCAGTGTGTGAAATGGGAGATGGCACAGCCTCTGACCAACCTCCATTCTGGGGAAATCATAGTTTTCGCAACAACCACAAGGGGTAAACAGGATGTTTGATACATTCTAGCTCAGGACAATTTTCTGAAGAAATTGTTAATGAAAACTCTGGGGGGAACAGACAATCCTTCGGTTTTACCTCGTGGCTTCCAAGAATCAGTGCACCATCTTTAGGACATTTTTATGAACCGTCCAAGAAAAAAATTCATTCTAAGCATAAGACAAGAAATTTGTCTTTGGTCATTACCTCCAGATACATGTGAGAGTATTGGGATTTGGTTGTCCACTTCTGCCGATCAAAGTTCAATTCCATTAAAGACAGGGGCCTAGTGATAGAGAAATCTGGACCATTCACCCAGAGGCATAGGTGTAATCCCAAACTGAATAAAAAGCTATTACCAACAATAATGGCCATCAAATTATTGGATTATTTTTAAAACTCACCAGCTTCACATCAAACAAATAAAATCCACCATCTTTCTGTAGTCTGGCCTTTACATGAATCTAACTCCTGAAGTACCCCTTTGAACTGTCCTCTGAAATGGTTTAGCAAAGCTATAATGTTGGGTGCCAAATGGAGCGAAGCAATAACTTCTTAATTGGCACCTGCTTACTGCAAGGGGTTTTGCTGAGGCAGAAACTGTTAGGCATATTCAGCAAAGATTCCAGGCCCAAAAAGTGGACAGGCCAGCTCAAGGGGAAGCCATATTGGATCTAGTACTAGGCAATGAACCTGGTCTAGTGACAGATCTCTCGGTGGGTGAGCGTTTTGAAGACATTGACCACAACTTCCTGAAATTTAGCATAGCCTTAGACAAGGGTAGGAGCAGACGTTATGGGAGGGGAAGGGCTAATTATGTTGCTATTAGGCAGGAACTTGGGAGCATAAATTGGGAACAGATGTTCTCAGGGAAATGTGGAAGTTGTTCCAGGAACACTTACATGTGCTCTTGATAGGTTTGTCTATTGAGGTAAGGAAAAGATGGTAGAGTGAAGAATCCATGGTTGACAAGAGATATGGAATATCTGGTCAAAAGGAAAAAAGAAGTTTACTGAAGATTCAGGAAGTAAATTTCAGAGAAGGTTCTTAAGAATTGCAAGGTAGACAGGAAGAACTGAAGAACAAACTTAG
The DNA here is from genome assembly GCF_030144855.1 of Hypanus sabinus. Taxonomy (NCBI): domain Eukaryota; kingdom Metazoa; phylum Chordata; class Chondrichthyes; order Myliobatiformes; family Dasyatidae; genus Hypanus; species Hypanus sabinus. The sequence continues at coordinate 53,811,797 of NC_082723.1, forward strand.
GAGAGCGAGAAGGGAACATGAGAAGGCCTTGGCATACAGGACTAACAAAAGTTCCATGGTGTTCTATGCACATGTGAAGAACAGGAGGATAACTAGATTGATGGTAGGACTGATCAGGGATAAAAGAGGAGTTAGGGAAGGTCCTTAATGAATATTTTGCTTCAGCATTCATTGGTGGAGAGGAACCTTGACGAATGTGCGGTCAGTGTAGAACAGGCCAATACTGTATGCTGAAAGATGTTGTTGTTATGAAAGTGGATATTTTGCAACTTTTGAAAAATGTTGCAATAGATAAGTCCCTGGATCCAGACAGGATTTACCCCAGGTTAATACAGGTAGTGAGAGAAGAGATTGCTGCACTATTTAAAATGATCTTTGCATCCTCACTGGCCACTGGAGCAGTACCAGGGGATTGGAGGTTGGCAAACGTTGGTCCTTTGTTCATGAAAGGGAGTAGGAATAACCCTGGGAATAGAGACCAGTCAGTGGTGGGCATGTTACAGGAGAGGATTCTTAGAGACAGGATTTATAAGCACTTAGAGAAGCATAGTCTGATTAGAGCAGTCAACATGGCTTGTGAGGGGTAGGTCATGCCTCGCGGAGCTGACTGAATTCTTTGTGGAAGTGACAAAAACAAATTGATGAAGGTACAATTGTGGATATTGTGTATATGGATTTTAATAAGGTGCTGGACAAGGTTCCCCCGTGGGAGCCTCATTTAGAAAGTCAGGAAACCTGTGATCCAGGAAAACTTGGCCACAGAGATTCAAAGTTGGCTTGCCCATGTAAGGCAGAAGGTGGGAACAGATGGAGCACATTCTGCCCGGAGGTCTGTGATGAATGGTATTCCACAGGGATCTGATTTGTGACCCCTGCTCTTTGTGAATTTTTATAAATGACTTACCTGAGGAAGTGAAAGGGTGGGTTACAGTTGACATGAAGATGGGTGGTGTTGTGACTAGTATGGAAGATTACCATAAGTTACAACAGGGCATTCAGTTTAGGAGGACGATGGCGCCTATTTCTATCTTTCTTTCTTTCTTTCTATTTCTATCTTTAATATCTCTTATTTTCTTTTTCAGGATCCTTTTGAAGACCCTGGCCTGGAGTTACACGCTGACTTTGGTTCTTTGCAGAAACGGTGTCCTGCTCTTGAGGTCTCATGACCGGCAGCTTTTCGATATGCCAAGGAAGCGGCCTGGAAGACTAGCGTGCCTTCAGGGTGTCGGTTTTTTGTGGCTCTGGGGGCAGGCAGTCTCGAGGTCTGTGCCACTGCCTGGTGCATCGTGGGAGACGGAAAATCGAAAGCAGTGAGCTGGCTGCTGGTTGCGTGTGCCCAAAGGCCCGAGTCCTTTGGGCACAGAGCTCAGAAAAAGCGACGCAACAGACTTTTAACACCATAAATCAGCAAGTTGTTATGATATGTCCCCCTCTTGCTGTGAAACGGAGCCACCTCTTTTTTCCTTATTAGGGAGGGAGAGAGAGAGAGAGCTAGTGGTAAGTCAAATTACCGAGTGAACGAGTAGTTTTTGAGGTACTGCAAGTCTATGTATTTATTGATGCTTTGCTTCACGCTTGAGAGCTCAGTGAGGGGGGCGCTGATGCTTTTTTGCTGGTGGGAGGGTCATTGCTTTGCTGCTGCTTACATGTGGGAGGGGGAGTTGGGGCTTTAGGATTCTAACATTTAACTGTCATTCATTCTTTGGGGCACTCCTCTGTTTTTGTGGATGTTTGTGAAGAAAAAGAATCTCAGGATGTACATTGTGTGCATTTCTCTGACATTAAATGTACCTGTTGAAACCTATTGATAGGATGAAGAGCTGGGTTGTGAAGTGGCAGATTGAGTTCAATCTGGAGAAGTTCATAGTGATATGCTTTGGAAGGACCAACTGGAAGGCAGACCGCAAGGTTATTAGCAGGATTCTTTGCAGTATGGAGGAACAGAAGAATCTTTGGTTCCATGTTTGTAGATCCCTGAAAGTTGCTGTGCAAGTTGATAAGAAGGCATAATGGTGCGTTGGCCTTCATTACTCTGGGGACTCAGTCCAAGACCTGAGAGGTAATGTTACAGCTCTGTGAAAATCTGGTCAGACCATGCTTGGAGTATCGTGTTTAGTTGTGGTTCATTCAATGCAGGAAGGATATGGAAGCTTTAGACAGGAAGCAGAGAAGATTTACTAGAATACTTTCTGGATTAGAGAACATGCCTCATGCGGAAAGGTTGAGCAAGCTAGGGCTCTTCTCTTTGGAGCAAAGAAGGATGAGAGAAAACTTGATAGAAGTGTATAAGATGATAGGAGGCCATTCTGTGCTTTGAAAGTGATTGGAGGAAAATATAAGGGAGGTGTCAGAAGTAGCTTTTTTGCACAGAATGTTAAGGGCATGGAACTACCTGACTTTGGTTCTTTGCGGGAATGGGACCCACTCTCAGGGCCTCACGACCGGCCGCTTTTTGATGTCCCAATGACACGGCCTGGAAGACTAGCGCATCTTCAGAGTGCCAGATTTCCGCTGCTCTGGAGGCAGGCTGATTCAGAGCTGCTCCCCCCGGCGCAGGCATCGCGGGAGATCACGCAACATCAGAAGCAGCGGGCTTGCTGCGGGCTGTGTGTTCAGAGATCCGAGTCCTTTGGGCACAGAGCTCAGAAAAAGCGACGCAATAGACTTATAACACCATAATTCAGCGAGTTGTGAAACGGGGACACCTCTTTTTCCTTTATTAAGGAGAGGGAGAGCCTGTGGTGTGTCGAATTACCAGGCGAACGAGTAGTCTTCAGGGTTCTGCAAGTCCATGTCTTTATTGACGCTTTGCTGCACGCTTAAATGTTCGGAGGGGAGCACCGATGCTTTTTTGTTGGTGGGGGTGGGGGGGGTCACTGCCTTGCTGTTGCTTGTACTTGGGGCGGAGCTGGGGGGGACTTTGGAGTTCTAACTGTCATTCAATCTTTGAGGCACTCTTCTATTTTTCGTGGATGTTTGTGAAGAAAAAGAATCTCGGGATGTATATTGTATACATTTCTCTGACATTAAATGTACCTATTGAACCCTGGCAGGGGTTGTAGATGCAGAAACATAAGGGCTATCTAAGGGACTCTTAGGTAAACCCATGGCTGAAAGAAAGATAGATGTCTATGTGGGAGGGAAGGCGTAGGTTAAAAGGTCAGCACAACTTTGTGGGCTGAAAGGCCTGCACTGTGCTATGCATTGCTATGTACTGGTTTGCTGATGGCGTCTACATTCCATAAACAAATTAATGAAAAGAACGCGGTTTTTATGTGACGAAACCACCAGGAGTAAATCCAGCCAGACCTGGCAACTCTAAATAGAATGGAATTGTGACAGCCCACAACTGTAGCCTATGTACAGTTTAGGTTCATAACTCAAGCAGCGAATGTAACTTCCACTGCACCACAGATGTTTCTCATGAGCAACTGAACACAACATTTGATAGGGTTACTTCCATAAAATGTGCAATTAATAAAAGAAATGTAATTAGAATATCTATGTACAAGAGCAGCATATGAATTTCTGAAGGCAAAAATTTGCTGGTTATTCAACTGTAACACAGTAATATATCATTGAAATTGGGGTTTAGAGAGTTAAAACATGCCTTATGCCACAGAAACTGGGGTGTTAGTTAAAGCACAGGGTTATACCGCTTGGTCTAGGAATTAGTTAAAATGTAAAATTACTCCGCAGGAAATAGGTTTCATGACAGCCTTACAATACTGACATTAGGGGTGTAAACAGTTAAAACATGGCATTTTACCACTGGGAATGAGGGCTACATAGTTAAGGTCTTGTGTTATGCAAATAGGACAGTTAAAAATGCTGTTATGGATTCTAATGGGGTTAGGGAAGTAAAATGTGTTCTCAGACCGCTCTGGATGGGGGTCAGATTTAAATGCTGGTCTCCTTTCACCATCTTATTGTTTCAATACACTGCTTCCTGCTTTCCAAGTTCCACAATCTGCACTCGTCTCAAACCCTGCACCTGGGTTCCTACTTCAATTCTTCCTCATCCACCATCCAAACATGGTCCCGAGGCTCCTAATGCCTCAAATTTGGAATTCCTATCATTATCCTTAAATCCCTCCATGACACTGTGCCTCCCAATTTACAGCAACCTCCAAACCTAAAGACTATGTTTTGGATGCCGGCCATGAACTTGCCCTTGGACTTCCATAGATCAGAAACTACAAACCTTGAAAGCACGTACCAGCTGGCTCAATGACAGTCTCTATCCCACAGTGTACTGTATTTAATATTTCAGTGACATTTCAGTAAACTTGTAAATACATTGTTTCATTAGGTATTTTTTGTTTATTACGGGTTATGTGTAAAAAGTACCAGAATGGCAAACGTCATTATGTCACCCTGTCATTTTTGAGCACTAAAAAGAAGAAACTAAGCACAGGCATTCTCGCTCTGTGTTTTTCTTTTGATTAGTGTCTGGAGTTACAACAGTGGTGATGAGGAAATTTTAAAATTAACTCAAGATGAAGCACACCATGTGTTTCTTTGGAAAGAGAAAGAGATGGTTGAGTTAAAACAAAAGGCAGGAAGCAGATGACAATTAATGAGTAATGAATACGTATACACTGTGATTAATAATCATATATTTTTAAAAAACTAAATGGCTGTCTACGTCAGAAAGAGGACGTGCTCGATTGCACAACAGATAACTGGATGATTTATAATGAATTGAGCAGAATTTTGAAGCAAATGAAGTAGACAATGTGCCAACAGGTGGAAAAGCATGCAGCTTGCACTATGATCAAATTCAGCAGACAACACTGCACTAACATTGAATCAGAAGTTCTCCACTTTCCTCCTTGCATACCAAAATGCAGCACACACCACAACCAACAACTTACCAGTTATGTTGTTCCTGGGTCATCGCTTGCACTCATGCTCGGATCTCATCAAATCCAACCTCAGAAGGCGCATGTTGGACAAACAGCTGAGACAAATTGAGGGCTCCTCAAGCAAGGAGATTCGATGTTTCACTCCTGGACAGTCAGTCCTGGTGAGGGTCTACAGAGATGACCAAAAGTGTGTACTTGGAAAGATTAAGGACAGAACTGGACCACTCTCCTACACAGTTATATTGCATCTGATGGCATCTGGAAACAACACATTGACCAGTTGAGGACAGCAGAGTCAATTGTTAGAGGAGAAAGGTGTCCGGAGCTGTCAGAACCACTTCCTGCAGTCCCAGACTCAACTCCTACAACCACTATAAAGGAGGTCCCAGCAGCTGAGACTTTTTCACACCCAGAAATCTCATCTGCCAAGCTAAGTGAACCCCCTTGTCAGCAAAGACATTATCCCACAAGAATAAGAAATCCTCCACACCAATTAAATCTTTAGGTCTGAATGGGACAATCTAAAATTTACTATGCTCTGGATGCATATCTAGTAGTTGTATTAAATAGTATTCTGTATATATAAGATGACTAGAAAGCAAATCGTTACATATTTGAGTTGAGAAGCATTCAATATTGAATTGGAGATATAGCTAAGCAGGGAGGAGTGCTGTGTGTTTAATATTTCAGTAATATTGTAAATATGCTGTTTGATTATGAATTCTTTGTTTGTTTCCATAATTTGTTACGAGTTCTAGGTAAGAAGTACGTGAATGGCATACATCATTTTGCCACTGCGTTTTCTCTGAGTGCTTCACTAAGAAGAAGAAGCTAAGTGCATGTGTCCCAGCTCCCGTGTTTTTCTTTCAATTAGTTGGTGGAGTAACAAATCAAAACACACTGTTATAAGACTATCAAATATTTCCCACGTATAATAAATTGGATTCTTGACCTTACAATCTACATGATCCTGCATCTTATTGTCTCCTTGTATTGCATTTTCACAGCAGCTGTATCTGCATTCTACTATTGTTACAGTTTGTTCTTCCTCAATGTCTGAGTTATGATCTGATCCATATGAACATTTTGTAAGAAAAACTTTTCAATGTATATGGGCCGATGAAAATCCATTTTCAATTCCATGCTGAAACGACACAATAAACTGTAGATCAACCCAAATGTATACAGACATTCCTAAAATTTACCAGACAGACTTGAATTCTAACCAACCCAAGAATGATAGATGAAATTCCAATGGTTTATAATCTGGATTTTCTTTTCACTGCTGTTCCAGTAATTGTTTTGCAACATTGAGCATAAGTTTTTGACCATTTCCCGGTCAAAGGATTCAAAGTTGGCCAACATGAGGACTTCTGGAAGATTAGTTTTCCCACTGGTTCTTGAGAAGTGCTATTTTAGAAGGACCCCTTTTGAAAGAGCCGATACGCATAGTCATTTCCTGGCAGAGCGGAATTATTAAAGGTTGGGAATAAGTTCAGAAACTTGAGTTTGTCAGACCCGTGCACAGATGGAATCCAGCACATGAGAATCATTAACGACAGCCATTCAGACATTAGGGTCCTTCTTAACTCAGCCTGCTCTGCCATCCCAAGCCTACTGGCTGAGTTCTCCAAATGTGTGACAGGATTTTCAGCACTGGCCACTGGTATTGTGTGGTGGTGCATCTACCTTGACAAGTAACAGAAAAGAACACACATACTGAGTCCAAGATGAAGAGTCTCGACCCAAAGCATTTCTTTTCATACCTTCACTACTTAGTTACTTCCAGTTAATTTGTCTACTGCTGGGTCCAAGGCACATCATCAAATAAAACAGAAGAATAAGAATTGGACTTGGCCATTCAAACCTTTGATTCTGTTTGCTGTCCCTCAGGATCAAAGTTTATTTCCTATCTCAGCAGAATTTTCATGCACTAAAGTTCAGAAGTTCAAAGTTCAAAGTGCACATATTATCAAAGTATGTATACATTATACAACCTTGAGATTCGTCTCCTCACAGACAGCCACCAAACAAAGAACTCCCAAAAGAACCCATTAAGAAAAGAGACCGTCAAAAACCCAATGAACAGAAAAAAAAACAAATCACGCAAACAATAGAAGTAAGCAAAAAGCATTCAGAACTGAAGTTTGACAGAAGGCACGGAGCCAGGCATCACTGCGGTTGGAGCAAGCCACAGTCTCAGTTCAGTGCAGAGCCAAGCGAATGCTGCAGAGCCATGAGCAGAACCCGCCCACCCCTCGCCTCCAGTCCTGACACCCTGACCTTTTCAATCTGGCCCAACATTTAAATCATCCAAACATCAGGTCATCCCTCACTCTCAAACTGCTCTGGGGCCTGCACCACGCCACCGTGATTCAGCCCGAACCCGAGCTTTCCAATTCGGCCTGGCACTTCAGTTGATCAGACCTTGGGTTGTTCCGAGCTCTTGAGGAAGCCTCGACTCTACTTCAATCCCACTCCACCTCAACTTGCCTCAACCATGCTTCTCCTCTGCCCCTGCCCACCTCTCCATTGTTAGTGGTGATCATTATTAATAACGTGTTCAGTATTTTTCTTTGTCTTGTTTGCTGCCAATAAGTAGTCACCAGGCATCACCAGCACCATCTTAAACCATAACCCTTGATTCCTTTAATGTCAAGGAATGTGAGGATATCTATTAATCTGTGCTCAAACAAACACAATAGCTAAGTCTCCAAAGGAGAAAAATCCAAAGGTCCACCACTTTTTGAGAGAACAAATTCCTTCCCATTTAAAAGGCACTTGGACAGGTACATGGTTAAGAAAGGTTTAGAGGGATACGGGACAAAATAAGGCAAATGGGACCGGCTTGAATGGGCCTCTTGGTCAGCATGGACCAGATGGACTGAAGGGCAACCTCTATGCGTTATGATTCTATGACTCCATGGCTTGGCTCAGTCCTGTATAGCCTAGCCTTTATTCTCCAACTGATCTTTCTCAGCCAGGAGGTGCATTTTGCTACATCAAGCCTATCGAGCTCATTATGAACTTCAATGAATGAAGACTTTCATACGTTGCACCTGCACTGAGAGACCTGGGAGTAGTGAGAGTCACTACAAAGTAGAGAGAGCATAGAGGAGATTTACTAGAACGTTACCTGGGTTTCAGCACTTAAGTTACAGAGAAAGGTTGAACAAGTTAGGTCTTTATTCTTTGGAGCGTAAAAGGTTGAGGGGGGGACTTGATATAGGTATTTAAAATTATTTGGGGGTTAGATGTGGATAGGCTATGTGGATAGTTGATGTGAATAGGCTTTTTCCATTGAGAGTAGGGGAGATTCAAACAAGAGGACACAAGTTGAGAGTTAAGGGGCAAAAGTTTAGGGGTAACACGAGGGGGAACTTTACTCAGAGAGTGATGGCTGTGTGGAACAAGCTTCCAGTAGAAGTGGTAGAGGCAGGTTCGATTTTGTCATTTAAAAAAAAATTGGATAGGTATATGGATGGGAAAGGAATGGAGGGTTATGGGCTGAGTGCAGGTCGGTGGGACTAGGGAGAGTAAGCGTTCGGCATGCACTAGAAGGGCAGAGATGGCCTGTTTCCATGCTGTAATTGTTAGATGGTTTATATAAATCTCTTGGTTCTTTGACAGGCAACTAAGTGCTGGGTCAGCCTATAAGGTTCACATCCCTTAATTGAATAAAAAGAACAAGGATCTTACCCTGTTTCTAAGATATATTCATGTCATGACTGAGACAATAGTGTGGCACTCAGAGATTTGCACAGCTCCAATGGGCCCCATTCAGTCCCGACTCCTGGTCCCATCTGTGCAGGTCAGCACGGACCTGTTGACGTCTGGCTGTGCCTGGATAGGGTTCTCCTTGGTGCTCCTGTTTCCTTCTACATCCCAAGGACACCCCGGAGAAAGATCAATTGCCAATCATGCATGTGAGTGGTTGAAAATACAGCAGGATATTGATGGTTATAGGAGAGAGATTCAAAGATTCAAAGCACATTTATTATCAAAGAATGTATGCAGTATACAACTCTGGGATTTGTCTTCCCCATAGACAGCCACGAAACAAAGAACCCTGGAGCCAGCCCGTTCAAAGAAAAGCCCTCTTCCCCCCACTGTGCACAAAAAAATCACACAAACAGCAACAAAAAAATATTGAAAACACAGACTATAAAACGCAAAATCAAAAGGCATCTTTCAGTACAGTTCAGCTCAGTTCAACGTCTGCAGGCTGCCCAATTCACAAAAAAATCGCCCAAAAGTAGCAACAAGAAAGAACGGCCAGAACCAGGACACATTATAAACCTGAATTAGAGTCCAAATCTACAATCCATGTGGATTAAACCTTGCTCCGCCGACACCATCGAGGGAGAGAGCGATTACTTGAACACAAAGGAGCAGTGAGCGGGAGAGACTGAGACACTGCCACATGCGGAGACCTTCTCCGGAAGCGGCGCGCGAGAGGCTGGTAGATGGCACTGAGTGCTTGCTCGCTGTCCGCGCGTGCCCTGATGGTTTCAATCTTCCCCAGCGCTCTGATCAGCGAGATCGGCGCGAGATGGAGTCGGTCACAGGCTGGCGCCCAGTCCCCTGGCCTCCATGTCACACGCTTTGGTCACGGCCTCGTGGAACGCTCTTGAGAACCGCGGCGCCAGGTTGCCCGATCAGCCTGAAATCACACCGCCAGAAAGCAGATAACAGGCTCTAACAGTAGCAGAATTACAGCTGAGATAAAAAGAAGACATAAAAGTATTGAAAGGAATAGCTTCATGACCTATCCTGAGCTTATCACCTTTGGCAGCATTGTTTGCTGCTGGTAAAATAAGCAGGGGCACAGGAAATACCCAGTAAACTGGCATATACTTGTTAGAATGAATGGCCTCCTTTGTAATTAAAAAACTGTTAAAGAAATATGAAAGTTGTCTCCAGTATCCCTATCTATATTGAATAAACTATGCTGTTTGACATTGTTTTGTTTTATCTGGAAACGCTGTACAGTTCAAGGTCACGGAATAATCCTGAATTCCTTCCATTTCAACATATTTTATCTGCTGAGTTTCAGACAAAACAAACAATGTTGTTCTCTTTCCCACAATGCCTGCTGAGGCAACAACCTGGAATTCATTGATAAAATACTTTAACAAGTGTAGCAGTGAGGTGGGGTGCGGTCAGGCTACCTACCCAAAGGACATCTCGGTGAAGCCAAGGCCAAATCAGCTGTACTTAATGCAAGGAGTCAAATCAGTCCTGACTGTGTAGATTCCAGGACAGTTATAAATAGCATCAAAATAAAAACAAGTTGGCTTGAAATTCTAACCATCCAAAAGGGTGCCAAGCACTGCTTTGCTGTCTATTTTTTGAAGCCGAATTTAACTGGGCCTTGATTGTGTCACATCAGAGCTTGTGTCTGAAGGTGGAGGAGGTGGGTTGAAGAGCAGCATGCCGGCTTTATGGCAGCTGGACCAGCTTCTAATGAATACAGCAAGGAATTTGGGAAGGATGGCCAGGAACAAGGGAGCGGAGCCGGTAGGGTCCAAAGTTGGAGCTGGCCGGATTTAGGGCCAGGTCGAGGCTCTGGAACAGCATACATGTCAGAGTGGTTGGCCAGAAGAAATAGGGGAACCATTTGTAAAGGGAAAGGAGGGCACAAAGATGGAGGGAGACCATTTAGCTACCTGCTGGAGGCCCAAGTAAGCACATGTCCCTGAAGGATTCATGGACAGCCATCTTCAATATTCCTGGTCCAGTATCACTGGTCACATCACTGGGGTGTAGACTACCCAAGCAGAATATGAGTAGAAGAACTCATATAGTCTACAGCTCAGCATTGAACATTGAGTTTCCAACTTCAGGTAGCCCTAATTATTTTGCTCTTTTCTCTCTCCTTCTGGTTCCCATGAAGCCTCTATCAGCCTCCTCTACCTGTCCACTGCACACAATACCTCCATCTGCCTGTCAGCCACACACAACACCTCCATTTGCCTGTCAGCCACACACAACACCTCCAGGTTCTCCTGTTCCTTCCCAATCTGGTCCCATCTTCCCCTCGTCCCTCTCTTATCTGAATCCACTTAACATCCAGGTTCCATCGGATTCCAGAATCTCCAGGCTTTTGTTTCCACTTACAATTTTCCAACCTCTGTGTCTACCTCTAGCCTCACTACCCTCATTTGGCTATCTGCCCCCATTTTTACCTCTTTCCATATTGGCTCTGCCTATCAGCAACCAGCCACTCTCCTGACTCCAGCTTCCTCCATTGGCTCCATCTGACCGTCATGTTCCTCCTCACCTGGTTCCACTGATCAGCTGCCAGCCCTGGCCTCACCCCTCCCTCTCAACTCTTTCTTCTGGCTCTCTCCCCTCTACACTCTCACAGGGCCTAGACCCACATTTTCAGCAGGGAAACACAAACAACAAGAACAAAATAAAACAACAACTGCAAAACAACCCCTTGTCCCACTCTCCCACTTTGGGTCTCTGGCCACCAGTCTTCGGCATCACTCTTAGACTTGCAAGGGTCAGACATCCAATCTCTAGTCCCTCACCTCCGACTTCTGGACACACCAACCCAGGGGCTTCAACCTTTGTGCCTCAGCCTCCAGACTCACCAATCCCTAGATTTTGACCATTGGCCTTGACCTCCAGACCTTTGCCGACCTCTGGATATCGACCCCAGGACTTGATCGCAGGACTTCAAGCCTCAACGTCCACACTCATATGGGACTTGATCTCTGAACTCACATGGGCCTCAGCCCCGGATTTGCCAACTCTTGAGCGCGCACCAGCCTTCATGTAACCTGCCTGTGTAGACCTCTTCCGCTCTCACCAACCTCGGGGGACTTGTTGACCTAGGGAATCACCATCTTGTCTACAAGGCCCACTCGCCTCTGTTATTTACCACAGAGAACAATGCTCTTCATCCTCTGCAGCTGCCAACCCAACATTCATCCACGGGGATCACCGGTCTTGGACCGTAGAGTACACCAACCATTGGCTCCTGCCCCTGACCACTAACACCCCCATCCTCACTGCCACTAAACCTTAACCTGTCCCCAAAAACATCCTTACGAGCCTAACAAAGTAACTGCCTGAGCTACGACCTCGATGGACACCACAGTTAGGCACCATCGTTCAATGGCTGGTTTTTGCTGGCTATTTACAGTCATATCTGTCGCACGAGACCCTGCCAACTCAAAACAAACCACAGCAATATGACATTTTAATTTAACACATAGTTCTTACAGATTTTGTTCTACCATAGAACAGCTTCTGATCCTGTGGGCAGGGCTTAGACAGAAGGCCCATTGACTCAGCCAACCGTCAATGATCCATGAACATCATGGCTCCCAGCTCGTATTGGTTTCCAAGCCAACCCCAGCAGAACTGCTACGACTTCATTTTCAAATCAACAGGGATGTAGCCACCTCATAAAGAGCACAGGGCAACTTTGTGTCTGCTTTCAGAATGAGCTGCCAAGTGTCAGGCTCATTTTAAAAGGCTCAGCTCCCGTATTGGACAGAGGTCTCAATACTCATGCATGTCTGGCGATTAGGGGCACGGTTACCAACATGGATCTGTGCTGTACAGCAGCAGATGGCAACAAATTGTTTCCTGTTGCCCATTCTGATTGCACATGGGCAAAGTGTCTGTGTGTACACTGCTCAATATTTCCAGCATCCACAAACAGTCTTGTGTCTCTGTTTTGCTGCTCCACTGCGAAGCCTCTTCGAGCTATGCTTACCCCGGACAAGTTTCCCCCTGTTCGACAGAAGTTCTGAGAGGTCCTCTCTCATTGCTTCCCCCCCCCCCCCGTGTAATCTCTGCTGCTCTCCAGCACTCTTCAAAGCTTGTGTCAACCCCTCCCCCCTCCTTTTTATTCTGGCTTCTGCCCTCTTCCTTTCCAGTCCTAATGAAGGGTGTGTAATCAATCCTCCTTGGATGCTGCTTGACCTGCTGAGTCTCCGAGCATTTTGTGTGTGTTGAACATAGAACATTACAGGAGAGTACAGGCTCTTTGGACCATGTTTGTGCTAAACTTTTAACCTACTCTGAGATCAATCTAACCTTTCCCTTCCATTTTCTATCATATAACCATAATCATATAACAATCACAGCACAGAAACAGGCCATCTTGGCCCTCCTAGTCCGTGCCGAACCCTTAATCTCACCTAGTCCCACCTACCCGCACTCAGCCCATAACCCTCCACTCCTTTCCTGTCCATATACCTATCCAATTTTACCTTAAATGACACAACTGAACTGGCCTCTACTACTACAGGAAGCTCATTCCACACAGCTATCACTCTTTGAGTAAAGAAATACCCCCTCGTGTTTCCCTTAAACTTCTGCCCCCTAACTCTCAAATCATGTCCTCTAGTTTGAATCTCCCCTACTCTCAATGGAAACAGCCTGTTCACGTCAACTCTATCTATCCCTCTCAAAATTTTAAATATCTCGATCAAATCCCCCCTCAACCTTTTACGCTCCAATGAATAGAGACCTAACTTGTTCAACCTTTCTCTGTAACTTAATTGCTGAAACCCAGGTAACATCCTAGTAAATCGTCTCTGCACTCTCTCTAATTTATTGATATCTTTCCTATAATTTGGTGACCAGAACTGCACACAATATTCCAAATTTGGCCTTACCAATGCCTTGTACAACTTTAACATTACATCCCAACTTCTGTACTCAATGCTTTGATTTATAAAGGCCAGCGTTCCAAAAGCCCTCTTCACCACCCTATCTACATGAGACTCCACCTTCAGGGAACTATGCACTGTTATTCCTAGATCTCTCTGTTCCTCTGCATTCCTCAATGCCCTACCATTTACCCTGTATGTTCTATTTGGATTATTCCTGCCAAAATGTAGAACCTTGCACTTCTCAGCATTAAACTCCATCTGCCAACGTTCAGCCCATTCTTCTAACCAGCATAAATCTCCCTGCAAGCTTTGAAAACCCACCTCATTATCCACAACACCTCCTACCTTAGTATCATCGGCATACTTACTAATCCAATTTACCACCCCATCATCCAGATCATTTATGTATATTACAAACAACATTGGGCTCAAAACAGATCCCTGAGGCACCCCGCTAGTCACCGGCCTCCATCCCGATAAACAATTATCCACCACTACTCTCTGGCATCTCCCATCTAGCCACTGTTGAATCCATTTTATTACTCCGGCATTAATACCAAACGACTGAACCTTCTTAACTAACCTGTCTTAACTATCATCCAATAGTTTCTTAAATGCCCCTAAAGGCTGGATTTTTAATCATGCACTCTCAGCTGATTTGAGGCAGGTTAGAGTTTGATTCAATCCTTATCTGCTTAAAAGGGCAATTGAACTGAACCAAAGTAACCCAATCTTACTGATTACAAATCCATGCATCAGATACTCAGAAAAATCATAAAATGCTGGAAACACTCAGCAAGGCAGGCAGCATCTGTGGAAAAAAAAACCAATCAATATCTCAGGGCTGGTGATCTGCACTTTTTTGACCTGAGATGTTAACTCTGCGCCTCGCTCTCTCTCCACAGGTGCTGCCTGACCAGCTGCTTCCAGGTCGCTATTGCTTTATTGCAGATTTTCAGTGTCTGCAGTTTGGTTTTGATTTTCATTGGAAGAAGGGCAACCTTTTTCCTAGAGTGTATTATTCATACCTGTTCAGAGAGATTATTTGCACCGATGGTTTCTTCAGCAGGACAAAATGGGACTCCAATCTTACACCCAAACAGCATTCTGGTGTCACCACAGGCCCTTATGTCTTCTCCAACCCTGTCATTACTCTTCAAATATTTTAGAAAGATCTTGGTGTCACAGGTAGATAGGATTGTAAAGAAAGCTTTTGGCACTTTGGCCTTCATAAATCAATGTATTGAGTACAGGAGATGGGATATTATGTTGAAGTTGTATAAGACATTGGTGAGGCCTAATTTGGAGGATTCTGCACAGTTCTGGTCACCTACCTACAGGAAAGATAAGGTTGAAACAGTACAGAGAAAATTTGTGGACCTGAGCTATATTGAAAGATCAAATAGGTTAGGACTTTATTCCTTGGAATGAAGAAGATTGAAGGAGATTTGATAGATGGATACGGATAGGATAATTGCAAGCAGGCTTTTTCTGCTGAGGTTGGCTGAGATGACAACCGGAGGTCATGAGTTAAGGCTGAAAGGGGAACATGATGGGAAACTTCTTCACTCAGAGGGTTGGGCGAGTGTGGAATGAGCTGCCAGCATAAGTGGTGTATGCGAGCTCGTTTTCAACATTTAGGACAAGTTTGATCGGTACATGGATAGCAGGGATATGGGAGGGAGGGGGCATGGTCCCGCTGAAGGTCAACGGGGTTAGGCAGTTGAAATGGTTCGACACAGAGTAGACAGCCTGTTTCTGTGCTGAGTCTATGACTCTGAAGATCCTCATAGTAAAGCCAGGCTTCTCAACCATTATGTTCCATACCATCATTCTCATCTGCCTGCACCATGCAATGACAGCAGATGTACTCACGCATATGCAAAGCAAGTGGCAGGCACTAGAGATGCTCCTAAGGAAATGTGCCTTGGTCACAGATGAACAGTTCATGGTCATCGCTACCTTATTTGTGTACTCAGCATTTACTGTACATGGACAAAAATTGAATCACATTTTAAGCATACAAGTGGTTTAACAGCACGCATACACACCACTACACAAAGCAATGTTTGCATTCTTATGAATTTCCAAGGACATTTAATACTGTAACTGTATAGATAGACTTGATGGGTTACCAATATCCCTGCAGGCAGGTTTGCTAGAGCTGTTGGAGAGGGTTTTGAACTAATTTGGCAGGGGAATGGGAGCCAGAGTGATGGGACAGAGGATGGGTCAGTTGGTTTACAAGTTGGTGCAGCATGTAGTGAGACTGTGAGGAAGAATAGGGCGAAATTGCAGTCAGTGGGATGGGTTGAAGAGTGTCCTTAAACTAAATAGTAGTTGGCATCACAAGCCTGGGCGGAAGGTATGGAGATCGCGAGATGCGTAGATGTCATGATCCCCCTCTCAGCCTCGCCAGTGTAGTCCAAAGGAAAGCTTATGGAGCAATACGTTTGGCACCAGCTTGGCCTCAGGACATTCAATGACGTCCAGCCACCTTAGGGGCTCCACTCCGGATTTGCTTTCTGGGTTTCCTCCCGGAGCCTTCATCTCTCACCTGAGGCTGCCTACAAAGCAGCGGGGCTATTCACCCATACCTGGAGATCTGGTTCATACAGCGGTGGACCTGTGTGCTAAGTGTGCGAGGGCCAGACCTCCTCCCTGTCATTTTCAGTTCATAGAAACATAGAAAACCTACAGCACAATACAGGCCTTTCGGCCCACAATGCTGTGCCGAACATGTACTTACTTAAGAAATTACCTAGGGTTACGCATAGCCCTCTATTTTTCTAAGCTCCATGTACCTTTCCAGGAGTCTCTTAAAAGACACTTCATCACCATCACCACCATTCCACGCACTGCTCTCTCCATAAAAAACTTACCCCTGACATCTCCTCTGTATCTACATCCAAGCACCTTCAAACTGTGCCCTCTCGTACTAGCCATTTCAGCCCTGGGAAAAAGCCTCTGACTATCCACACAATCAATGACTCTCATCATCTTATACACCTCTATCAGGTCACCTCTCATCCTCTGTCACTCCAAGAAGAAAAGGCCAAGTTCTCATAAGGCATGCTCCCCAATCCAGGCAACATCCTTGTAAATCTCCTCTGCACCCTTACTATAGTTTCCACATCCTTCCTGTAGTGAGGTGACTAGAACTGAGCATGGTACTCCAAGTGGGGTCTGACCAAGGTTCTATGTAACTGCAACATTACCTCTCAGCTCTTAAACTCAATCCTATGGCTGATGAAGGCCAATGCACCCTATGCCTTCTTAACCACAGAGTCAACCTGCGCAGCATCTTTGAGTGTCCTATGCACTTGGACCTCAAGATCCCTCTGATCCTCCACACTGCCAAGAGTCTTACCATTAATACTATATTCTGCCATCATATTTGACCTACCAAATTGAACCACCTCACACTTATCTGGGTTGAAATCCATCTACCACTTCTCAGCCCAGTTTGCATCCTATCAATGTCCAACTGTAACCTCTGACAGCCCTTCACACTATTCACAACACCCCCAACCTTTGTGTCATCAGCAAACTTACTAACCCATCCCTCCATTTCCTCATCCATGTCATTTATAAAAATCACAAAGAGAAGGAGTCCTAGAACAGATCCCTGAGGAACACCACTGGTCACTGACCTCCATGCAAAATGTAACCCATCTACAACCACTCTTTGCCTTCTGTGGGCAAGCCAGTTCTGGATCCACAAAGCAATGTCCCCTTGGATCCCATGCCTCCTTACTTTCTCAATAAGCCTTGCCTGGGGTACCTTATCAAATGCCTTGTTGAATCCATATACACGATGCAGAGTACTAACCATGGCCAAGATCCATATACACTACATCTACTGCTCTACCTTTATCAACGTGTTGAGTCACATCTTCAATCAGGCTTGTAAGGCATGACGTGCCTTTGACAAAGCCATGCTGACAATTCTGAATCATATTATGCCTCTCCAAATGTTCATAAGTCGTGCCTCTCATGATCTTCTCCACCAACTTATCAATCAAGCTGAGTCTGAAAGGAGTTCAGTATCCGTGTGTCACCAGTGAGGAGGCACTATATGAGGCTTGCTTGCTGTTGAAGAGGCTTTGTACTGACAGGGAGAGACTTACACATTCAGCTCTCATTTTTGCAAGAGTGCTAGCCAGCAGTGGAAGCTGACAGTCAAAGTGACAAGCACTACCTACTGCACCACCACGTAACAACCATTTTGACACCGATCTAAATAGTAGGTTCAACATTTCACCAGCTTGAAAAGGTGAGGATAAAGTAAAAGGGAAGGAGAATGCAGGTGAAATTATGAATGCCTCTGGAATAAATAAAAAAGACAAAAATGTTAGAAAAGATTAAGAATTTAACTTATGAAAGCATGGGGGGAAATTTTAAAGGGTAATGAATATATTGCTAAAGCTGTTATACTTAAGCTAAAGCTGTTATACTTAAATGCATGCAGTATGGGGAACAAGGTAGATGAACTCACAGCACAGACGGAAAATGGCAGGTACAATGTTGTGGGTGTCACTGAGTTGTGGCTGAAAGGAGATCATAATTGGGAGCTTAACGTCAAAAGGTTAGGCATGTAGGCAGAGGGATGGGTGGGGTGGCTCTGTTGGTATTAAAAGTTAAATCAAATTCTTAGAAAGAGGTGACCTAGGATCAGAAGATATGCACTTGGAGACAGAGTTAAGAAACTGCAAGGGTAAAAAGACATTGGTGGAAGTTATATACAGGCCTTTGAACAGTAACCAGGATGAAGGGTCCAAAATGCAATAGGAGATAGAAAACGCATGTAAAAAGGGCAAAGTCATAATAGTCATGGGGATTTCAATATGCAGGTAGACTGGGAAGAGTAGGTTGGTGCTGGATCCCAAGAGAAGGAAGTTGAAGAGTGCCTACAAGTTGGCTTTTTAGAGCAGCTTGTGGTTGAGCCCACTGGGGAGATGAACAATGATGGCATCAATGAGAGACTGCACCAACAGGGCAGACAAAATACAACAAACCATGAAAATACAAAAAGATACAAAAAACTAAACAAATACCAATGATAATAAACTGTTACACAACAGTCAGATAAAACTTCTAAGGATATATTTGCATCAACGAAAACAGGGTACTCCATGCAAACTTATGCAATTCTGATGACGAACACGCCATTAAACTTAAATGAAAGCTCAACCCTGAAAATGTAATAATTATCACTATAGAAGAAAGTTGACCAATGGAAGAGCATGACCCTCCATAGGCCTCCATGATCGGAACAGACTAGGTGTCAACAAGGACGTGTTGAATGCCTTGCCCAAAGTTGGAGACCTCTTCCCAGAAACAGGGGAGTTCCTTTTGGCAATATAGGACCAGGAGGTTAACACAAAAATTTATCAAAAATACGTCATAAAATACCAACAAATTCGAGACAATAAATGCAGAAAATGCCAAGAGAAACTGGAAACAATCCACAACATTACAAGATCCTGTAGCAATTTAACTCATTCTGATTACTTACACAGGCACAATCAAATGGCAAACATCATTCACCAAAATCTTGCTAAAGACGCCCCATACCTTACTATACCCTGATCCAGTTTTAGAGTCAGAGTCCTACAAATTATATTATGGCCCATCCATTCTTATAGATAGGACAATCCATAATAACCATCCGGATATAATATTACAGGATAAACAAGCAAAGCAACTTTCTTAATTGATATAGCGATTCCAAACACTCATAACATACAGAAATCATAAAAGAGGAAAGTAAAAGACTGTAGAACATGAACAGGGTATACATTGTCCTAATACTAATATCTACAACTGGTATTGTCCCAAAGTCACTACACAATAACATTGAACAATTAGGCCTACACAACAATATTTATGTAAATCTCCAAAAAGCCACAATACTAAACACCACTATAATAGTCCAAAAGTTTCTAGCAATTGAGAAATTAGAATGCTTGGCTATGCCCATATCTCAGGTTTTACCAGCTTGAGCTGAGAAAATAAATAAACAAACAAAAACAACCAAATAAATAATTAAGCAAGCAATAAATATCGAGAACATGAGATGAAGAGTCCTTGAAAGTATATCACTTCACACTTCCGGACTGAACTCCATCTGCCACTTCTTGGCCCAGCTCTGCATTGTATCGATGTTCTGTTGTAACCCATGACAACCTTCGACATTATTCACAACACCACCAAACTTAGTGTCATCTGCAAACTTACTAACCCACCATTCCACTTCCTTATCTAAGTCATTTATAAAAAACACAAAGAGCAGGGATCCCAAAATATATCCCTGCAGAAAAAACACTAGTCACCAACCCCCAGGCAGAATTTACTCCATCTGCTACCACTCTCGGCCTCCTGTGAGCAAGACAATTCCAAATCCATACTGGCAGGTTTCCATGGATCCTGTACCTTTTGACTTTTTAGGTGAGCCTTTCATGTATCAATATCACTTTCTGTGCTTCCATATGAAAGGATAGTGATAAGTTAGCAAACAAACTTTTTAAAAAGATTCGAGCACCATTGTGTCTGCAGAGAGAGCCATTCTAGAACTTCCCCCTGAACACTATCGGTTACAGAATGCAGTTCATCATAAAGAAAAATTCTTTATGGTTAATTGTGGTTTAATAAAAGTCATTAATTGTTTAGAGTTCCTTAAGTGACTCAGTCTTTGTAATGTGGTTTCCTGATGCTTTCTGTTTAAACTTGTTAAGTTTATTTTGAAAGGCTCAGGAATTCTGTGTTACTTGTATTATTTAAGTGGATGCCTTATTAGCGATAATCATGGGGTCCTAGTTTTAAGAATGCTATGTTTCATGGTGTCGCTTGGCTGAGCCACAGAACTTCTGTTGGAATTATTAGCAAGTCAAGTCAAGTCACTTTTATTGTCATTTCGACCATAACTGCTGGTACAGTACATAGTAAAAATGAGACAACATTTTTTCAGGACCATGGTGTTACACAATACAAAAACTAGACTGAACTACGTAAAAAACAACACAGAAAAAAACCACACTAGACTATAGACCTACCCAGGACTGTATAAAATGCACAAAACAGTTCAGGCATTACAATAAATAATAAACAAGACAATAGGGCAGTAAGGTGTCAGTCCAGGCTCTGGGTATTGAGGAGTCTGATAGCTTGGGGGAAGAAACTGTTACATAGTCTGGTCATGAGAGCCCGAATGCTTTGGTGCCTTTTCCCAGACGGCAGGAGGGAGAAGAGATTGTATGAGGGGTGCATGGGGTCATTCATAATGCTGCTTGCTTTGCGGATGCAGTGTGTAGTGTAAATGTCTGTGATGGAGGGAAGAGAGACCGTGATGATCTTCTCAGCTGACCTCATTATCCGCTGCAGGGTCTTGCCATCCGAGATGGTGCAATTTCCAAACCAGGCAGTGATGCAGCTAATCAGGATGCTCTCAATACAACTCCTATGGAATGTGATGAGGAATGTGAATAAACTTTGGTTGCTATTCGTCTTTCCTCCACACTTGTGTTCCAACATTACCAGCGCACATCGTGACAGCACAGGTCTAGTACCCCTACAACAGAGAAGGATATACTTGCAGGGTGTACAGTGAAGGCTCACTACATTGATTACTGGGATGAGGAGAGACCAAGCCCAGAATGGGCCCCCCATGAAAGGTGATTTCATTAAACATACAGAATGTTGAGAAGGACTGACAGGGTAAATGCAAAGATGACGTTTCCCAAGCTGGAAACATCGGGAACCAAGGTCAAGTCTCAACTCAAGGGGTGGGTCGTTCAGGAGAGAGAAGAGACAGAAGTTCTTAACCGTGAGCCTCATGAATGTTTGGAATTCCCTACTCAAAGTGGATGTGGGGACATCAGTCGCTGAGGCTCCAGGTCAGGGTTTTAAAGGGAATCGAAGAATGTAGAGTGAGTGGAGGGGAATGCTGCCAAGGTTAAAGATCGGCCATGGTCTTATTGAATGTGGAGGGAGCACAGGGGTCACACTTCGATTCCTGTTCTCGCCCCTCTAGCCAGGCATGGCCTCCATTTCTACCAGGAGCAGTGACGGGCGCACGGAATCAGAATATGCTCCGAGACACAGGGACACAATGCAGTGCTGGGGAATGCACTGTGTTGAGTTACTCAGTCCTGGTGGGCGGGTGACAGACATGGAAAATCAATGAGGAAACTTTTGGGGGTGGGGGCGAGCTGCTTAAGGCTTACTCTACCGTGGGAAGTATTAATGGTACACTGCAGAAGAATTGTACAGTAATGGGCTGGAGTGAACAGTCTCCTATTTTTAACATGCTATGCCCTTTACGTGTGTAGGGTGAGACACCAGAGCCACACAGCAGACAGGAATCGGCTGTTCTCCTTTACCCTGTAAGTACCTCCTGTACCCCATGAAGTGGCCACTGGGTGTATGTTCATGGTACGAGAGTTCAGATTGCGACACTAACCACTCCCTTGAGTGCTGCAAGGTAAAACTTCAGTCGAGAAGACTTCATCATTCCAGAAGGGAGGAGAGGCCACGCATTGATACCAGCAATACCTGTGACGCTGAAAAGATAGCCGAGATCGTGCAAGCCTTGGAGGAAGCTCTGCCTGGCTCTCCCGACACCAATGGCAGCAAGAGACGGGAGAACCTGCGGGACACCATCTACAACACTGCGATATCCACCTTCGGGAAAAAGGCAGTCACGCCTGCTGACTGGTTTGATGCCCACTCTGATTGAGGAGAAGAAAGAAGCACTGATGGCGTACGAGTCCTCTCCTGGCGAGAAGAACCTGCAAATGCTCTGGTCTGCCCGGAACAAAGTTCAACAGGCTGCCAGGTGCTGTGCCAATGACTACTGGCTCCAGCTCTGCTCCAGGATCTAGGAGTCTGGCAACATCAGTGGAATACATGATGAAATCAAGCAAGCCATTGGTCCATTACAGAGCAAGACTGCCCCACTAAAGTCATCAATGGGAGAGGTCATCAAGGACAGAACACAAGAGATGGAACACAGCGAAGAATATTACTCGGAGCTGTATGCCAGAAAGACTGTCGTTACAGAAAAAGCTCTGAACACCATTGAACTTCTGCCCACCATGATCAAACCCGATGTAGACCCCATGCCAGAGGAACGCAACGGGGCACTGGAAGCACTTTCTTCTGGTAAAGTACCAGGAAAAGATAGCATCCCGAGGTTCCCAAATGTGCCAAGGGCACCGTCATCCCAGAGCGGCACCAAATCCTCTGCCAGTGTTGGAGAGAAGGCAGCATAGCCCGAAACATGAGGGGTGCAAACATCGTCACTCTCTACAAGAACAAGGGCAACAGGAGCAACTGTAACGACTATCGCGGCATCTGTCTTCTCAGCGTTGTGGGGAAGCTTTTTGCTCGAGTTGCCCTGAAGAAGGATAGACCCTTTCACTCGCAGTAAGGGTCTATCCTGAGTCTCAGTGTGGGTTCAGAGCTGAGCGGTCCACCATCATCATGATCTTCTCCCTCAGGCAACTGCAAGAGAAGTGCAGAGAACAGCAGAAACCACTCTACATCGCCTCCATCGACCTTACTAAGGCATTCACCCTGTGAGCAGAAAGGAGATACTTGCCAAGGTTGGCTGCTCCCTAATCCTACTCATATCATCAGGTCGTTTCATGATGACCTGAAGGAGACCATAGTGTTCGGCTCCACATCAGAATCCTTTAGCATTCTCAGCGAGGTAAAACAGCGTCCTCACTCCAATGCTATTCGGCATCATCTTTGCAGTCCTGCTCTGGTCCGTCTTTGGGGAAGCCACTGAGGGCATTTGTCTCCGTTCGAGATCAGACTGGAACCTCTTCAGACTGTCAAGGCTCTCAGAGCGAGGACCAAAGTGCAGATTACACTCCTCAGAGACTGCCGGTGACGCAGCTGTCGCAACTCAGTCGCAGCAGGAGCTACAAGGTCTCATGACCTGCTTTGCGGAAGCTTGCCGAGAGTTCGGCCTGAAGAAGACACAAGTGATGGGGCAAGATGCTGATGACGAGTCATCTATTAATATTGTCGACTATGAGCTGGAAGTTGTCCGCAAATTCACATACCTGGGCTCCATGATCTCGGATAACCAGTCACCCGAAAGCTAGATCAACAAGCACATTGGAAAGGCAGCCAGAACCTTCTCAAGGTTGACTAAGAGAGTCTGGGCCAACAACAGACCCAGCATGAACACCAAAGTCCAGGTGCACAAAGCCTGTGTGCTGAGGACTTTGCTCTAAGACAGTGAAACTTGGCTCCTGCGCACAAAGCAAGAGCTGCAACTCAACGCTTTCCATGTGCACTGCCTCAGATACATACTTGGTATCACCTGGGAAGACAAGGTTACCAACAACACAGTGCTCGAGAGAGCAGGCACCACCTCCATGCTTATCTTCCTCAAACAGAGGCATATGTGCTAGCTAGGCCACGTCTTACATACGGTAGATGGGCGCATACCGAAGGACCTTCTCTTTGAGGAGCTTGAGTCTGGAAAGTGACCAACAGGTAGACCCCAGCTGCGCTGCAAGTGTGACCTCAAGGCCTTTGGTATTAGCACCAGCGTGTGGCAGTCACTCACCTCAGACAGGTGTGCCTGGAAGCAGGTGAAAAAGAGGCCTCAAGGTATAAAACTACTCTGACGCAGCGAGCAGAGGGAAAGAGAGCCCACCAAAAGCTCCGTACCCAAGCTGCACAAGACATCAGAGCTTCCTCAGCATTCTGCTGTACGCAGTGTGGCAAGGACTACGGCTTCTGTATTGGACTCCACAGTCACAGCAGACGCTGCTTAACCCAGTCCACCAGAGGTGCAAACCCATGATCCCCCCCGGCTGCCTATAATGGGTACACATTCATGGTCTTCTACTGCTTCAAGGTTCGAAGTGTTGTGCGTTCAGAGATACTCTTCTGAACATCACTGTTGCAACATACAGTTTTTTGAGTTACCGTCGCCTTCCTGTCAGCTTGAACCAGTCCTGCCATTCTCCTCTGATCTCTCTCACTGACAAGGTTTTTTGCCTGCTAAGCTCACACTCACTAGATTTTTTTTTGTCTGTTTTTCACACTATTCTCTGTAAACTCTGGAGACTATTGTGTGTGAAAATCCCAGGAGATCAGCAGTTTCTGAGATACTCAAACCACCCCATCTGGCACCAACAATCATTCCACGGTCAAAGTCACTCGTATCACATTTCTTCCCTGTTCAGATGTTCAGTCTGAATGACAACTGACCCACTTGATTATATCTGCATGCTTTAATGCATTGAGTTGCTGGCACATGATTGGCTGATTAGATATTTGCACTAACAAGCAGGTGTACAGGTATACCTAACAAAGCGGCCACTGAGTGTATGTACAGGAAGTAACAATGAGACTTAACTGAAACGTACAATATGAGATAGAATTAATCATTTCCTTTTCCCCTGTCTGAGAGCATATGGAACAACTGACATCAATATACATTAACCTTCCCGACCTGGACTCAAAGAGAGAGCCGAAACTGACTCACGTTCAGGCCTAATTTCTAACATTTCCCTGCCCTGAGTATGTTTCAGAGGGTGACAGGGAAATTATCTTTTATCGGAACAGGATGTGATGCCATGTTTGATCAGTGGAAGGCATGAATAAAACTAGCATCGCTCAACCAGGGGTTCAAAGTTCAGAATGCAAAGGAAGGAATGATCCTTCTGTTGCTTTAGGTGACGTCTTAGTTTAATAAACACATCAAGATTAATGATCCAATTAATAAAGCACAGATGGCAGTTCAGCAAGTGTGCCAACGGATTTAAATTACTAAACTCCACAATGATGGATCCAGCAACGCTGCTGTTGGAATGTCTAGACCTGCACGACAAAATACCCCACAAATATAACACCTTTGGGCTCAACTGCAGCATGTTAATGGTTTTATTTCAAAGCTCTTTGTGCCCAGTTAGTTTTTGTCTCTAAAATGAGTATCATCTTTGCCTTCTCAGTAGGCTTTCTTCATCAGGAGCCATCACTGCACTACAGATAACTGAGCAGCTAACATCAATGAACAGAGGGGAGCGTGACTGCCATCTGTGTGAATGGAAAAGTCTTTCCGTTACCCGACATGCAAGAGTGGGGCGATTGGGAAGGAATGCAAGCTATAAATTCTGACTCTCGGCCTGGATTTTAAAAAAAAACAGATGGAGGCAAAACATGTGTTGTAGAAAGCATAGTTCAATGTTCAAAGTAAATTTATCGTCAAAGTGTGCATCCGTCACCAAATACTACACAGAGATTTGCTTTCTTGCAAGCACTCACAGTGGAACAAAAAAAATACAATAGGATCATTGAAAAACTACACAGAAAGACTGACAAACAACCAACGTGCAACGGAAGATGAACTGTGCAAATAAAATAATAAATAAAAAATAAATAATAGTGAGAACATGAATTGTAGATTCTGAAAGTGAGTCTATACATGAGTTTAGTGTTGGGGTGAGTGAGGTTATCTGAATGCATATTTCATACATGTGAATCATTATTTGATATAATCTTATCATGGCTTGTATGGGTTATTTACTTTCTTTGGAAGAGAAGGCACTGTTGTATGTATGACTGAAAGGGTTCTATGTGGCATAAACATGATACATTGCTGCATCAGACACTGCTGTCGGGTCAGTGTGACATTACTTTCAAGCAACAGTTTGGGGTTTTAAGCTAAGTTACATGAGGAAGAGTATGGTTGACTCTGCCTTTCTGGAGCTGGGTGTGTCAGCCAGGAAAGTACCTGCAACGCCCAGGGCCCATAGCTAGTGGGAAAGAGCAAGTCTAAGAGCCGACTAAAGTAAGAAATAAGAGCAGAAGTCGGCCATCTGGCCCAGCAAGCTGATTCAATAATGGACTCATCTCCACCTACCTGCCTTTTCCCCAGAACACTTAATTCCCCTACTATGCAAAACTCTAACTGTTTCTTAATGAGGTAACCTCTACTGCTTCCATGGGCAGAGAATTCCATAGGCTTGCTGCTCTCTAGGAAAAGCGGTTTCTCCTCATCTCCATCCTAAATCTATTCACCTGAATCCTAAGACCCAGTTCCCTAGTTCTAGTTTCACTCACCAGTGGAAACAATTTTCCTGCCTCTATCTTATCTATCCATTACATAATTTTGTATGTTTCTATATGATCCTCTCTCATTCTTCTGAATTCCAGTATCGTCCCGGGTGACTCATAGGCTAACCCCCTCATCTCTGGAATCAACCAGTGACAATTAAGTTAAAGAAAGTTATGCTGAATCGTTCAAACACGACAAATCACTTTCAACTCATTCATATACCAATGGCTTAGGAAGCTTCTTCACAGAAAACCTAGGAAAAGCTTGGGAAATCCCAGTTCCTTGATTTTTTTTCTGACAACATTAGAATAAAGTTGTAACTCAGGCAGAAGTTTCCTCCACATGCTTCATGGATACTTTCAGGCCTGTCGTCTACTCTCAGGTATAGCTGCTAGTGAAGAGGGGTAAAGGCACAAGGTGAATGCAGATATGGGACCGTGGGGGCAGGAGGAGGACGTTCTGTCTCTTCAGCTGGTTCAGTCACTAAGTTCAGTCAAGCTCAATTGCAAGTTTATGTCATCTGACTGTACAAAAATACAACCAAACAAAATGTCCACTGGACCATGGTGCACCCACAGTACATATGTCACACACAGGACATAAAAAATATTACCACTGAAAAATATAATTCAAAATGCTTGTGAAGTGAGCAGTGAACTGTCTGCTGTCCTAACAACAAGACTTTGGTGGTGGCAGGGTATTCGTTAGTCTCTCAGCCTGGGGGAAGAAGCAGTTACCCAGTCTGACGGTTCTAATCCTGATACTCCTGTTCTCCGTCCTGACGGTAGTGGGTCAAAGAGACTGTGGGGTGGGTGGTAGGGATCTTCAGCAATGCTTCAGGCCCCTCGTAAACAATGCTTCCATGTACAGTAAATGTCATAAATAAGAGGGAGGAAGAGACACTGGTGATACTCTCAGTGGTTTTTACAAGGCTTAATTCATAGCTTACTTGCATCTTCTTCACATCGTTCTAGTTTTATTTATTTATTCACTTATGTGATGTGGGCATCACCAGCTAAGCCAGCATTTATTGCCCATCCCCAGTTGCCCTTGTGACATAGAAACATAGAAAACCTACAGCCCAATACAGGCCCTTCAGCCCACAAAGTTGTGCTGATCATGCCCCTACCTTAGGAATTACTAGACTTCCCCATAGCCCTCTATTTTTCTAAGCTCCATGTACCTATCTAAATGATGATGATGACGATGTCGACTCAGGCCTGACAGGCCAGCGTCGGGCATTTTCATGCTTTACAAGGCACGGAACGAAAGACTGTGTGGCGCGCCACTCCTCACACAGACATTTTGCAGTATTTTTCTTGATTTTACGAGGTCGAGTTGCAAGCTCAGAACTAAACCCGGCACGGATGGAAAGCGTACTTGGGAACAGCCCAACTGGATTCGAACCCAGGAACCTCTGCTCCGGAGTCCAGCGCTGATGCCACTACGCTACCAGCCAACCAATCTAAAAGGTCAATCTGCCTATCTAAAAGTCTCTTAAAAGACCCTATCATATCTGCCAGGCAGTGATGATGAGCTGCCTTCTTGAACCGCTGCAGTCCCTGGGGTGCAGGTATACCCACAGAGCGGTTAGGGAAGGAATTCCATGATTTTGACCCAGCAACAATGAAGGAACGGCGATACGTTTCCGAGTCAGGATGCTGAGTGACTTGGAGAGGGATTTCCAAGTGCTGGTGTTCCCAGGTATCTGCTGTTCTTGTCCTTCTAGATGGTAGTGGTCATGGGTCTGGAAGGTGCTGCTTTAGGAACTTCGGTGTGTTATTGCAGTGCATCTTGTAGATGGTACACACTGCTGCAAATGTCCATCGATGGTGGAGGGATTGGATGCTTGTGGAAGGGGTACCAATCAAGTGGGCTGCCTCGTACTGGATGGTGTCAAGCTTCTTGAGTGTTGATAGAGCTGCACTCATCCAGGTGAGTGGCAAGTATTCCATTACACTCCTGACCCGAGCCTTGGAGATGGTGGACAGGCTTTGGGGAGTTACACTCCAAAGGATTCCTAGCTTTTGACCTGCTCTGGAAGTCACGATCTCTGTATGGCTAGACCAGTTCAGTTTCCTGTCAATGGTATTCCCCAGGATGTTGATAGCAAGTGATTCAGTGATGGTGATGCCACAGAATGTCAAGAGATGATGGTGAGAGCCTCTTTTGTTGGACATGGTCATTACCTGGCACTTGTGTGGCTCAAATGTTACTTGCCGCTTGTCAGCCCGAGGCTGGATATTGTCCAGGTCCTGCTGCACTTGGGTATGAACTGCTTCAGTATCTGAGGAGTCACAAGTGATACAAAACATTGTGTAGTCATCTGCAAACATTCCCAATTATCCACCTTATGATGGAAGGAAGGTCATTGATGAAGCAGCTGAAGATGGTTGGTCCAAGGACACTTCCCTGAGAAACTTCTGCAGTGTTGTCCTGACGATGAGATGATTGACCTCCAACCACCACAACCATCTTCTTTTGTGTCACGTATGATTCCAGCCATCGGAGGGCTTCCTTCCTAATTCCCATTGACTCCATTTTAGCTAGGGCACCTTGATGCCATACTCAGTCAAATGCTGCCTTAATGTTGAGGGCTATCACTCTCACCTCACCTCTGGTATTTAGCTCTTTGGTCCATGTTTGGACCAAGGAGGTGATGAGGTCAAGAGCTGAACGGCCTTGACGAAGCCCAAACTGGGCATCTGTAAGCAGGTTATTGCCGAGTAGGTGCTGCATGGTAGCAAGGTTGATGACCCCATCCATTACTTTGCTGATGATTGAGAGTAGGTTGATAGGGCGGTAGTGGGCTGGGTTGGACTTGTCCTGTTTCTGGTGTACAGGACATACCTGGGCAATTTTCCATACTGCTGGTAGATTACAGTACTGTAGCTGTACTGGAACAGCTTGGCTAGTCGTGCAGCAAGTTCTGGAGCACAGATCTTCAGGACTATTGCCAGGAGCTTGTCTGGGTCCATAGACTTTCCAGTATCCAGTTCTGTAATGTTTCATTTCTTTTCCCAGAGATTTCAGTTTAGAAATATTATTTTGAGTGTATCCATGCTGCATTTCTCTGTGACTCCATCCAGTGTCTCTGGCTGTGGTGGTCGTCTATGAGTATGGAGTGTATGCTTGATATCTTGCTCTTTGACTCTGTGCAGTGTGTCCTTGCTGTATTGGTTTGTGACTCTATGGAGTATATACTTGCTGTGTTGGTCTACGACTATGGAGTATATCCTTGCTATTTTGATCTGTGACTCTATGAAGTGTATCCTTAATGTAGTCCATTGTGGCAATGGGGTGTATCCTTGCTGATTTGCTCTGTTATTGTATATAGAGTACCCTTCCTGTACTGCTCTGTGACTCTATGGAGTGTATCTTTGCTGTGTTGGTCTATGACTATGGAGTGTATCCTTGCTGTATTACTCTATGCCTCTATGGGGTATATCCTTGCTTTATTACTCTATGATCCTATGGAGTGTAACCTTGCTGCTGTGTGCTGTTACTGTATGGAGTGTATCCTTGCTGATTTGCTCTGTTATTGAATATAGAGTATCCTTCCTGTACTGCTCCCTGACACTACTGAGTGTAATCTTGCTGCATTGCTCTATGATCTTATGGAATGTTTCCTTGCTGTTTTGCTCTAGGACTCTATGGAGTGTATCCTTTCTCTATTGTTCTATGACTCCATGGAATGTATTCTTGCTGTTTAGTTTGTGACTCTATGGTGTGTATCCTTGCTGTATTGGACTATGAGTCTATGGAGTGCATCTTTGCTTTGTCGGTCCATGACTATGGAGTGTATCCTTGTTGTATTGCCCTTTGATTCTGTGTAATGTGTTCTTCCTGAATTGGTTTGTGACTCTGGAGGTATCCTTGCTGTGTTGCACTGTGACTCTATGGTGAAATCCTGGCTGGATTGTCCTAGGACTATGGAATGTATTCTTGTATTGGTTTATGACTGTGGAATGTATCTTCGCAATGTTGTACTGTGACTCTATGGTGTATATCCTGGCTGTATTGTCCTATGACTATGGAACATATCCTTGTATTGGTCTATGACTGTCGAATGTATCCTTGTATGGTCTATGACTATGGAGTGTATCTTCACAATGTTGCTCTGTGACTCTACTAAGTGTATCTTTGCTGTATTGGTCTGTGACTCTATGGAGTTTATCCTTGCCGTGTTGGTCTATGACCCTAAGGAGTATATCCCTGCGGTGGTGCACTGTTGCTCTACCGAGTAAATCCTTGCAGTATTGATCTCTGACTCTATGGAGTTTACACTTGCTGTATTGTCTATGACTATGGGCTGTATCCATGTTGTATTGATCTGTGACTCACTTGCTGAGTTGGTCTATGACTATGGAGTGTATCCTTGCTGTGTTGGTCTTTGACTATGGAGTGTATCCTTGCTGTGTTGGTCTATGACTATGGAGTGTATCCTTGCTGTGTTGGTCTATGACTATGGAGTGTATCCTTGCTGTGTTGGTCTATGACTATGGAGTGTATCCTTGCTGTGTTGGGCTATGACTATGGAGTGTATCCTTGCCGTGTTGGTCTATGACTATGGAGTGTATCCTTGCTGTGTTGGGCTATGACTATGGAGTGTATCCTTGCTGTGTTGGGCTATGACTATGGAGTGTATCCTTTTTGACTTTGACTATGACAATATGGAGTGTATGCTTGCTGTATTTCTCAATGTATTCCTGCTGTATTCCTCCGTGATTATGGAGTGTATCCTTACTCTGTTCCTCTATGACTCTATAGAGTGTATCCTTGCTGTACTTTTCTGTGACTATGGAGTGTAGAGTCTCTATGGGTTGAGTTAAGAAATGGCAAAGGTAAAAGGACCCTAATGGTATTTCTATACAGATCTCCGAACAGTAGCCGGGATGTGGATTACAAGTTACAGCAGGAGATAGAAAAGGCATGTCAGAAGGGCAATCAATGTCTTGATAATCATTGGGGATTTTAACACGAAAGTGGATTGGGAAAACTAGCCAGTACTAGACCTCAAGAGAGAGAATTTGTAGAATGTCGAAAGAATGACTTTTAGAACAGCTTGTTGAGCCCTCGAGGGAATCAGCTGTGCTGGACTGTGTGTTGTGCAATGATCCAGAGGTGATAAGTGAGCTTAAGGTTCAGGAACCGTTAGGGAACAGTGATCACAATATGATCGAGCTCACTTTGAAATTTGAAAAGGAGAAACTAAATTCCAATGTGTCGGTACTTCAGTAGAATAAAGGAAATTACAATGGCACGAGAGGAGAACTGGCCAAAGTTGACTGGAAGGACAGCAGAGCAGCAATGGCTGGAATTTCTGTGAAAAATGAGGGAAGTGTAAGATAGATATAATCCAAATAAGAAGAAATTTTTGAATGGACGAAATACGCTACCGTAGCTGACAAGTGAAGTCAGAGCTAAAGCAAAAGCAAAAGAGAGGGTGTACAAGGAAGCCAGAGCTAGTGGGAAGTTAGAGGATTGGGGAGCTTTTAAAAACTTGCAGACGGAAACTTAGAAGGTCATTAGGAAGGAAAAGATGAATTATGAAAGGAAGCTAGTGACTAATATCAAAGAAGATACTAAAAGCTTTTTTAAGTATATAAAGGGTAAAAGAGAGTTGAGGGTAGGTATAAAACCAATAGAATATGACGCTGGAGATATTGTGATGAGAGATGCAGAGGTGGCAGAGGAATTGAATGCATATTTTGCATCAGTCTTCACAATGGACGACATCTGCAGTATACTGAACATACAAGAGTGTCAGGGAAATGAAGTTTGTGCAGTGAAAAACACAACTGAGAAGGTGCTCAGGAAGCTTAAGGCCTGAGTGTGGATAAACCTCCTGGGCCTGATGGAATGCACCCTCGGGTTCTGAAGGAAATAGCTGGAGAGATTGCAGAGGCATTAACGATGATCTTTCAAGAATCAATAGACTCTGGCATTGTACCAAATGACTGAAAAACTGCAAATGTTACTCTGCTATTTAAGAAGGAAACTATAGATCTGTTAGCCTGACATCAGTGGTTGGGAAGTTGTTGGAATCGAATGTTAGGGATGGGATTACGGAACACCTGGAGGCACACGACAAGATAGGCCAAAGCCAGCATGGTTTCCTGAAAGGAAAATCCTGCCTGACTAACCTACTCAAATCTTTTGAGGAAATAACAAGCAGGGTAGACAAAGGAGATGCAGTAGACGTGGTGTCCTTGGATTTTCAGAAGGCCTTTGACAAGGTGCTGTACATGAGGCTGCTCAGCAAGGTAGGAGCCCATGGAGTTACAGGGAAGTTACTGGCATGGGTGGAACATTGGCTGAGCGGCAGAAAACAGAGAGTGGGAATAAAGGGATCCTATTCTGGCTGGCTGCTGGTTACCAGTGGAGTTCCACAGAGGTTGGTATTGCGACCGCTGCTTTTTATGATGTATGTTGATGATTTGTCAAGTCAAGTCAAGTCACTTTTATTGTCATTTCGACCATAACTGCTGGTACAGTACATAGTAAAAATGAGACAACGTTTTTTCAGGACCATGGTGTTACATGACACAGTACAACAACTAGACTGAACTACGTAAAAAAACAACACAGAAGAAACTACACTAGACTACAGACCTACCCAGGACTGCAGGATTAATGGATTTGTGGCTAGTTTTGCTGACGATACAAAGATAGGTGGAGGAGCAGGTAGTGTTGAGGAAACAGAGAGCCAGCAGAGAGACTTAGATAGTTTAGGGAAATGGTCAAAGAAGTGGCAAATGAAATACAATGTTGGAAAGTGTATGGTCATGCACTTTGGTGGAAGAAATAGGCAGATTATTATTTAGATGAGGAGTGAATTCAAAATGCAGAGATGGAAAGGGACTTGGGAGTCCTTGTGCAGGATACCCTAAAGGTTAATCTCCATGTTGAGTCAGTGGTGAAGAAGGTGAATGCAATGTTGGCATTCATTTCTAGAGGTATAGAATATAAGAGCACGGGTGTGATGTTGAGGCTCTATAGGGCACTCGTGAGACCACACATGGAGTATTGTGTGCAGTTTTGGGCTCCTTATTTTAGAAAGGATATACTGACATTGGAGAGGTTTCAGAGAAGATTCACAAGAATGATTCCAGGAATGAAAGGGTTACCGTATGAGGAACGTCTGGCAGCTCCTGGGCTGTATTCCCTGGAGTTCAGGAGAATGAGGGGGGATCTGATAGAAACATTCCAGATGTTAAAAGGCCTGAACAGATTAGATACGGCAAAGTTATTTCCCACGGTAGAGGATTCTAGGACAAGAGGGCACAACTTCAGGATTGAAGGAAGTCGTTTTAGAACAGTGATACAGAGAAATTACTTTAGTCAGAGGGTGGTAAATCTGTGGAATTTGTTGCCATAAGCGGCTGTGGAGGCCAAGTCATTGGGTGCATTTAAGGCAGAGATAGATAGGCTCTTGATTAGCCAGAGCATCAAAGGGTATGAGGAGAAGGCAGGGGAGTGGGGATGACTGGAAGAATTGGATCAGCCTATGATTGAATGGCCGAGCAGACTCAATGGGCCGAATGGCCCACTTCTGCTCCTATATCTTATGGTCTTATGTATCCTTGCTGTATTACTCTATCACTCTGTGAAGTGTATCCTTGCTGTGTTGGTCTAAGACTATGGGGTGTATCTGTGCTGATTTGCTCTCTGACCCTGTGGAGTGTATTCCTGCTGTGTGCCCTGTTACTCTGTGGAGTGTATCCTTGCCATATTGCTCTATTAATCTATGGAGTGTATCTGGCTGATTTGCTTGGTGACTATGGTCTCTATCCTTGTATTGGTCTGTCACTCTATGCAGTGTATCCTTGCTGTATTTCTCTGTGACTATGGAGTGTACCCTTGCTGTATTGGTTTGTGACTCTATGCAGTGTATCTATGGTGTGTTGCTCTATGACTATAGAGTGTATCCTTGCTGTACTGCTGTCTGATTGTGGAGCTCAACACCAATTTTTGGAGGGCGTTCCTGATTTCCAAAATCCTATCCCTGGGAAGGAGCTTCCTTCTGTAAGGCACAGTTGTACCTTTCCTCTGGAATGATCTAACAGACTTCATTGCAATAACTACTTCATTGCTGATCTCTCCAATTTTTTAAATGAATTTAACCATCTGAATCAGATCACACTTTAACCATCGGAAATCTACCCTGTGTAGTTTTTACCAACTGGCTGGAAATATTGATGCTGTTCCTCTCAACACAGATGCTGCCTGACCTGCTGAATAATACAAGCATTTTCAGCTTTTTTAATCCTGTAATCTAATGCCGGCTTTGTTGATTTGGCAATGCAACCCTTTCTGTGTCAATAATTATTTTCTAAACTGTGTATCCTAAAAGTGAACATGTTCTTCAGGCTCAGAGTAGCCACAGATTCACAGCAGCTTAGTAATGCATTTACCACACTTCATTTTGCATAAGGTTTGCTGTGTGCACCCACTAAATTACACACAGTACCTATCCCCCTAAATTTCCTAGCTTCCCCACAAATCACAGCTTCCCAAAAATTTTCATCTATATTTTGATGATAGATAGTTTTCCCTACCCCATTTGAATTCTACTTGCCTCGGCTTAATGTCCCTTTGCAAATATCTCCTCCGGGCTTCACTACGGACTGCTCCAAAAGCAAAATACTGCACAGTTCAAAGTACATTTATTATCAAACTATGCTAACATTAAACAACCTTGAGATTGATCTCCTAACAGGCAACCACGAAACAAGGAACATCAAAGAACCCTTTAAAAAAAAGTCAAACACCAAATGTGCAGCGAGAACGAAACAAATCATGCAAACAATAAACACAAGCAAATGGCGTCCTGAACTAAAGTCCATGAAGAATGTCCATAAACCCTTAGTTCAGCACAGAGCCCAGCAGCGAAGTGAAGCAGCTGGTCCCTCGCCTCTGGCCCTAACATGCTGGAAATCTGATATCAAGGCAGAATTCCAGAAATATTCTGCAGGTCATGAGCGTCTGTGGAGAGGGAAATAGAGATAATAATTAAGGTCAACCCTGAACCCTATACAAAGCGAATAAACAATACATAGCCATCTTTTAAAGAAGGGGAAATTCACACATCATTTTAACTACAAGGCATTGATCATGTGGATAGTCAGAGGGTTTTTCTCAGGGCTGAAATGGCTAACACAAGAGGACACAGTTTTAAGGTGCTTGGAAGCAGGTACAGAGGAGATGTCAGGGGTAAGTTTTTTTACGCAGACTGTGGTGAGTGAGTGGAATGGGCTGCCAGCAGCAGTGGTGGAGGTGGAAACGATAGGGTCTTTTAAGAGACTCCTGGATAGGGACATGGAGCTTAGAAAAATAGAGGGCTATGGGTAAGCCTAGGTAGTTCTAAGGTAAGGACATTGATGCACTATCAATAACTCCAAAAGAGTGAAAGTAGAGTAAATACTGAAAGGCTTTTATTAGCAGTAAAATGGAGCACGTTCATGCTGGATGACTGTGGGAGGAACAGAGACACAATCATCTTTATCCAGGGGTCTGTGGGAGGAGCCACAGGAGCAGTCAGCAGAGGGGCGTGTCCAGACAGATATATTTGGTTTACCACAGACATGTTTGGCACAGCTTTGTGGGCCGAAGGGCCTGTATTGTGCTGTAGATTTTCTATGCTTCTATGTTTCTTCTACAAAGATGGAATATATTGTGAAAGGCTTCCCTCTCAGGAACACAGGGATAACATTCGCACAGCAGCACAAAACACCACAATCCGCTCCAAACCGTGAAAACTAATATACTGTTATAGCTGTTACCATGATAAAAATGACATTTGTAAACTTAGATAAGTGTCTGATTCTTCACTGAAATAGAGAGAAGACATGGAAAAGTCAGGGCAGGCAGCAATCATTTGGCCTTTGAAACTTCAGTTGTTCAGTTAAGAAGCGAGTGGTATGTAGACCTTGATCACAAGGTCATAAGAAGCAGGATGGGGAGCAGGCCACCTGTCCCCCTCCAGCGTGTCCCACCATTCAATATGCAGACTTATTCCAGCCTCACCTCCTCTTCCGTACCACTGAGTCTTTGGAGCTTGTAGGGAGGGGTCCAGGGTTGAGAGTGGTGAGAGGAGACAGGGTGCCCTGTGTTCACCTTCTTTCTCTCCTCTATCGTACAGTGGAAACTAACGTGGCCGTTTGCAGTTCGTGCTAGAGCCATCCTCGCCAGCCTCAAAGTCAGGTCAGTTTGCTGTACTCCAAACCCCTGTTTGATAATACAGTAGGGTGGTGGAGATTCCCACAGGTGGGAGCTGTGAAACCACCAAATGGAATAGTTCCAACTTGCTTTCAGAGGAGGTGCTGGCAAGCAGTGAAGGAAAGCCTGCCGAAGTACTATCGATGTCACCAATACTCCAGATGTAATTCCCTTGTGTACATTCACAAGACACTTTAAAAACTTTCTGTTTTTCTGTGTACTTTCCACACTAGTCAACGCTCTCTGATCCCACCTCCCATTGTCCGGTTTTGGCTGATCAAACCCCAGCTTCTGCACAACCCTCCGGCCCCATACTTCCTGGAAAGAGGGAAGGCATCTCTACCTTTTAGAAAGTTGGCGCAGATTCAGCATGTCATCTAAAACGTCGACAAACTCGCATAGTATCCTGGGGAGAGTATCCTGACCGGTTGCATCTTGTCCTGGTATGCAAAAGACAACAGAAAGTGGTGGATACAGCCCAGTCCCACCACAGAGAACATCTATAATCCGCACTACCACAAGAAAGCAGCTTCGGTCATTGAGAACCCCCACCACCCCGGCCATGCTCTCTACTTACTGCTGCTATCACTACCCTTCAGCCTTCAGGCTCCTGAACCAGCATGATTAACTTTCAAGAATACTACAATTCGCCTTGTCAATATTATTTATTACCTTTTTATTTTGAGTTTTTTCTCAGCTCAAGCTGGTGCTATCTGAAGTATGAGCGTGGCCAAGCACACACATTGCTCAATTGCTAGAAACTTTCGGAACTATTCTAGTGGTGTTTAATATTGTGGCTTTCTGGAGAATTACATAAATATTTTGTGTAGGCCTAATTGTTTAATGCTGTTGTGTAGTGACTTTGGGTCGATACCAGTTGTAGATATTACTATCGGGACAATGTATACCCTGTTCATGTTCTATAGTCTTACAATTTCCTCTTTTAATTCAGCACACTTCTGGTGTTTTTCACATGTTGATTTCTGCCTGTTGTGTGTGTTTGGAATGACTGTATCTATTAGGTAAGCAGTTCTTGCTTTTTTCTCTGTAATATCCAAGGTTACAACAAACTTTGCTTACTGGTGCCAATTCCTAAAACAAGGAAATTAAATTATCTTGAAAAGTGGGTGAAGGCACCTGCCACCTACCAGTAACAGCATGAGATGAAGTCTGTGACTGAGAGTAAAAGATACCTAAGAACGAAAGGCTGACTTTCATTAATTCAAGACTGCTTATTGTTTTTCCACAGCACACGAGCACAGAAGAGGAAGAAATGACAATTACTCCAGATCCCATTCACCAGTAAAAAACATAATAACACAATAAAAAAATGAAAAAAATGCAATAAATATAAAAGCAATCTACAAGTGTACAAGTAACTGTTTGACAGTGGCCATATATACCGTGCATAAGATTAGCTTATTTACATAGGCTATCTGCAAGCTCATAAAGTGACTCTCGGTGCAGGAGTTTCTGAACGTAAGGTAACTCTGATGGGAAATGATGAAGTGACCAAGTGACTCTGGCAAGAGGGACGCCTCTCGGTAGCAGCAGGGTTTATGGAAACAAGAGTCGGACAGTGGTTGTGCCAGTGTGGGTAGGAGGTGTGGACTGTAAGTGTAAAGTGGGTGGTGCATGGGTGTTGAGGGTGCTGAGGGGCTGATGTGTACATAATGATGGTGGGGATATAGCACATCTCACACTTTATACACAAGAAAGTATCAATATAATAATAGCCAGGAAATCAAAATTAGTGAAGATGGCAATGGATAAACGTTGAGCCATGCATCCAAGGGAATTATCCTACTGTTCTTCCAATGTTGCCAGGAGCCTTTGATGCCCACTGGATGTAAAAGGCCAGAAATTCCTTCACATAACCAAATAAAACAGTGAACACTGTGCTTGCTGCTGGATTAAGCTAATCTGTTTGTATCGGGCCAAGTGTCTATCAGAAAATTTATTTCCTCAGTTTTCCACAGGGATTATGTTCAATGGGGGTTTTTTTCAGGCTTAAGTGTCTCTCGTAGTACAAGGTGCAAAATTCACTTGGGGTGAGATTTTCAGTCTCACTGGCTGGTCTAGAAAATGATCGCTCTTCCATTTACAGAACAACCTTGAGTAAATTAACCCTGACGTCCTCAAAACCAAGAATTTTGCAGGGATAACATTCAGACTCGACATTCCCCTTAAATTGTTCCTTTCTGGACCTTGTCGGTGCATTGGGCAGCAACCTTGCCACCTCTTTAGCATTTTTGTCTGTTTTTTTGGCAAGGCCGAGCTGCAAGCTTGACGTTCAACCCAGCACAGATGGAGCCGGCCGGATTCGAACAGTTGCCTTGAAGTCTGTTGCAGATGCCATGACACCACGGGCTGGCTTACTCTCCTTAAAGCTGTATGTTATCCTGGTTTGGAATCTCTTCAGCTGAATCCTAGAACATCACTTCAATACGCATGAGAAAACCTGCAGATGCTGGAAGTCCAGAGGGACACAGGCAAAACGCTGGAGGAACTCAGCAGTCCAGGCAGCATCTATGGAAAAGGGTACAGTCAGCGTTTTGGGTCAAGACCATTCGTCAGGACAGTCCTGATGAAGGGTCTCAGCCTGGAACATCGATTGTTAACTCTTTTCCACCTTTCTGCAATAACAGTTTCACTTAACGGACCATAATGGCACAAACCCTCTATTACCTTCCCAAGGACAGGAAGGTTACAATAATGCAGGCCTTGCCCACGCCACCCAATCCACCTCAATGAAGGTTAAACATCTGCAAAAAGTGTACTTTGTCAGCTATAAATCACCTTGAGATGTGCTAAGGTTGTAAAGCGTGCAACATGCATGCAAGCTTTATTTTCTTTTAATGAACAGGACTCAATTAAACAAATGATTGCCCAGTACAGGGAATGAGACTCCATTAAGCAGACTGTCACGCAGCCGAGCAAATGTCTGGGTTTAGCAGTCTGGCACCACGCACAGCAAATGTGAGCTCAATTGAATAAGCTCAGTTAGCATGCTGAATGAGGAAGCCGTTAACCAGGCTCCTATTTAGCACTGTGAATGAACGAGAACTCAGCTCTATAGGGGTGCAACAGAAAGAAGGTTTGGTTGAAAAAGCTGCCACCTAACACAGTGAAGTCATCTGAAACAGTCAAATAAATAAATGGACAGATTTTTGATTCAACATAGAGCAGAGGGGGCAGAATCTTGGTGCCAGCACTGAAGGAGATGAGATGATTTACACGAGTCTCATAAATGGACCTTTGCTTCGGGATGGTTGAATGATTTCTTCTCATTCTTGGATTCGAATGAAACTAAAATGCAGTGCACCATTAGCACTGAAATGGCTTTGGGGGTTGATAGCCATTCTTCCTTTCTCTGTGCCGCTTTGTCCTGTGCAGGAATCCACGACCGAGCCTGAATGTAGATTTTCCAGCGAGTTATTTTACAGAGGTAGTGCACAGTGGGGATGAAAGTGGTCCCAGGTGATAAAATCTTTACAGCAGAAGACCCCGGTTTACCTTCGAGTCATTGGAATGACCCACATCTTGATCTCCTGCTGCAGGGTGGAACAGAGTTCCTCAAAGTATTTTTCCTCCTCGCTTGGGTTTGCGATCGTTTCCCACTGAAAGGAGGTGACTCAATCCTTTTGGGATAAGGGATTAGCAAAACTAACAGGAACACAGATCGGGAGGGTTCAGACTCTCTCTGAAAGAAGGCCAAGAGCGAACCTTTCATCTGTTGTCATGTGAGTCAATAGTCTGGAGTGAAGCCTACCCTATTATGTAATGTTCCAGTGATGTGTAGAACAAATCAGACACACGCGGGGCCCATATACACAGAGCCAAAGGGCTATAAAGGAGTTTTGTTTAATACGGTGTGTCATAAGATGTATTTAATGTAAATTAGAATTTGTTTTCCTTGTGGTTGTGAAATTATCATCGTGGTTTTAATAAATGCCCATCATTCCAGCATTGTGGTTTAATCTAAATATCGTAACTAAATTAACCCATTCATCTCCGCACCAACCTTCATTTTACATAATACTAATGCACATCTTTCATGTCAGAATTCCTTTATATTTTAAAAATTAATCTGAGATGCCTCTGACTGGATGAGTGAATGAACAACAGTGTGAGAACGGGGCAATGTACCTCTGGATGACACATTTGGCATCGCAATACAAACTACTTTAAAATAACAAGCTCTGTAATCAGGTAGTCAATGAGGCAGTTACTTTCCAACTGCTGAGTCTCACAAACTGCAAATGAAATGAATGGTCAGTTTATTTTCTCATAGAACTATGTGAATTAAGTATAATTTGGGATTCCGCCTCCTTTTTTTTTTGTTTTAAGTCGTCGACAGGTTGGGTTTCACCCATGTGAACACAGCCTCCAATTCACCGTCCGTGTCTGGAATGTGGCTCCGCTACCGACGCAGAATTCCCTCTTCACTGCGTTGGTGACAGCCTGCATTAGTGGCTGGAATTTCATCCGCCTCCTCCCTGTCCCCATTCCCACCGCCATAGCCACAGTGACGTGCCATTGTACTTTGCTTCAGACAAATACTCCGCTGGAGGCAGTGAATTAATTCTTTTGGATAGAGCACAGCATGTTAATGTGATTATAGTGGCCTTATCAAGAGGAGATCAACTCAAGAGACTGAAGAGGGCTTGAACCCACAAGGTGCTGATTCTGGGCCAAAATTACTTTCACTGAGCCAAAGTCAATAATTGTTTTTAATTCCATCTAAGGATATGAGAGTAACTAGTAAAACTGCATATATTACCCAGTAATTCTTGAGAAGCTGATGACGGGCAGTCTCCTCAAACTGCGTTTCAACAGTTTCCTACGTCTCCTACGTTGAAGGTACTCCTACATAGTTCAAATGATCTCAGCTGAACCAGAGCGGGACGGGTGTCAATATCCTCTGGTTAGAGAAGGAAGCAACATCACCCGAGGCTTTGCTTCTGGTTACTGTCCAATAACAGCAATAGGTCGCTTTTATACAATTAACATATCAAAGCATTTCCCAGAGCAGGGCCAGATGCTAGGCAGGAATGGAAGAGGTTTCAATGACAGGTAAACTTTTGAAGGTGGGGAAGAGGTGGTACTGCTGTGGAATTTAGTGGGCAGATTAAACGCAGGGTAGCTCCCCTTGAAGTAGCGAGGCCAGGGCAATGTACAGTTGAAAGTTCAGGGATGTAAGGTCCGAGTCTCAGGAATGATAAGGTCATAAAACTTAAGAGCAGAATTAGGCCATTCAGCCCATTGAGTCTGCTCTACCATTCCATCACAGCTGATTTATTTTCCTTTTCAACCTGATTCGCCTGGCTTCCCCCTTAAGGCTGATTTATACTTGTGCGTACAGGTTATGCCGCAGCCTACGCCATAACCCTGATTTTCACTTCTGCGTTGCATTGGTGTGCGCCAAAACGCTAGTTGGTGGTGGGGTTTCTATGCCACTGTGTTGAGTTTCTTCGTGAGAGGCATGGATGAGGAAATGCATTTCAAACATCTTCGCACGTCGGCAGGTAGATTTGATGACTTGGTTCATCTATTTCAGATCGGTCTACAGACATGGCGGAGAAGAAGCAACCGGAAATGCGTAGGAGGAAATGCGATGCTACCAAGCGGACCAATCACAGTTGTTGTGGTCTGCATCGCCGCAACACGTGAGTAACTTTTCAGGGGAGGTGCACGTCTCCCTACGGCGTAGGGAACGTTGTACCTACAGTGTAGATGCGACGCACAAGTACAAATCAGCCTTTATCCTTTGACAGCCTTACTAATCAAGAACTTATCAACCTGCTCTCTGAATATATCTAATGATGGCCCCTGTGGCAATGAATTCCACAGATTCACCTCCCTCTGGCTAAAGAAATTCCTCCTCATCTCTGTTCTAAAGAGATGTCCTGCTGCTGTTAGGCTGTGCCATCTGGTCCTAGACTCTTCCACCATTGTAAATGTCCTCTCCATGTCAACTCTATCTAGGCTTTTCCATATTCCATAGGTTTCAATGAGGTGTCCCTTCATTCTTCTGTAACGAAGGCAAGTTTATAAAGAAGTTTACTGATGGGATTGGGTGGCATAGTGGTGCGACTGGTCGAGCTGCTGCTTCACAGCTCCAAAGTCCCGGGTTCAATCCTGACCTCTGGTGCTGTCTGTGTGGAGTTTGCATGACCTCCCTGTGACATGTGGATTTCCTCCAGATGCTTTAATCTCCATCTACTTTCCAAACATATGCGTTTTGGAGGTTGATCATCCACTGTAAATTGCCCCTAGTATACTGGCAAGTATTAGAATCTGGGGGGGATTTGCTGGATATGGTATTTGTGTAGTACAATTGTACATGGGTTAGCATGGGTTCAGTGGGCTGAGCGGCTTATTTATAGAACATAAAGCACTGGAATAAAGGAAGACAGTGAGGTTTATCAAGGGCAGAGACAAGGTTTAATCCAATTAGAAATGTATTAACAGAGACACCAAAACACTTTGAAGAGCAGAAGCAGATGCAGAACAGTAACTGAAGAACTGGAGAGGTGACGATTGACACAAGGGACAGAGGGATGCCAGTAGCAAGATGAGTCACCAACCAGAGAGCTTTGGTTTGAAGAAACAGGAATGAAATCTGGAGCTGAAATTAGCTTTTTTTTTTAACAGGGTCTGACACAATAGTGAACATTATAGACTTTCATACCTGTTCTATCAATGGGTCAAGCTGGCACTGAGCTGCAGTTTCCATCAAGGTCACAGC
Source organism: Hypanus sabinus (assembly GCF_030144855.1). NCBI lineage: Eukaryota > Metazoa > Chordata > Chondrichthyes > Myliobatiformes > Dasyatidae > Hypanus > Hypanus sabinus. Next base: position 53,855,360 of record NC_082723.1, read on the forward strand.
TCATTTTTTAGGGTTTGTTGGGGTTCGCACGGATGGTCTTGAGGATAGAAAGGGGAGTTAGGGGTCAAGTTATGGCTTAGAGGCAGGGGTGTGGGGGAATTAGAGGACAGGCTGGGGTTTAAGCCTCCAGTCCACACTCGAAGCCCCGGCAACGTTTACGTGGTCAGATGTTGCGACCGCAGACCAGCAAGGGACAAGGGCTGGTAGTGAGACCAGAATTAGAGGCCTTGAGATAGAGGTGCCATCATTGGTGAGTCTGGGGTTGAAGGCCAGGAGATCAGGCCATCATCTAATGTCCTTCAGCATCATTGCCAAATCCTGGGTTGATACCGAAGCTCAAAGCCTGAGGGTCAATCAGAAGTCCAGGTCGAAGCGCGCCGGACAGGGCCTTGAGTCTGCACATCTCTCCCACCCCTATATGCCCTTGAGAGGCTACAAGTGAGCTACCCTCTAGAACCCTCCATCAAAATATCCTTCAGTACTGCTGAGGAGTGAATTTCAGGATTTAGACCTGGCAAAGATAAAGAAACAGCGACATATTTCCAAGTAAGGATGGAACGCAACTCTGAGGGCAACTTGCAGGCAGTGATGTTCTCCTAGAACAGCAGGCTGTCATACGGGGGTGTTGTATCAGGACCCAAATGCAGGACGCAGACACTGTAGTGCAAGGAACTGGGCAGGATGAGGAACTAGGAACAAGGGGTCTGGGGTGGACTCCGAGCCTGAGATTGGACAAGGACCAGACCCCCAAAATCAGGCAAGGACGTGACGAGGCTTGAAGCTGGGGTTGAGGCCTGGCTGGAGGCTTGAGGCTGGGGTTGAGGCCTGGCTGGAGGCTTGGAGGCAGACTAGGAACTGTACATAAACATGATAATTCATTCCCTGATCTGCTCTTGTAGCCATTTGAGCTTCTGGACAATGGCAGGGAAATTCCTGCCGTTCCTCAATTCCTCAGGGAAATTAGTGACATGGCTCTCTAATGATTGTCAAGGAAGGAGATTGGATGCTATTGAATGTCAAGGCTGGGTAGTCAGATTCCTGCCTTCAAAAACCATGTGCCACTAATATCACTTGCCACTTACCTCCTCTACCCCTGAACTTCGTCTTTGTCTTGTCACTCTGGCAGGGACCAGTTCACAAGCTGAGGAGTTGCGATTGCAAATAAACAGTGTGAAAGTCACCAGGAAGGCCTAGGACACTGTCCTGTGGAACTCCTCCTGTGAAGTAATGGGGCTAGGATGATTATCCTCCAACACCTACGACCACTTCCCTTCAGCAAGAGACCATTGGAATTTCAATGGAATACTTTCTGCTTTTCCCATGATTTCTGTTTTACCAGGGCTCCCCAGATGCACACTCAGCCAAAGACTGAGAGTTGGTATAAATGGGTGTTTCTCCGGTTGGTGAGTGGGGTGCCGCAGGGGTTGGTGCTGTTTACCATTTACAGTGATGACTTGAAAGAGGGGCTGAGTATAGCATAGCAAAATTTGCTGATGACAGTAAACCAAGTGGAAAAGCAAATTGCACAGAGGATGTGGAGAGTCTGCAGAGGGATATAGATAGGTTAAATGAGTGGGCCAAGGTCTGGCAGATGGAATACAATGCTGGTAAATGCAAGGTCATCCACTTTGGAAGGAATAATAGAAGAGCAGATTATTATTCAAATGGTGAAAGATTGCAGCATGCTGCTGTGCAGAGGGACTTGGGAGTGCTCGTTCACAAATCGCCAAAAGTTGGCTTGCAGGTACAACAGGTATTTAAGAAGTCAAACGGAATGTTGGCCTTCATTGCTAGGGGGATTGAATTCAAGAGCAGGGAGCTCATGCTGCAAATATACAGGGTACTGGTGAGGCCGCACCTGGAGTACTGCGTGCAGTTCTGGTCTCTGTACTTGAGGAAGGAGATACTGGCTTTGGAGGCAGTGCAGAGGAGGTTCACCAGGTTGATTCCAGAGATGAAGGAGTTAACTTGTAAGGAGAGATTGAGTCAAGTGGGGCTATACTCTCTGGAATTCAGAATAATGAGAGGGGATCTTATAGAAACACACAAAATTTTGAAAGGGATAGGTAAGATAGAAGTAGGAGAGTTGTTTCCATTGGTAGCTGAGACTAGAGCTAGGGGACATAGCCTCAAGATTCAGGGGAGAAAATTTAGGACGGAGATGAGGAGGAACTGTTTTTCCCAGAGGATGGTGAATCTGTGGATTTCTCTGCCCAGGGAAGCAGTTAAGGCTTCTTCACTGAATATATTTAAGATACAGTTAGATAGATTTTTACATAGTAGGGGAATTAAGGGTTTTGGGGAAAAGGCAGGTAGATGGAGCTGAGTTTACGGACAGATCAGCCATGATCTTATTGAATGGCAGGGCAGGCTCAATGGGCTGGATGGCCTACTCCTGCTCCTATTTCTTATGTTCTTATGACTGCCTTTGAGTCAGAACTATCAGAACTATTTGGGGGCATAACTTTAAAGTGATTGTAGGAAAGTATAAGGGGTTGTCAGAGGTAAGGTTTTTACATGGAGAGTGGAGGGTGTGTGGAATGCTCTGCCAGGGGTGTGACAGAGACAGATGCATTAGGGACATCTAGGGAGCTGTTAGATAGGCACCTAGATGATAGAAAAATGAAGAGAGATGTAGGAAGGAAGAGTCAGATTGATCTTAGAGTAGGTTAGAAGGTCAGCACAATATTGTGGGCTGAAGGGCCTATGCTGTAAAGTTCTATGTTGTATGTTTTGTCATGCTCGTACTTCCTCAGCTGCATTGTCTATGTTTGAATGAAGGCTGCGAGAAGGTATGGAGCTGAATGCTTCTGGCAAAACACAAACTCAGAATCAGTGAGCAAGTTATTGGAGAGTAACTGCAGACTGGTAATGTGCTTTAGGGAATTTCCCACATCATTGGCTGGAAACCAGAGTACTGGAACTGTAAAATTGCCCCACCATCTCAGTTGAGTATGTCCTGCAAGATTCAAATTCAGTCAGCCAGGTCTAATGTTCTGGCGATACTTGTTGAAATGCTACCATGGTTCCAATTTAACATTTTGTTCCTTCAAAGCCAGGGTCACATGGTGGTGCAGGTTCTGCCGACTTGCAGCTCCAGGGATCCGCTGCTTTCTCCTGGAGAGTGAGTCACTTTCCCCTTCTATGCACAGGGCTGGGGGCCTGGGAGAGCAGGGAAAGCAGCTGTGGTCCCTGTAACCAAACAGACAAATCCTCGCTGAGCCACTCAGGGCTTAAAGCAGGCGGTGTGAGTCACACAGTTTAATTAATTACCAATGCCAGTTCTGGTGAATCGCTAGCATGACTGATGCTCCAAAAACCATATTAGCTTATCATCAGTAATGAATTAGAGTAGATCTGCTGTGTATTAATGTTGGACTCCTGACTTCAGAATCTAATTCTGGGATTCCCAACCTGGTGTCCACGGACCCCTCAGTTAATGGTAAGGGCCCATAGAAAGGGCTGGGAACCCCTGGGGCTATCATTGTCTTTGCACCGTAGTGTCTACTTGCATTGAGCTTTCTCTGCACTGTCTCACTACTATATTCTTTTATTGCTTTTCCCTTGTTCTACCACCATGTGCATAGGCTTTGAAATGGTCTGTATCAACATCCTGTAAAGCTAAACTTTTCACTCTATCTCTGTCAATGTGACAATGACCATAAAACCAGAAGGCAACAGAACAGAATTAGGCCATTTGGCCCATTGGGCCTGCTCCACCATTTCATCAATTTTCCCCTGAAGCCCAATCTCTTGCCTTCTCCCCGTATCCCTTCATGCCCTGACCAATCAGGAATCTACCAACTTCTGCCTTAAATATGCATAAAGACTTGTCCTCCACGGCTTCCAATACCAATTGGAATACCAATTCCAATCTGCCTGTCACAAATTTATCACTAGGTTCAGAGAATATATGGAATGCACTCTGAATAATCACAGAGTGCAATAGTGATATCAGAAACTCAACACAACAGCCCGGATATAGATATAGTTCATCCTGCAGAGCTATCGAACACTATGGACATGAGTCTGATATCGACACAAGGCACTCTCTGTTCTACTGTCAGTCTGTCAGCTCACATTTAGTTCTTATTTCCAAATATTGTTCCTCATTTTGCTGGTATTTATCTTCCAGTTTACCATTGGTTACCCCCTTCCAGCGGGCACTTTATTCATTTTCTATTACTTCTGCTCCTGACACCAATGGAATTTACCTTTAACTTCAACAAATCTGTCTCTCTTTCTGTTGACATGTATCGAGGGGTCCCCTCTCCCTCTCTCTCTACTACCATCAGAGGGGGAGGTACAGGAGGCTGAAGACACAGACTCAACATTCTACAGACATCTTCTTCCCCTCCACCAAAGATTTCTGAACTCTTAACCATTACCTCACCATTTTTCCTCTCTTCTTGAACAACATTGCACTGAATTGCTTCCAAAACAAAACTAGTTTCATGACATATGTCACTGATAATAAACCGGATTCTGATTCGGCTAGGGTTTCTTGTTAATGATGTCTTACTGTCGGTGCAACCTCTCTTATTGTTGGTGTGTCACCTCTTCGTTCTTGTTTCTGGCAATTCTTGTTATAGGCACCTCTTATTCCTACGGTTTGGCATTCTACTGGTAATTGTGCCTGTGTTTGAACCTTTAATGTATGTCAGTGCAGACATAGCCTTAACACTATCATGTGCTGTAACTGTGTTACATAGTTGTGCCAAGCACTGCTGCCGAGAGCTGCGGCCTCCTTTAACGGAAGTTCAGTTGATAAATCCACGCCTGCTACTAACTTATACGAGCAGCAACCCAGAAGACACAACAGATGCTGCAGAATGTGTGAAAAAGCTTCTGAAGGCAGGCGTTTCTTTTACCCGCTTACCATTTGCTCTCCCTGCTTCTGCTGGGGCATCGGAGTCCCTTCAGCTGATCTTCAGCTCTTCCCTACTGGCTCTCGGGCTACTGGTGCTTCAGGCCTCCATTCTCCCGATGTCCATTTTCCTGTCACTTAATTTTATTTTTCTCTTCCGGTATTTTGCCGTCCTGCTTGGACCTTCACCCAACAGAAAGATATTGTAACATGCACATGCTTGGTGAGTTGCAGTAGAATAGAAACGTGCCTGCAGCAGCTTCATAGGAATGTAGGTATAGACAACAACACAGAATATAAATAATAGATAAAAAGTAAACCATACAGTAAAAACAGACTGTATAAATACAGGACATTCATGCAAAAGAAAAGGCACGTACTGCTGCTTGCAAAACAGCAAATTTCACCACATATGCAAGTGATATTAAAACTGATTCTGATTTTGATTCCAAATTCCTCAGTGTTATCATTTCAAATTATCTAACCTGGGTCCAACACAACAGCACCTCTGGTTTCTTAGAACTTTGCAAAGATTTGACATGTTGCTAGATGCACATAGTGGAGAGTATATTGACTGATTGCATCACAGCCTGGCTTGGACCACCGATGCCCTCGGATGGAAAAGATACAAAAATATGTGGATGTGGCCCTTCCCATCACTGGAAAAGCCCTCCCCATATTTGAGCACATCTACAAGGAGCACTGTCACAAGAAAGCAGCAACCATCATCAAGGACCCCCACCACCCAGGCCATGCTCTCTTCTGCGGCCATCAGGAAGAAGGTACAGGCAATTAGATCTGACACTACCAGATTCAGTAACAAGTTATTACCCTTCAACCATCAGACTCCTGAACCAGAGTGGATAACTTCACTCATCTCAACAATAAACTGATTCCACAATGTATGGACTGTTTTCAAGGATTCTGCATGTCATGTTTTCAGTACTATTTATTAATTTATTTTTGTATTTGCACAATGTCCTTTCTACATTGATCATTTGTCCATTTGTGTGTGGTCTTTCATTGATCCTGTTGTGATTCCTGAATTTACTGTGAAGACCCACAAGATAATGAGACTCTGGGTAATATACGGTGACATATGTGCTCTTTGACAATAAATTTACTTTGATTTTGACTTTAACGTCAAATTATCCTCTTCTTCCTAATTAGCACACTCAAGATCTTCCATCCCCTGAGTTCTGAGGTGGCTGATGAGGCCAGTGTGAAGCCCACAGACACTGGAACAGGAGGCCGTTGCCGACAGGATGAGGAGTTGGTGTGATGGTGCATGGTGACGGTGTGATGTTCTGCTGGCACGTGCGTGTCCCCGACACTTCCTTCTCCAGTTCCCGTCCCCTACGATCCTTCCCCGCCGTGACTCAAGGGCAAAGGACACCCATGTGCTCCAGGCATGCAACACTTTCTCAAGGATGCTTTCACAACAGATTGGGCTCAACTCCTCTGTCTCCACATGATGAGAGGACTCGATGACGAGTGCCTGTGTGCGAGTCTGGTGTTGGACCTCCAAACAATTTTACTCACAGTTGGAGATGTCTGAATGTAATTGAAGCCTCCGTGCCTTTGATTTGGAGCGGGGAGGGCCATGACATAGATTTTACTTGGACTGGAAGGCCGAGGTTATAAGGAGAGAATGCAGGAGATAGTCTGGACTCTTTTCTCCGGAGTGTGGAAGGCTGAAAGATGACCTTATAGAGGAATATAAATTCATGAAGAGAGTAGATAAGGTGGATCGTCACAGTCTTTTTCCCCTAAAAGACATAGGTTTAAGGTGAGGGGGCAAGATTTAGAAGGGACCTGACAGGAAGTTTTCCAGCTGATGATAGGTGTATGGGATGTGTTGCCAGAGGAAGCTGGTTCCATATACACTTGGGCTGTTTGCTCTGAGGTTTTGGAGGCTGAGGGGAGACCTGATAGGAGTTTATAAGATTATGAAAGGCATAGATATGACAGGCAGCTTGAATGTTTTCCTCAGGGTAGAAATGTTGAATACTAGAAGTCATAGCTTCAAGGTGAGAGGTGGAGATTCAAGGGAGATGAGTGGGACAAGACCTTTACACAGAGTGGTGGGTGCCTGAAACCAGTTACCAGGAACTGGCGCTGGAAGAAATATTATTGTGGAGATGGGAAGGCTTTTAGGTAGACACACAAATAAGAAGGTAGTAAAGGGATATGGAATATATAGGGTGGTGGAGTAGAAATGCCAAAGGAGGAATAAAGCGCTCATTCCCTCTACTAGCCAATAGGTCACACTAGGGGAAGGTGTAGCACCTACATAGCCTCTCACCACGCCACCCCCCCCCCCCCAGACAGGGTCACATGAAGCCATGGGAGCAGGTGGTGGATGGTCATATGAGCAGCTGGTGCATACCACAAGTCCTGGTTATTCAACCACTGACGCCAGGCAGACAGTCTCTGAAAAGTATTGATAATGGCTATGGTCACCCGTCTTGTAAAGACACTGCCTAGAAGAAGACAATGGAAAGCCACTTCTGAGGAAAAAATTGCCAGGAACAATCATGGCCATGGAAAGACCATGATCGCCCATGTCATATGACATGGCACATAATGAATGAGCAGGTAGAATAGGATTGATTTAATTTGGCATCATGCTTGGCACAGACCTCATGGACCAAAGGACATGTTCCTTCACTGGAGCTCTAGAGGCAGGTGAAGTTCCAATGTTTAACACTTCAGACAGGTTCATGGATAGAAAAGGTTTAGGGGGATGTAGACCAGGAAACAGGATTAGCTTGGATAGGCACTATAATTGGCAAGGATGAGTTGGGACAAAGGGCCGGCCTCCACACTGTGTAACTCCACAACTTTGTGACTGATGTCGGTCACTTGAGATTAGGATAAATTTGTGGAGGCAGCATTGACGGTGTCTCGCCAGAGCTCGGAGCAACCCACATCTCAGATGCTTTCAAGACTACATAGACCTCTGATGCCAAATAGACTATGCCAGATCTGAGGTCCCAATTTCAAAGCTCCCCTTTCTCAAAACAGACAAAGCTTGAGCTTGCAAACAGAAGGCAGTGTTGAATCTTGATGCGTGGTTGATGTCATCTGTGATATTAGAGGAGAACTGCGCAACTCCCAAACGACAATGGCTATGCATATGGGAACAGGTCTTTCTATAAACAGCACCACAGCAGATTGATTAGTTGAAGGAATGAGAGTGACTTTTTCCAGACACTTTAACATTGCTCACACACTCTATTTATTCTGGCACCGATTATGCTAAACTGGAAGGTGTTTCATATAAGCAATTTGGTCACTGTTATTAGCCACACACCAGTGAGACAAGTAAAAAGAGAAAAGGGAAGACTTTGCCAGAGAGGAAAACGCAAGGTGAAAGTGACAAGTTCCAGGGAAACTAATCGAACACCAAAAAAAAATGAGAGCTGAATTTGAGCTAAGGTGCAGCCAAATTCTAGTGGTATGACAGAGGAGGTATGGAGGCCTAAAGTCCCACACTACAAGGTCCAGGGACAACTATATTCCTGCACATATTAGGCTCTTGAGTCAAACTGCATAACCCTAACCCTACCTCAGCAATGAAGTGCATCTTGTACTACCATGTAATACATAATATTAAAAACTATACTTTACAATAAGCATTTATAAAAAAGAAAGTTAAATTAAGTAGGGCAAAAAGAGAGGAAGGATGTGGAAACCTAGTGGTCGCCTCACTACAGGAAGGATGTGGAAACCATAGAAAGGGTGCAGAGGAGATTTACAAAGATGTCGCCTGGATTGGGGAGCATGCCTTGTGAGAATCGGTTGAGTGAACTTGGCCTTTTCTTCTTGGAGTGACGGAGGGTGAGAAATGACCTGATAGAGGTGTACAAGATAATGAGAGGCATTGACCGTGTGGACAGTCAGAGGCTTTTCCCCAGGGCTGAAGTGGCTAGCATGAGAGGGCACGAGTTTAAGGTGCTTGGAAGTAGGTACAGAGGGGATGTCAGGGGTAAGCTTTTTACACAGAGAGTGGTGAGTGCGTGGAATGGGCTGCCGGCGGCAGTGATGGAGGCGGAAACAATAGGGTCTTTTAAGAGACTCCTGGATGGCTACATGGAGCTTAGAAAAATAAGTGGGTAAAGCCTAGATAGCTCTAAGGTAGGGACATGTTTGGCATAGCTTTGTGGGCCAAAGGGCCTGTATTGTACTGTATTTTTTCTATGTTTCAATGTTTCTATGTAATACTGAGGTTTTGTACATGGATTCCATTCTGAAATCTGATGGTGGAGGGGAAGAAGCTGATCCTGAAATTTTGAATGTGTGTCTTCAGGCTCCTGTACCTCCTCCTTGATTCTGATTAGAACTGGCAGAAGTCGAAGAGTGGGAATAAAGGGGGCCTTTTCTGTTAGCTGTCAGTGACTAGTTCCACAGGGGTCGATGTTGCGCCCACTTTCATGTTAAATGTTAATCATCAGAATGACGGAATTGATGGCTTTCTAGCTAACGACCAATGTGACCAGTCAGTATGCTCTCTACTGTACTTCTGTGGAAACTTGCCAGAATCTTTGGTGACAGACCTGTACAGGTCTCCAGCCCAGAATATAAAATATAGAAGATGGTCAGCATGGTTTCCCTAGGGGAAATCTTGCCGGACAAATCTGTTGGAATTCTTTGAGGAAATAACAGGCGGGATAGACAAAGGAGTCAGTGAACATTGTTAATTTGGATTTTCAGAAGGCTTTTGACAAGGTGCCGTACATGAGGCTGCTAAACAAGGTAAGAGCCCATGGCATAACAGGAAAAATGCTAGCATGGATAGAAGATTGGCTGACTGCAGATGGCAAAGAGTGGAATTAAAGAGGTTCTTTTCTGTTTGGCTGCCAGTGACTAGTTGCATACTGCAGGGGTTTGTGTTAGAGCCATGTCTTTTTATGTTATAGATCAATGACTTTGATGACAGAAATGATGGATGCATGGTGAAGTTTGCAGACAATACAAAGAAGGGTGGAGGGGCAGGTAGTGTTGGAGAAGCAGGGAATTTGCACAAGGACTTAGACAGATTAACAGAATGGCCAAGGAAGTAGCAGATGGGAGACAGTATACAAAAGTGTGATCATGCACTATCCTTGAAGGAATAAAGGCTTACACTATTTTCTAAACAGGGAGAAAAATTAGAGGTGAAAAGGGTCTTGGGAGTCCTTGAGCAGGATTTCCTAAAAGTTAACTTACAAGTTGACTCAGTGTTAAGGAAGGCAAATGCAACGTTAGCAATCACTTTGAGAGGACTAGAATATGGAAGTCAGAATATAATGCTGAGGCTTTATAAGGCGTTGGTCAGACCACATTTGGAGTATTATGAGCAGTTTTGGGCCCCATATCAAAAGAATTATAGATATTGGAGAGGCATTAGAGAAAGTCCAGAGTAGACTTACCAGAATGTTCCAGGGAATGAAGGGGTTAACGAGCGAGGAATATTGAACTCTCTGGCCTGCACTCGCTGAAGTTTAGAATAATAAGCGAGGATCTCATTAAAAGCTATCAAATATTGAAAGGTCCTGACAGAGTGGAAGTGGAGAGGCTATTTCCCTGAGCGGGAACAAAGGACACAGCCTCAGAATAGAGCAACGTCCCTTTAGAACAGAAGCATGGAGGAATTTCAGCAATATAGGGTGCCAAGTCTTTGGAATTCATTACCACAGATGTACGTGGAGGCAAGGTCATTGGGTATACTTAAAGCAGAGGTTGATAAGTTCTCGACATCAAAGATTACAGGGAAAAGGCAGGAGAAAAGGGTTGAGAGGGAAAATAAATCAGGCCAAATCAAATGGCTGAGCAAACTTGATGGGCCAAATGACCTAATTCTGCTCCTAATTCTTATGGTCTTATTGTACCACATGACAGCAATCCATTTCCACGTTGCCTCCTAAAAAACAATCCTCAGGCCTCTTTCTCGCCCATTTTCCCATCAACGTTTCAAGTGCTTGAAGTCTGGAACAATGACAAATGGCAAAAGAGAAGCAGAAAGACAAACAGCACAAATTCCTTAAGCACAGCAGTGACTCCTCTGCCAGAATATGTCTGCCAGCTATGATTCATCCGGAGGCTGTGGGATCACCATGTTGGACCTTCATTTATATTAAGCTGGCAGTGGAGGATGCTTAGACACCTTCAGAAGCTGCAAGCTAAAAGGTGCCTGGCGCGAGATGCAAACCTTCCTAGCTGCCCCAGCCGCGTTCCTTCTGGAGCGGCACAGTGGTGTAGCGGTAGGTGCAATGGCTTTACTGTGCCAGCAATCACCAGTCAGATTTGATTCCCCTCTCAGTTTAAACCCGCACCCTTTTGGCTTCCCTTACCCTGGGGGAAAAGACTGTGAACATTCACCCGTCTCTACCCTCCATGATCTGCATATGTAAGGTCTGTAAGCTCACTCCTCAATCTCCAATTCTTCGGGGGGAAATGCCCTGGTTTACCCAGTCTCTCCGGTAACATCCTCATCGAGTTTTTTTTTGCACCGTAATCTCCAGTTTACATCTCTGCCTCGGTGAACTTTCCTCAGGGTGGTACGCCTACCTCCGATCAGGTTGTGTTTTCAAGCCTGGCTCCGGAAACCTCGATGCAAAGTGCAACCTGGTGGTGCTGCGGAAGGCACCTCAACTGGAGAGACAGGCAGCCTCCTGGATGAGGGTTTAAACCACCTGTCCTCTCAGGTAGACAGATACCACGCTGTAGCACCATTGGCTGAAGCACAAAATGTCTCCCTGGCATCCTAGCTGACAGTACAACCATGGCGTAAAGCAAGAGATTATCGGGCTTGATCGCATGGTGGTTAATGGGATTTTGCTTTGCAGAGACTGGCTGCCTGTCACTAAAAGAGTAACTGTACTTTAAAGGTCAATTCTTTGAATAGGAAGTTCCCAGAACGTCCGGAAGTTAGGCACTGCACCAAGGCAAACTTTTGTTCCATGTTCATCAATGTCAGTGATTGTGTGTAGGAAGACAATGTGTTCCTGTGTGTGAATGTGAGAGTGTAGGTGTGTATAGCAACATGAGCATATTTGAGGCTACTCATACACACGTACTCCGGATCTGCCCATGCCCAGGGTTGTGGGCACAGTCAGGTGGGGGGGTGGGGGTGGGAAAAGAGTTACAGATCTGCTGGAGGAGTTCTCACTCCTGAGGCCTTTAGGTGGATGGCTGGTGTCAGGAGGAGGTGGAGGTGCAGGAGTGGCGGTGGAGGTGGCACAGGGTCAGATTTGGCAGAACAAACAGCACATCGCAGCCAAAGGTTGTCTGGTCCAGAAGAACATGTTGAGAAATTGACATAATCACGAAGGAGGCAACAGGGCCTGGAGGATGATGTCACCATATGATGTCACCCAGCTAGGGCACCTCTCCGGAGGTAGTGTGGTGAACTACGTGTGCCTGTCTGGACACGCCCCCTGCTGACTGCTCCTGTGGCTCCTCTCACAGGCCCCTGTATAAAGGCAATCTGAGGCATATGCTCGGCCTCAGTCTCCAGGACGTAGTATGAAGGTCACTCACTCCTAGTTCCTTCTTCCAGTCAATAAAAGCCAATATCTCGCCTTACGTCTCAGAGTGAGTTATGAATGGTGCATCAGGTAGAAGGGGTAAGACCAGCAGCCAAACGCCATAAAGAACGGCTTCTGCCTCATAAAAACTCCAGGAGCTGAATGGCCTCTTGTTTTTTTGTAGAGACAGGGCAAGGAATAAATTTTTATCCGTGCTTAATGTTGCTTAAAATTAGGCTTTGCCTCCAGGACAAATGAGGCTGTTGCTCTGTCTCATTCCATTAAAAAGCTGGGTGTGAAGTATTACATCAGTTAATTGGCTTTCAGTAAGAAAAATCTAAATCCAGAGCCGTTAACCCATTGGTGTCTGTCCTGCTGACTTCCTACTCTTTAACTCCAGGACTCTCACTCAGCAAAGCTTATCTGAGAGGCGATCAGCATCATTCAGCTTCAGAATAAACGCTGATTTGAAGCACGGAGTGAGATACCCTGAGAACACCTTTCCCTTCTTTCAGCTATGAAAGAGAAAACCTAATGCTCCTTCAAGTGCAAGGAACAACTGCAGTAAAATTCCGATAATCCGTCATCAGGCGATCCAGAATTCCTGGCGGTTGGCACCAATATCACACATTAGTATTTGCCATACTCACTGAGGTTTTGGCTTCCATCCTCTAATACAGCGGTTCCCAACTGGGATCCGTGGACTCCTTGCTTAATGGTGTGGGTCCATGGCATAAAAAAGGTTCAGCCCCCTTGCTCTAACTCATCAGGGCCTCAGTTTCCACACCCTCAGTCCTCTCGCTGAGGCCCTGTTTCTCACACACCCGCTAAAATGTCAGGGCCTCAGTTCCCACAATCCCTGTCTGCACACTGAGGCCCGGATTCCCACACACACTCTTACGCATCAGGGCCTCGGTTCCCACAATCCCTGTCTGCACACAGAGGCCCGGATTCCCACACACACTCTTACGCATCAGGGCCTCGGTTCCCACAATCACTGTCTGCGCACGGAGGCCCGGATTCCCACACACACTCTTACGCATCAGGACCTCAGTTCCCACAATCCCTGTCTGCACACAGAGGCCCGGATTCCCACACACACTCTTACGCATCAGGGCCTCGGTTCCCACAATCACTGTCTGCGCACGGAGGCCCGGATTCCCACACACACTCTTACGCATCAGGACCTCAGTTCCCACAATCCCTGTCTGCACACAGAGGCCCGGATTCCCACACACACTCTTACGCATCAGGGCCTCGGTTCCCACAATCCCTGTCTGCACACAGAGGCCCGGATTCCCACACACACTCTTACGCATCAGGGCCTCGGTTCCCACAATCCCTGTCTGCACACAGAGGCCCAGATTCCCACACACACTCTTACGCATCAGGACCTCAGTTCCCACAATCCCTGTCTGCACACAGAGGCCCAGATTCCCACACACACTCTTACGCATCAGGGCCTCGGTTCCCACAATCACTGTCTGCGCACGGAGGCCCGGATTCCCACACACACTCTTACGCATCAGGACCTCAGTTCCCACAATTCCTGTCTGCACACAGAGGCCCAGATTCCCACACACACTCTTACGCATCAGGGCCTCGGTTCCCACAATCCCTGTCTGCACACTGAGGCCCGAATTCCCACACACACTCTTACGCATCAGGGCCTCAGTTCCCACAATCCCTGTCTGCACACGGAGGCCTGGATTCCCACACACACTCTTACGCATCAGGGCCTCGGTTCCCACAATCCCTGTCTGCACACAGAGGCCCAGATTCCCACACACACTCTTACGCATCAGGACCTCAGTTCCCACAATCCCTGTCTGCACACAGAGGCCCAGATTCCCACACACACTCTTACGCATCAGGGCCTCGGTTCCCACAATCACTGTCTGCGCACGGAGGCCCGGATTCCCACACACACTCTTACGCATCAGGGCCTCAGTTCCCACAATCCCTGTCTGCACACGGAGGCCTGGATTCCCACACACACTCTTACGCATCAGGGCCTCGGTTCCCACAATCCCTGTCTGCACACAGAGGCCCAGATTCCCACACACACTCTTACGCATCAGGGCCTCGGTTCCCACAATCCCTGTCTGCACACTGAGGCCCGAATTCCCACACACACTCTTACGCATCAGGGCCTCAGTTCCCACAATCCCTGTCTGCACACGGAGGCCTGGATTCCCACACACACTCTTACGCATCAGGGCCTCAGTTCCCAGACTCCCTTTCAAAACATGAGGTCCTAGTTCCTGGGCTGTCCTTAACATGATGCGGGGACTCCACCGGAAATGTAGACAACTTCTGTCCCCCTCCACAGATGCTGCTTGACCCACTGAATCCCTCCTTTTTTTGTATAAAAATTATAAAAGTTTATTTACAACACTTAGACACAAGGCAATCAATATGTACAAGGCAGTAGTTACACTTAAATTAAATACAATTACTACCGCCTATAAAACAGTCTATAACACAAAGGGACCATCGCTCACAGAATTCCCCCAGTGCGCCCACCCCGACCGCGTGCTCTCTCTCCAAGGACAGCCAGGCACGGTCATACCCTAGGAAAGGGGCAGGCAGTCGGCCCAGGCAGAGCCCTCCATCTTCCATTGCCTAGACCCATGGACGGCATCTTGGTCGGGCCCAGGCTAAAGCCCACTAGGAGATCCTCTTTTCACCCTGGCCCTTTCCGAACCGGGTACCCGTAGATGAGGAGAGCAGGATTAAAGTGCAGCCAGAACTGCAGCAGCAGCTCTCAATGAATCCCTCCTGCACATTCTCTGTCATTGCGGTCTCTTGTACGTACTACCTGGTTCACTCGGTAATTTATTATCAAACTAGGTAACATCTGAAAATATGTACAAATGAATGTTGAGAAGTTAATAAAAGTAAGAACCAGCAAGTCCTGAAGTCGCTCCAGCATTTTGTGGGTGTTACTATTCATAACGGACTATGTTTTGGAACTTTCTATCCTTTCTGGCTAATTGTGCCTCAGATTTCCAGTAGTGGACAGACAGAAGCGTGCCAGGTAGAACACCTACAGGAGGGTGCTAGACCCAGCATGCTGGTGGAGTGAAGGGCTGTGCATGTCCAGCTCTCAGGGTCACTGCCAGCTTGCCAATCTTACATCGACCTTTTAACATTGGAGTCAGCTGTCCCAGCCTCTTGGAAGAACAATCAGCAGCACACTTCCCCGCCGGCCAATTGGTGCGATGCACATTACGAAGCAGACAGTCTCGCTTTGAAAGCTAAGAGCTGTTCTCTAGGTAGAGCACCGCCAAGACAACCAGGTGTCTGGCACAGACCCTGCCAGCAGCTGCAGACACATCTGCAGGAGCCACTTGCTGAGAAGAAAATTAGATGTTGCTTTCTTTGAAATGTGCTTATGCCGCTTGATTCCTGCTCAGAAATTAAAATTAGTTTTGAGAAATCACGAGCAGTGCATGATTTATGAGGTACGATGTAGTAAAGTGGCCTTTTGCCATTGAACAATCTGTTCATAGACATGCAAGGTAGCTGGGAGTTACTCTGGAGGGATTTTGTTGGCCTGCGTGGAAAGGGGAACAAGTGGGTGAGGTCGCTTCTCTCCTTTTGTTCCTCATAACAAATTATTAAACATTCTGGCCAGGGCTCGAGTCTTTGATGAGAAGGGCAAGTGAGACAAGGTGTGGTAGACAAAATGGACAAAACAATTGCTAGTAAATGGGATTAATATGGGCAAGTACTTGATGGTTGGCCAAAGGGCATGTTTGTGTGCTGTGACAGGAGGCTTATTAAAAAGTCAATGGAATTAAGTGGAGCTCAAACAAAATTGGCTAGACTATAAGATATAGCAGGAGAAAATTTACAAGGATGTTGCTGGGTCTGGAGGATCTGAGTTATATAGAAAGATTGACTAGGTTAGCACTTTATTCCTTGGAATGTAAAAGATTGAGAGGAGATTTGATAGAGCTATACAAAATTATGAGAAGTATAGATAGGGTAACTGCAAGCAGGCTTTTTCCACTGAGGTTGGGTGGGCTTACAACTAGAGGTCATGTGTTAAGGGTGAAAGGTAAAGAGTTTAAGGTGAACATGAGGGGAAACTTCTTCACTAAGAGGGGTGTGAGAGTGTGGAATAAACTGCCAGCGCAAGTGGTGTATGAGCTCGATTTCTACACTTAAGAGATGTTTGGGTAGGTATATGGATGTTAGGCGTATGGAGAGCAATAGTCCCGGTGCAAGTCAATGGGAGTAGGCATGGACTAGATGGGCTGAAGGGTCTGTTTCTTTGCTGTACTTTTCTATGAGTCCATGGCTCTGACTAGCCAATGGGACTGTTGCGTCTGCTCTGCCACTCACCTACAGTTGATTTCTTTTCAACCCTTTTCTCCCACCTTCTCCCTATAACCCTCTTAACAATCATGAACCTATTAATCTCTGTGTTAAATACACTGAATGAGTTGGCCTCCACAGCCCTCTGGCAATAAATTCCATCAATTCACCATTCTGATTCTGAAGAAATTCCTCACCTTTATTCTGCGGTAGTGCCCTGGGATTCTAGAGTCTCCTACTAATGGAAATAAAGAGGGCCAGACGAAGGAAGCAAGGGTTAGTGATTCACAGAGGTGATGTTCAGGGGTCAGGTTTGGGCACGTAGCTCTTTTAAATCTGCATAAATGACACAGAGACAGCTGAAGAGAGCAAGAGATAATCAAATATCTGACAAAGCAGGTGATGGGGATGTAGAAAATAGTAGGTTTCAAAGTGACTGGAACACGATGGTAAATTGGCAATTGACTTTGGAGGAAGTATCATGCAAAGTTAGGATAATGATAAACACAAAATATTCTGCAGGTGCTGGAGATCCAGAGCAACATACAGAAACTACTGAGGGAACTCGGCAGGTCAGATGGCATCTAGGGAGAGGAATAAGGTCAGTGTTTCGAGCGAAGACCTTTCGTCAGGCTTCACAACGATAACCTCAACGTGAAAGATACAGGTGACGAGAGGGACCTTAGAATCCATATGTAGGGATTTTTAAAGGTGCAGGATAAATCAATAATGTGGTAAACTATTATGACCCACTTGTACTAACACACAGAGAAACAGAATATATAAACAAAGGGATTCCCTGGAAATTTTTTATTTGTCGGCACAGTCCTCAGAATATGCATTATCAACAATTCTTGGCAGCGTATCTAAGCAAAGACATGAAAAAAAAATTTAGGAGAAGTGTAAGATTAGAGGAAAGATATAAGAGTTTGGGCTGTTTTACTCGGCACGGTGAAGTTTAAGAGATGTCTGAAATAAGGCTCTCAAAGTAATTTGAAAGAGAAGATGAAAAATAATAGTGGTGATGGAAGAGACAACATCAAATGGCCTCCGAGCTGGACTGAGGGTCTGGCCTGTAACCAGTGGATTCTGAATCAGCTGTAGTGATGCCTGGTGCTGTCAACTTCAGTTTTGAATGCAGTTTGCTTGTTTTTATTGTTTGTACAATTCGTGTTTTTTTCTCTCTTTCTGCACACAGTGTCTTGACAGTCTTCTTTTGTTTTTAATGGGGTTTTTTTGGGGCTCTTTGTTTCGTGGCTGCCTGTAAGGAAGCAAACCTCAAGGTTGTATAAAGTGTACATACTTCTGATGATAGAACGCACTCTGCATTTTGACGTGCAAGCAGGCAGCCAGTATGGTTTTCCCTGAGGTTGAAGTGTCCAATATCACGGGGCGTGAACCTAAGGTGGGAGGGGGGTTAGTTTGTAGGAGCTGTGTGGGGCAAGTGTTTTACACAGGGAGAGGGGGTACCTGGGACACAATGCCTGAAGAAGTGGTGGAGCCAAATACAGCTAGGTGCTTCAGAGGCTCTTGGACAAGCACATGGTGGGCAGGAGATGATAGAAGGTAGTGGACATTGTTCCGGCAGAAGGGGTTAGTTTAGTTGGGCGTTTGATTATTAAGTTAGTTAGACTGGCACAGCATTGGGAGCTGAGGAGCCAATTCCTGAGCTGTTCTGTTATTTATTTATTTATTTAGTTAGGAATACTGCGCAGAGTGGGCCCTTCCAGACCTTTGAGCAGCACCATCCCGGCAACCCTAACCTAATCACGGGACAAGTTACAGTACAATGACCAGTTAACCTACTCAGTCCGTCTTTGGACTGTGGGAGGAAACCGGAGCATCCGGGGAAACCACCCATTCCATGGGGAGGGAATACAGTTTCCTTACAGAGCATGCTGGGATTGAACTCCAAATTCCAACGTCCTGAGCTGTAATAGCGCCGCGCTAATCGCTACGCTACCATTGTCGCTTCCTGCAAGAATGCATCTCCACTTATAACACACTGCTCTATGTTCTATGTAACAAGAATACTAAGTTAGGGCAACCAGGCTAACCAAGTTATCAATACTACTGGGGAAGGTGATTTCTATGGGATGGTTTCTAAGATCAGTAGACTGAGGTCAAGCAAGAGAACAAGCTGTCTGAGACTGGCTATTGTACAATGGACAAGAGTTTGTTAATAATCCTGTTGTACAGGATTCGTTAGCAGAGAGTTATGACTGCATGATAGAATTCTTTATTAAGGTAGAAAATGAAGACCTTCATTCCAAGACTGGGATCCTCAGCCTAAATTAGCTATGAAGTTACGGTGTACCCTCATGCCACAACAATCAGACAAAGGAAATTAGCCCTTATGGAATTCAGAAATCACTACAAAAATGGGATATGGAATAAAACTATCTCCCTTGTGAAATTTGTGTAAAAAAGAAGTAAACACAAAATCTTCACAGAGAACTGAGCTATTTTACCAAGGGCAAAGATCACGGGCTGCTGGTGCACAGGGGGAGACCACTTCAGAGATTTGCTTTGGAAACTGACAAGGA